>NC_069122.1:13101205-13701205 GCF_026914265.1 Mya arenaria
GCATCGCATTTTATTTATAAAGAACTGGGTTGTTGCAAACAGCTATACATAGAAGGCATTTTGAAAGTTTTGTTTTCATTTTCCTATATTAATATTTCCTCACCTACTCGGTCGATCGACAATATTATTTTGAAACATAAAGGTTCTTTATCTCTAGGATAAATAAAGTTCAAACCAAAATATACAACTCTGAAAAATGATAAATTAAGAAGAAGAAAATCGATCAGTGATGCCTAACAGTGCTGAGTATATTGTGCAAACACTTGTATGAGTATTTCATAATACTGAGGTCTGAATTCATTTTAAACAGCATCCGGATTAAGTTTGCAAATCCGGAATTTTTGCAAACTTATTTTTTTTATTTTTCACCCAATGTTTTTTATTTTTGTATTTTTAAAATGTGTTAGGTAATACTAATAAGAGATATTTTTTGTTTCCTGATATTTAATTTAGAAATATGTTTTTTTGGCATTTAAAGTCAACTTTTCCAATGGGAGTCCCATTGGAAAATGGCCTTCCCATTGGAAAAATGGTTTTTCCAATTGGAAAATCAGCCCAACATTTTTTGTTGGAAAATTCTCCCACATTTTCAAAAAAGGAATTAGTGATTAATAACAATCATTATCATTAATGGTTATAATGTTATCTAGAAAAAGTGCGTTTATAGTACTTTTTATCATTTTTTGTAAAAAAAAATCCCGTCGACCATTTTTTCCAATTGGATATTTCCCACAATTCAATATGGGAAAAGTCAGGAAATTGGAAAACTCCAATTGGAACATTGTCCCATTGGAATCTTCCAATTGGTAACATTGGCAATGAGCTTAATCCAATTGGAGGTTCTGGCAATAAATTTTAATGGGAAAATATTTCAACTTTCCTAAATCTCTTAAAAGAACACCTATTTATTTATTTAGGAATATATTTGAAGTTTTGTTTTATTGTTTACCTGTGTCCTGACATTGTATCCATCCAATTCCAAGCTAATACTTCTGTGCTGATATCTTAGCGATAAGATTTAAGCATCTTTTAATGAATTTGAATGCAATAAATCATATCAAAAATTACCTGAAGTATTCTTACTCAACCAGTGACACAAATTCCATTTTTTAAATATCTTTACACTAGTTTCATCTCCTCAGACGCCATTTTTAATCGATTAAGTTGTGGTTACAAACGACTAAGAACTTATTCATTTTTTCAAAGCTATCACTTTTACGCTTGAAAATGTTATTTCGGTTGTCAGTACCTTTACACAGAAAATGTACCATTTTCTTGATTTATAATGAAGATGTAATTAATTGATGGAAATCCATATGAAATGTTTTACCTAAGATAATAGTTTATTTCATACACACTGTTCTGCAGGGGAGCAGGACCTTTCAACCCCAGAACACTTTTCAGTTTTCAACCCTTAGACTTTTAAACCCCTATTTCAAAGACTTTTCAACCCCTACCTGTTTGGACTTTTTAACTCCTATAACAAAGATTTTTCAACCCCTAGTTGAATTATTTTAATAACCATATTAAAGACTTTTTAACTCCTAAACCAAAGACTTTCCAACCCCTATTATTTGGTTTTGAGCTGGTCCAAGCTAAACACCATTAAAAATGCTGCAAGGCATTTTAGAATGTTAACATGCATCATGTGCCAATGCCTTCCTCAAACAGTAATACTAGTATATGTTTTAGAAAAAAATATCGAACTGTACAAACATGTAAGGCTGGTGAATTTTGCATTACAAAATGAACGCTATTGGTAATTAATGCCATGTTGTCACTTTACTACATACCCGGTAGTAGTATATAAGCCAGTCATCCTACAAGATAGCAGTGAAGCAAAAATACACATATGATGATTACTTGTAAATCATCTTGTATATGTGGAAAAAATGAACTTGTTATCTAGCTGATTGTAAAAACACTTTGTCATTCTTAAAGGGACTCGTACCTCATTGGCACCAAATAATCATTTTCCAGGTAATGTGTCTGAAATAATTAGTTAACTCTTTGATACTGAAATTGCAGAACAAAATACAATGAAAGTATGAAAATAAAGTCTTGTTTTAATCAGGGGTGAACCTACGCTTTTTACGTCATGGACAAATAAATAGCATAACCACTCAGCAAAAGGGACTCATACATAATTTATGGATATTTTGATCATGCATACCTTGGAAGCAACACCTTTTATTTCGTATTTAAAACAAATTTGCTAAAGAACCACATTTTACAAACTACGAGCTATAACTTATACAATAAACTCATACCTGGTTGAGCATTTTTGATGTAGAAATGAGGCACCCAAAATGCCAACAAGTACATATATGCATGCATAAATATTGAAGCAATGGTTAACATCGTCGCTTAAGTATATCCCTCACGCATCAAAATTAATTTTGCAATTGCACTAGTGGCCAGAAGGAGGGGGGGGGGGGTGACCCCCCCCCCCCCAACCACAACGTACCGATGTCGTCCAAGTTAACCTTATGTTTCGAGGCAGGGGATACAGGGTAATCCAGAAGAACTGGAAAAAAGGTTGTGAAATTGCGTAAATTTGTTTATTTTTTGTTTAGTGACACTGTTATTCAAAATCAATACATACACATATATAACAAACATCAATTGTGACTGATAAACCTTTAACTACATACTAAATAATGCATTTATTGAAAATATTTATTACTGATAACAAGATTGTAACCGTGTTTTTAATAGCAGAAAGCGCAAAAAATATTAAATGATTGGTAAATGCTAAAAGATTTATTGTGGTCTACTATAGTCTCATAAGGTAGAAATACCGTGTGTAATGCTCATTTCTTTCAAATTTAACTCGATATCCTTCATAAGAACCATTGTTTTCGACATTTATTCATTCTTTTAGGAATATTGAAACAACATTATTAATTGTGGTAAACCTTATCTGGCAGTACTTAAGAGTGCATCTTTGACTTTATTACTCGAGTGAATGCACCTTCAAACCGGTTTAACACCAACATGTCACAGTAATCAATACCATCTGTGTTAAGATGTCGGGAATGTGTTAGACGAATGATTTTGTTTTATGGAGCTTTGAAGAGCGATGAATGGCACTAAAGTGGTGCCAAATGGATATCTCAAACACCCATTGGTAAGTCATTTATTTTTTTCCATTTAATTTTTTGTCTTGATTTTTGAATATATATAAACAGTCAATAAGTAGGACATCTCGTAAAGAACGTTCACTTGAAACAGTCCTCTTCTTATCCACACTTCGACAGGGAGTGGGGCTACTCTGCCTAAATAGCCGTCAACGAGTATTTTAAGAAATATCAAAATAATAAAAAATGGTGTCCCAGTGGTTGCACCAGTCAATTGTAACCATGCCCCCCCCCCACATAGTCCACCTAAATGACCGTCAATGGGTCTTTTGACGATTTTAAGACTATGGCAGTTACAGGGATACACATGAAATGTCAAAATAATAAAAAAAAGTATCCCTAATCGCTTATTATTGTAGCTCCCCCCCCCCGCCCCCCAGTCTAAAATTATAGACGTGTAATACATTCTTCCAATCCTTACTGGTTGACGGTACATTTCCTAACAGGGCACAAATCCTGAACACCGGCTAAAACACGCGTTTGTTTACCGTGATCGATTATTCGATGATCTAGATCAATACAGAGGCTTGCCTTGGTCACACTTGCGAAGTTTCATCTTGTTTTGTTAAGCATTTTTCTAAAAAATGCCATTTATTTATTATAGCATACTTTTTAATTATAATTGTATGACCATGTATTTTCGCTTTTCAAGTGTTCGGTATTTGTGCCCTCCATAGCGTATTTTGAAGGGTGATTTACTATCCATAAAATTGAACGATTTTCGACATAATATTGACGAGATCGTGAATCTGTACTTTGACAGCTGTTTTCACATGAACCAAAGATGTTTCATACGAAAGTTTAACTTACTACAACATAAACTCTCCAAGATAATTGTAAAAAACATCAGAAAGTGTTCGGATTTGTGACCTTAGCCAGTAACGTCTAAACGGGCTTGTGCAAAAACCGGGGGTGTTTTGAAAAATATTGAAATTGTATTAAGTGAAGTATTTTATGGTTTAAATTGATCATAAAGGTTTATATTCATACTTTACCATGTAAGTGAAAAGTTATTTTGCATTAAAACACATTATTTACCTTTCCAATAAAACAAAAGTTGACTGACACAGACAACAATTATGCCAAGCGGAACAACTCGACCCAATCGTAATAACTCGGCCACCACTGACAAGCTTCTAGATAGACCTCATAAATACAATCGTAACAACTCAGCCATGGCCGAAATGTTCCAATTGTTTAAAAATTGTGCCCTGAAGCCTTGCAGGTGCCCTTCATGTATATATCGCTATGTTTTGACAGCAAGAAATGAAAAATAAACGTCAAACTCATAACTATTCATAGGATATGACATTTTTATGTATGGAACTGATATAAAATTACATAATCTGGTAATATTTCTTGTTTTATGATATTTTTGAGATGTTAAATGCTTTAACCCAGAATCCCGATCGGAATAACTACCCACTTTTGATACTAAACAATTTGTATGTGAAGGATTTGCCATATCAAAAAAGATACAAAAATCCGTAAACGTACAATTCTTTGGTCTACTAAGATTTAGCTTGTGAATGTCATTTTACAGCGAAATCAACAAGTTAAAAAAATACTCATGACCTGTTCCTTATCAATATGAAATATCTTTAAACTTTTAGGAACATTATGCAAAAAAAAACAACAGTATGTTTTACCTTCGGTATAAGAAAATAACTATTTTCTAATAAAACTACTGTTGAAAAATGTAAGCTAATGAAATGGAAAATAAAAAGATGCTTCCAAACATGCCATATTTTCTTGAGACCATTCAGGGGGATTAATGTTCAAAAGTCTGAAAATTCAGGGGGATTTTGGTAGTATTCAGGGGTTTTTTTTAGCAGGTCTAATTTGACAAAATTTCAGAGTATTTTAAGACGCAAGTACAAAAAAACAAATTGCCATAATTTTGAAAGACTCCCGAGGGGATTATGTCCAGAATTTAAGGGGATTTGGGTCACATACCAGAGAATTTTCATCATCGCCATGTAGCATTACGGGCATGACACACGTGCCAATTTACCTTGTCTACCCCTTTTTCTTCATCTATAATTTAATGAGACACAGCCATATTGCATAATAAAAGCACTCACTCGCAAAATAGAATACTTCACAGAAAAATATGTTTCAGAGACAATTTAATGGGCTTACCTTCCTCTAAAATTGGATACAAAATCTGCTCATTATGATCATAAATGATGACTTTCAGACTAATAGAGAGAATGGAATGATTTATCAATATTTTTCATTTCAATTCCCAAATAGTCAGATTTGTTTGCTTCTGATAAAAAGCAAATGCATAATTTATTGTTTAAGTTCATAAACATATCATCTTTTGGCATTCATCAAAAAATAAAAAACATCACCACCATAATATTAAAAGAAATGAAAGTCATTTCATCCGAATTGTCTACTTTCAGTTTCTCTTCTGGAAGTTCTGTTATTTTCCGATATTTGAGATGAAGGTCATGTCATGTATGTAAACATATTAGTGGGTCATAACAAAGAACAGCATTGTCTATTAGTTATTTTAATCCTTTTCTTTACCAAATAATGTACTGTCACCTTTAAATCATAAATCATTTTGATGACAATGACACATGTTTAAACACTTTAATTTGTTACATCCTCTCTGATTGGATAAAACCTATAGTTTTAACCAATGAAAATCGTCCTTTTATCTGACCAGTCTAATTGACATTTCTTATGCAAATTCTGACAGTTTCAATCAAAACAATGCATGAAATGTGCCCTGCTGACTTATTAAGTGTCACCCAATTGGTGTTGTTAAAACACACCATCAGTTGATAATCCAATTAAGACAAGAAGGGCATTATAACTGCAAACAGGCATATATAATTAAACCCTGTGATAATTTTGCGTAATTTTAAACACACTTTTTTTAATTTCGGGGGATTTTCATCCCCCTCCGGGAGACCGGGGGATGGGTCGAAATTCCGGGGGATTTTTCCCCCTCCGGGGGATATGGCATGTATGTCAGCTTCTGGGTTGCTTTGAAGTTGAACTGCTCACATGAACCCACAAAAGATGTGTAGGTATGTGCTTAACAATAAAGGATAAAACATTAAAATGAAGCATTTCAAGTGGAGGTTTTCATTAGGGTAGTGCTACCTTAAACACACACTTTACAATTATTTTTTTCTCTTTTTTAATCTATTTTCTTTAACCAATGGACTATACAAACAGTAGGGTCAGTCCCAGTATACAGGACAATTATTCAATAAAATGTTTATCCTTTTGATATCATAATTGGTAAAAAAATATCAAAATGTAAAGAAAAAATAACAGAGACCGGGTTCAAACTGTGGTCGCCAAAATTGCAGTCCAGTGTTGTATCCACTGCTATGAAAGTTTACATTTGTTTATTTGATTTAATATATACCTAGCTTGGTAATATTAAGTGATAACATCGACTAGCCAATCACACATAAAAATTAATTATACTAGGTATACCCACCTAGTAATCTTTTTTAATGGAAAAAAAATGTGAAAAATCAATTAATTGTAAACTATGTGGTACTTCAGTTAGTTAGTTTCAATGCATTGTACACATTGATACCAAATTCATGTCAGTTTTCGACAATTTTCTCTTCTTTCGCTATTTCATCATACGGTGTATAGCCCCTGAATAAAGTTTCACTCTGTTTCATTGAGTATATTTCTTAAAAATCCTTTCTTTGTTCTAATCTGCTAAAAGGTCAAAAAGGTCACAGTCATGTGAGCATCTTTGAGGCCTCTCAGTTATTATAACCAATGCACCAGTCAATTGTAACGGTTACTAACCACGCACACCCCCCGGTCTGGGGGTATACTGGGAATAGTCGGGAAATGGGCCGTGTTTTTACTTTCTATGTGGCCACGCAGGGCCGGGTGACCGCAGTGGTTTTGTCTTTGAGCCAAATTTAGCTGAGATTGGGCCTTATATAGAGTCTCTGGTGTGCAGGGGCATTTGGCCGGGGTTTTACCATCAGTTCGTTCCCGCAGGGGAGGGGATTAGACCCAGGGTTGGCTGGACCGAAAGTCAAAGTCCCCGCTATTCCCTGGACCTGGGGGCGCCAGGGTTACAATTGACTGGTGCACAACATATAAGATATTTATAAAATAAATAAAAGTACAGTTAATCAATAAATTTTAATGTGGTAAATTAACAAAGAATTAGATAGATGCTTTATGCAAAATCTCACAAAGATGTAAAAAAATACAAAGGAGTTCAGGTTTGCTAGTTTGTAAAAATATTTCATGGAATCATGGTAAATTGTTATATTATATGTCCAATGACAGCCCATATATTTTCTAACTACTTGAACCTTTCTTGTTATAATTCTTATTATTTTTTGTTTTAGTTGATGTGTGATGCTGATAATACAGAGACAGCTAGAGTGACAGAGTTTGATGAATAAACTTAAATTAAAAAACAGTGAGTACAATAATCTATTTTAACATGTCTTGTGTGTAAAGTGTGATTCCGAAGCAGTAAATATATATATATATGTATCTTTAAGTTTTGAATCACAAATTTAGATCAAAGATCTATTATCACACAAAACTTAAAGGATATATATGAAAAGTCATGTGAATTGTGCAAGTCATATAATATAAAATTTATATTGATCAAGTCAAGCCATGCCATGTAAAAAAACTGACATCATATCAAAGATTGTATGAATCATTCTCAGAGCTATTGAAAATATTTAATTGGTTGTAAGCGGACCATGCACGGTAATTTTGAGTAACCCCACCAGCCAATACAATATGGCTAAAAAGGCTTTGATAATATTTTTTATCTAATGTTTATCTTTCCTAAAATATTTATATTTATAAATCTATTTACCAGTATAAATCTGTATTTATTTATTTATTAATGCATTTATTTGCTCACTAATATATACAATACACTTATCGTTGTATATTGTCTAGCTAATACATGTATACAAATATGCATAATATGCATAATTATGGGGGGGGGGGTCATAATTACCTATGGTGTACTGTCTTGTTCTTACGAAGATATGATTTTGACTAAAATCCTTACTGAAAAGGCAGTGCAGACTGGCCTGTTTAAATAATTAATTAAATCTTAATGGGTTTAAATGTATTTTATTTTATTTTTAAAGATATTTTAGAGTTTAAAAGGAAGAGAGTCTGTTTTAAAGACTAAATAATTATATAGTCAGGATAAAAAATAATTATTTTTCAAAATCAAGTTCAAATAATTTTCCATTATTTGGCAAATGGAAAAAAGCTAAATATATATTAAGAATGTTTTACTGATAGAAAGTAGGCCCAGTATCTTTTGCATTGCAACACTAAGAAAGTAAATATTTATTTTTTGTCTTTTACCAATTCCATCAAAGTCTGTGAGTGGCTCATGATGCTTAGGCCTGCCAATTTAATGGTTTTCGAAATCATAAATTGAGACAACTTATAACTTTTGTATAAAATCTTCAAAGCTTTCAATAACTTAACATGTCATCCACCTTATTGTCTCAATTTAAAAATAGTTTTCACTCAACAACTTACTTATTAATCAGGATAATAATTTGATAATGACTATCACTATCATTCTGTAAGATAATGTACTGGTACATAAATTTAATCCCCAATATATCAGATGAGTGTGATAGTATATCTCTTAATAGTTGTAGCCCGGAATTATACGTAGGAAACAATAGAGTCATTGGACTGTTACACGAATTTCAATAGCTCGAAATTCGCCTTTTATTTGTACCAGCATGGGAAAACCCTGTTATGTTAATACATATAGCCCGGAAGTAACAAATAAAAGGTGAATTTCGAGCTATTGAAATTCATGTAACAGTCCAATGACTCTATTGTTTCCGAAGTAATGTGTGTATATTACAACGGTTTAATTTTGTTTGTACCGGAGGATTAGGTCGGAAAAACTAGAATAGCTATAATTCCGGGCTACAACTATTCCGGGCTATATGTATTAATATATATATATATATATATATATATATATATATATAAATGCACGAAATCAATGTGGGATTTTCATTAAGTTTTGGTTAAACCATCTTTGTAACAAATTACAGTTACTTCCAAATTACAGCTTATTCTACATAATACAAACTGGAGGACAGTTCTTTTTATTTGGTAATGTTAAGAGACTTGAAGACAAAAAAAAAATGTTTAAATTCAGAAAACCTTACACAAAGTAGAAACCTTCTATTAATGTCATTATCTTGAAAAAATGAACATGCCTTTTAGCAATTGTATCAATCTGTGAAAATCTACATTTTGCCTTCGACATGTTATACAATTTAAGGATATTTACATGGAAATTAAGTTCAATTCTAAATTGACAGTCATGTATTTCTTCCAAAATTTTCATAGTATAAGGAACATGAATTTTTTATGAATTTAAGTGCATAACTGCAGATAATGATCATTATCTTAAATCAATTACAAGCCAATTCATAGTCATGCATATAGCCGCCTTTTCAAAATATGATAGTGATTGTCTCAAATGACCAGTCTTTCTCTGTGGGGGGTGGGGGCTGTCAGTCATAAGGAAACCTTTAAAAGGCATATTCATTTAGCCAATCAGATGTCAGGTTCAGTGAAAGGGGCGATGCCAGGTCAAGTAAAAGGGGTGGAGCTAAAATAAATACTGACATTCAATGAAGATAGATCCCCCTTTGGCCTCACAAATATGTTTCAGTCACACTAGGGGGTGTGACAGGGTCAAGCCATAATGGAGCCATAGGCAAGCAGACTTTTATTAACCCAACAACAACAACAGGTGTAATTCTTACCAACTGAGGAAAAAACTTTAGAGGTTTTATTATTGCTCATTTTTTATACAAATTAAATATCTAACAATGACAAATATAAAATATGATCATTCAAGCATAATATTGACACCAAACATGACACATCTTGCAAATGGTCTTGAATAAAATTCCTACACTTTTTATAATGATAATACATGGGACCAATATCAAAACCATTATCCTGTTAAATAGGACAATGGATTTGATATTGGTAATTCGCAGAAAATACAATGTAATTAAGTAAAAAAATACACAGTATGCACATGCACACTGGCTTCAAACAAAAATTGTTGCTTAGGCCAAAAAAAAGTATTCATAGTTTCCAGTTAAATATCAAAAAAGGTAGGCATACGGTAACTGTTTTTTTTTTTAGGACCATGTTTCTTTGGCAAACTGACCTATATCAGGGAATTATTAAGGTCTTTACTAAAAAAGCACATATTGATCAAAACACCAAAAACAAAAAAGGATCAGAAGGATAAAAATAGGGTCAGTTGGGCGGAAACAAAGATTTTTGAATCCTTATTTTGTCAATGATGTCATGTCAGTGATCAAAATGATAACACAATTTAAGCCCTGCATTCTGGAATGTGGGGCTAAATTCTTGATTGTGTTATAGTAGGGCCAAAAATAAAATGATTTGGTTAGGGTTACATCCTTTTTAAAAACAGAAAGAGTAAAAAGTATAAAGGATTACATTTTTAAAATACATAATATATATGCGTTTTCACTTTAAAATACATGCATTGTTACAGTCTTGTTTTCAGTAAGTAACTTTTCCTTAAATGCATTCTTTGGAAAGTAATTTAAGGTTTATTATTCAAAATATATGTTAGTCAACTTGTGTATGTATTGATTTCCAACTTTTTTATTTTTTGTTTAAACTTTATGTATTAGAATTTCTTTGTGTAAATACCTGCTTATGTGATAAAAGACTGCTGACTAAAGATTAGATTTCAGATTTTGATATTTCCATTCCAAATTTAATATTTTACAGCTTAAACTGCTACTAACAGTTTAAGAAAATGCATAAAACATCAATTTTGGATGGAAGTATGAAAAGCTGCAATCTGATATTTTGTCAGCAGTCTTTTATCGCTGGTTTGCAGATATTTACGCAAAAATTCGCTTGTTCGAAGACAAAAATTTAAAAAAAAGTTGTCAAAACGTTCAATCTGTGAGGTTGCAGCTTTAATATAAGACTAACGTAAATATTAAAAACAAATGAGGCCCCTTTAATATTAACATGTCAATATCAAAAAGAAGATGAAAACTATGAGAAAGTGTTTTTATAATTAAAAATAAATTGCTTAAAGCAAATATCTGAAATTAATAATTGTCATGCAAAGCAGCCTGTAATGAATATGAATATTAGATTTTGGCCTTGAACACCTTTTTAAGAAGAGTGTTTTGAAGTAAGGATTATCATAATGCTGAACTTAATATTGTACTGTAGCTTTGTAGCAAATCCTTATGATTAAAGTCACTGTGTCTTCCTTATGCTGTGATAAAGATCTCCGTAGTAACATTTCTAAACCTAATAAATTAAGTGAAAAAGGGTGTTTATTGGGGGTAATAAAACACATCTTGATAATGGCCAATTAGTTTTAATCTTTCAAGTGTTGGTAGGATGGGAGGGGGGTCTTAACTTTTTGAACTGCCAATATTTTCCTGGTTATTTTGTCCACCATGTCAAAATGATCTGGGTTGTTTTGTCAACCCTGTCTAAATGGGTTGGACGTGTTTTGTCCCCTTAGTCAAAAATGACATGGGATGTTTTGTCCTACATTTTTATAAAGGAGTTCAGAATAAATAACACATTAGTTTTCGTGCTTATGTAAAATAAATGCAAATGACTTTCATTATAAGTTTAAAAAATACTCTTAACGCTGCATTCTCACAGATTTACCATTTTTACAACTTTTTTATTTTTGTCTTGGAAAGAGCAAATTTTTGCGTAAATATCTGCAACCCATTGATGTAAGATTGTTGATAAAAAAACAGATCTTAGATTTTCATATTTTCGAAAATGTTAGAGCTTAAAACCTTACTAACGGTTTAAGAAAAATGCATAAAACATCAATTTATGAACTTAAATATAAAAATCCGCGATCTAATTTTTTGTCAGCAGTCTTATTAACTGGTTTCCATGGATTGTAGCAAAATTTGGCTTGTTCCAAGACAAAAATTAAAAAGTTGTCGAAATGTTTAATCTGTGATAGTGCAGCTTTAATTATGGTAGCTTTTCAGTCATTTGCCTATATATGTCTATTTGATTCAGTAAATACTTCATAATATTAAAGCTAGGCTTATTAGGATATGCTTATTTTTCATTGGGTTCTATTTTTAGCACATAACAGCTTCATTACAAGAATATATTAATTATTATTAAAGCTGCATGCACTCTCACAAATTTACCGTTTTTACAACTTTTTTATTTTTTTTGTCTTGGAAAGAGCAAATTTTTGGGTTTAATAGTATCTGCAAACCAATGATAAAAGACTGCTAACATAGATCATATCGCAGATTTGCATATTTTCGTTTGAAAGCCAATGTTTTGTGGGTTAAACTATTACTAACAGTTAAAGAAAAATGCATGATCTAATTTTTTGTCAGCAGTTTTATATCACTGGTTTTCATGGATTCTTGAAAAAAAAAATACTTCCCTGTTGGCCAATTGAGAACAAAATCAAGAGGTTTTGGGTTTTGCTGTTTATATGTTCTGGAATTTTTCAAAAGCATTTATTTATAGGACTTACCCGGTATGAATTTTATGTACAGCATTCTGTATATTGTCAAGTGTCCTTTTTTTTAAATTATATACAACATGTATAAATTTAATGTTTCAGGAAATAACCACCATCTCTCTCAGAGGTCATCTTTCTCATTATTGTGGGGAAACCTCAAAGGGCATCAGGAAAACCTTCATCAACCTCTTTGTGCCCAGTGGCTTGTGCAACAGTGTTTCAGAAGTATAAATACCTTTTTAATTTGTGTATATCATTTGTATAATGACTTGTTTTTATATATTAAATATATATATATGATTTATTATATATATATAGATGGTTAATCTTATGACTTCCTGATAGTATTTAAGTTGTGAAATATTAAATAATCTAATCATAAAAAATGCTTGGAAATGACAATAAAAAAAAGATATTTGTCGAATAGGAAGTTTCACCTGTCCTGTTTATATTACAAATCATTTTAAATCAGACAGAAAATTCAATATACTTGTTGTATCTCACTGTTTATTTGTCTTCACATTTTGTATTGTCACATCAAGCCTTTTTGAACATCCTAGAGAAGATAAGTGTATAGAAGTGGATATGATATAATAAATATGCATATAAATGTGCTTGGGATTATTTTCAGATTATCATTAAAATGGGGATAATGGATGACTGGCCACACATATGGGGCTATGGACAAGCTTCAGAGCAGGCTGCCAGGTGGTGGTGTTAGTAGTTTATACTCCGGGTCCCGGCGTGAGCACATTGAAGGGTCCCAGAGTGACAGTTCAACCACCGCACACCTATCCTGGGCAGAACCAGTACTAGGTGCCTTCACCTCTGCAAGGAACTGACAGCTTCTGTACATGCCAGGTGCAGTGGTACAGTGCGAATGGTCGTAGAAAGGATTTCATAACCAATCACAACAGAGGTGACCTGGTCCGCCCGGGAATCGAACCCGGGATGTCCAATTCAGAGTCCAACGCTCTACCGATTGAGCTGGCCGGGCGGACATATTAGCTACATTAGATGACAAGCCATCTATGCTGGACATTCTTCACAATAAAATGTGATGTCACAGGAGCTGTCTATCTCAACAGCTCACACTGTCCGTATTTGACTAAAGGAATGAATGAAGTCACTGCAGAAGTTAGATTGAGGAATGTCCATGTCACTACCCATCATTTGGAAGGAGTTGGATAAAAAAAGTGTGGCCTATGTATTGAAACAGGTCCGATTTCCAGTTACGGACAGTCTTGATTTGTCTGATTACATTTTTGACCAACATGATGGTCTAAAAGAACACTTACTGGTAACTGGTAAAATCATGGCCCAGTTGTTCCAAGAGGCAGGCGAGTGGGAAGTTACTAGACTCCATTTCTTTATGGGTTGATCTGACCCGTGCCAAAAAAGGTTCGCTAAAGCTAAGCTAAAAGCTGAGCTAAAAGCACAGCTAAAAGCATAGCTAAAAGCATAGCTAAAAGCTTAGCGGTATTGGCCCGAAAAAGCGCAGCTTTTTTTTTATAAAAAACGCAGCTTTTTGGGAAAAAAACAACACAGCTGCTGCGCTAAAGCTATGCTTTTTTGCCAAAATAGCTTAGCTAATTTCTTAAAAAAGCTCAGCTCTTGGTGATATTGGGCAAAATAGCTAAGCTATTTTTATGAAAAGCGCAGCTTTATGGCGGTATTGGCCCAAAAGCTAAGCTTTTTGATGGAGCTGCGCTTTTTCTTAAATAGCTAAGCTAATTATGAAAAGCGCAGCTTTATGGCGGTATTGGCCCAAAAGCTTAGCTTTTTCTAAAATAGCTTAGCTAATTACGAAAAACGCAACTTTATGGCGGTATTGGCCCAAAAGCTAAGCTTTTTGATGGAGCTGCGCTTTTTCTTAAATAGCTAAGCTATTTTATGAAAAGCTCAGCTATTAGGCGGTACTGGCCCAAAAGCTTAGCTTTTTCTAAAATAGCTTAGCTAATTATGAAAAGCGCAGCTTTATGGCGGTATTGGCCCAAAAGCTTAGCTTTTAAAATAGCTTAGCTAATTATGAAAAGCGCAGCTTTTTGGCGGTATTGGCCCAAAAGCTTAGCTTTTTCTAAAATAGCTTAGCTAATTATGAAAAGCGCAGCTTTATGGCGGTATTGGCCCAAAAGCTTAGCTTTTTCTAAAATAGCTTAGCTAATTATGAAAAGCGCAGCTTTATGGCGGTATTGGCCCAAAAGCTTAGCTTTTAAAATAGCTTAGCTAATTATGAAAAGCGCAGCTTTTTGGCGGTATTGGCCCAAAAGCTTAGCTTTTTCTAAAATAGCTTAGCTAATTATGAAAAGCGCAGCTTTATGGCGGTATTGGCCCAAAAGCTTAGCTTTTTCTAAAATAGCTTAGCTAATTATGAAAAGCGCAGCTTTATGGCGGTATTGGCCCAAAAGCTTAGCTTTTTCTAAAATAGCTTAGCTAATTATGAAAAGCGCAGCTTTATGGCGGTATTGGCCCAAAAGCTTAGCTTTTTCTAAAATAGCTTAGCTAATTATGAAAAGCGCAGCTTTATGGCAGAATTGGCCCAAAAGCTTAGCTTTTGGATGGGACTGTGTTTTTTCTTCAAAATAGCTTAGCTAATTATGAAAAGCGCAGCTTTATGGCGGTGTTGGCCCAAAAGCTTAGCTTTATGATGAAGCTTTTCAAATAGCTTAGCTAATTTAGCGCAGCTTTTTAAAAAAAAAAACGTAGCTCCTATTTTCATAAAAAAATATTACAGGTGAAGAAAAGATTTTACAAAAAACGCACTAAATACACACTTGAGTGTATCTAAAGTGCATTTTTTAACAAAAATATACGCTTTAAACGAAATTAAACAAAAAAAAATGCACCAAGTGTGTTTAAACCGCGTTATATAAATATATTGACCCATCAAAAATAGAACACATTTGAATAAATACATAGACATTTTGCTTTATTTAAATTTCCTAAACATGAGTTTGTGTTACATATATTGTTATTATTTCATATTTAATTTTACATGACACCTTGTAACTGGACATAATGTATTTACAGACAGACAAACAAGTACATATTTGTCAAATTTAGCAATAATAAAATAACCTTTTACTCAGTGGCAAAAATAATTGATAGAAAATCATGAAACTGTTAAAGCTACAAATTGGAAAATGACAGTCTCAAGGATATTTTGTTATATTTTTGTCAAATCTAGAGATTCCTGACAGCTCTGGAATAAAACAGGGTATCATATTTTAAATATGTAATGACTTTATTAGTACTTAACTTAAATTGATTGACCCAATTTGGCCAGTTTCCAATAACTGGTAAGCCATGTGGCAGATGGCAGTTTTATGACCCCTCCAAAAACCAACACTGTAATCATTTGTATAGCATTAAAGGTGCTAGTGTGCATATGTATGGAAACATGGCAATTTCAGCTTAATATGTTAATATGATATTAACATATATATAAGGATGAAAACAAGTGCATCTTCATAGAGTTTTAAAACTACGTAAATCTACTATCTGGGACCAATAATCCTACATCCGGCTACTATCTACAACAGCATTGATATTTATTAAAATATGTGCACTAGATTGAAAGTTGACAAATAAAAGTCCAACATGTAGTCAAGTGTCATAACAGTGAAATTAACAACTGAAATAAAGAATACATACCATGACCTGAGTGCTTTCACATGTCAGTTTATCACAAATCATCCAATAGTGGTATGTCATGTTTCTAATCATAGTTCATATTTATCTGATCTAATGATCATTATTTTACTTCACTAATCCCTTTACTATTAATTTGTTTTAATTGGTGTGAATTCATTTATTAATTAAAACATCATCAAAATTCTTTTAATGAAATCCCAACAAAATGGCTACCAGTAGCTTTGATTTGAAATTGGCTCCCTAAATGCTGAGATTTAATTGGTCCTTGGTACAATCAGATAAGATCAGGCTTATCATGCATGTTGTAAAATTGGAAAGGAAATGACAAAGAATTTGGTAGTGGCATTACAAGAAATTTAAGGAATAATAATTCTGTAAATGTTGTTATTACATGCAATTGATTATTGCCTATAAGTAAAATATGTCCTTTTGATTTAAATAAAAAAATATAATATATTTTTGATTTTTAAAATAATCATTCTTTTTATTTCATTATTTTATTTTATTTTAGTTTGAAGGTATATTGATCAATAATAAAATGCTTATTTACTGATTGATTGATTGATTGATTGATTGATTGATTGATTGATTGAATCATTCATTCATTCATTCATTCATTCATTCATTCATTCATTCATTCATTCATTCATCCATCCATCCATCCATCCATCCATCCATCCATCCATTCATTCATTCATTCATTCATTCATTCATATTCTTGTATTTATGTGTATATTTCATAAATGTTTACTTTATTACACAAAGATACTACCTAAACTAAAAGATGCACTTCTTAGTAAAAAGATACACTTAAAATGCACTCTTTAATGACAGTAGATTATCAATAAAACTAAAGATACTTTTAAAAGGGATGCCAATAAAAAAAAAAGATGTATCTTCTGTTCCTGCCAAAATATTTATGCCAAAAACTACAGAATAATGTGTTATAAATAAATAAAAAAAAAATGAACTTCACAATATAAACCTTTGTTTTTCTCCAAAAGCTTAGTCTTTTGTTTGAAAAGCTTAGTCTTTTAAAGAAATACTAACCCAATTTTAATTTTGGAAAAGACGCAGCTAATATGAAAAAGACGCAGCTTTTCTAAGAGGCAATCTTTTACCTAGTCAAAAGACGCAGCTTTAGCTAAGCTTTGATTTAAAAAACGCATCTTCATAAACAAAAAGCGCAGCTTAGAAGAAAAAACTCAGCTTTTAGAGAAAAGAACATAGCTTTTGTGCAGCTCTTTTTTAAAAAGCGCAGCTTTGAAGAAAAAGCGCAGCTTTTTAGAGAAAAAAACATAGCTTTAGCTAAGCTATTATTAAAAAGCACAGCTTTTGCTAACCTTCCTATAAAAAACACAGCTTTTGCTAAGCTTTTTCAAAATAGCTTAGCTAAAAAAACGCAGCTTTTTGAAAAGCATAGCTTTAGCTAAGCTAAAGCTGCGCTTTTTAGAAAGCTGAGCTTTTTTTTGGCACGGGGATGTTCCAGTTCAGTTAAAGTACTGATAGAACACCAAGTGTTTGCCATAATACAGCAACATTTGATTTGTAACTATGTATTTGTTTGAATTGTTGAAACAGTACTGTTTACAAAATAATGTGTATGTATATGAAGAATAATATTATAAATAATTTGTAAGAACCTGATATTAAGTAAAATGTCGATAAGTCTAAATATGTATCTGCGAATCATTTTTGTATATCTGTAAAGATTACATTGCCTATATTCCTCAATTTATATTTTTCTTTTAGCCAGTCAATAACTTTTCTTAAGTTCTATCTTCAAAATTGTCGGGACAGGGATTATAGCCCTTAATTAACCCAAATATGTAACATTCAATGCAAAATTTCTAATTGGCTGCATTTAGGCAGTTCAGATGCAGGAACAAACATCACTTGGGTCCTTAATAATAGCTTTCCATCTGACATTGAAGATCCAATAAAAGGAATTTGTCATGTGACTGTTTATTAACTCTCAATTTATTGAAAGTGAAATTACTTACATGATTTGTAAGAACTAAATTATAATGATATCAAATGATTGTTTAAATTAAATAAAATAGATGATTACATACATGAACTATTTTTATTTCTTGTTTGTCAATATGAAGAGTAATGCAATGGCTTTTGAATTTCATAAAAAAGGATGGAAAATGTATGTGTATTGTTTAAGCAATTAATTAAGTAATAAAAGTTTTTTTTTTCTTTTTTTCAAATTATGCTATCTTATAATACAGATCGTTATTTGTTTAATTTTGGTACAAATGAAGTATATAAGGTATGTCTAATGTTACAAATAGCAAAAATTCAAATGCAAATCATGGTGACTTGACTAAATGTGAATGCTAATTGAATCAAAATAGTTAATAAATAATAATGTTCATTTGAAACAATTGAGAGTATAAGTTTGGTTTGTGTATGCCATATATTCCCGGGGGGGGGGGAGAGAGGGGGGAATGAAAAAATGAAAAGTATATTACTATGCGCAGTGCTATAATAATTAATAAGTAAATGTTTTTAGCTCACCTGTCACATAGTGACAAGGTGAGCTTTTGTGATCACAATTTGTCCGGCGTCCGTCTGTCGTCCGTCCGTCCGTAAACTTTTACTTTAAACGACATCTCCTCATAAACCGCTTAGCCAATTTCTTCCAAACTTTACAGGAATGTTCCTTGGGTGGTCCCCTTTGAAAATTGTTCAAAGAATTGAATTCCATGCAGAACTCTGGTTGCCATGGCAACGGAAATGAAAAACTTTTAAAAATCTTATTTTTTAAAACCACAAGGCCTAGAGCCTTAATATTTGGTATATAGCATCATCTAGTGGTCCTCTACCAAAATTGTTAAAACTATCCCCCTGGGGTCAAAAATGGCCCTGCCCCGGGGGTCACTTGTTTTACATAGACTTATATAGGGAAAATCTTCTTCTCAAAAACCACAAGGCCTAGAACCTTGAAAATTGGTATGTGTCATCATGTAGTGGTCTTCTACAAAATTTGTTCATATTATTCTCCTGGGGTCAAAAATGGCCCCGCCCCAGGGGTCACTAGTTTTATTACATAGTGTTATATAGTAAATCTTTAAAAATCTTCTCCGAAACTGTAAGGCCCAGGGCTTAGATATTTGGTATACAGCATCATCTAGTGGACCTCTACCAGATTTGTTCAAATTATTGCCACAGGGTCAAAATTGACCCCGCCTAGGGGGTCCTTGTTTTTACGTAGTGTTATATAGTAAATCTTTAAAAATATTCTTCTCCAGAACCGTAAGGCCAGGAGATTAGATATTTGGTATACAACATCATCTTGTGGACCTCTATCAAAGTTGTTCAAATTATTGCCACAGGGTCAAAATTGGCCCCGCCCTGAAAGTTATTTGTTTTTATATAGTCTTATATAATAAAACTTTAAAAATCCTCTTCTCCAAAATATAAGACCTAGAGCTTTCATATTTGGTATATAGTGTTACCTAGTGGACCTACACCAAAGGTATTGAAATTATTGTCCCGGGGTCAAATTGGCCTTGCTCAGGGGTCATTTGTTTTTACATTGTCTTGTCACTGAACATCTTTTCCTCTGAAAGTAAAGGTCAGAATGACTCCATACTTGATATGTAGCATCCTTACATGGTTCTTTCTCAACTTTGTTCAAATGGTTTTGTTTGGCCCCTTTTAGGGGTCACCAGAGCAAAAAATAGAAAAACCTTTAAACAACTTGATCTTATTAACTGCTTGATGGATCTTCAAGTCTGAAGCATCCTAGCATGGGCCTCTGTCAGGTCTTTTCAAATAATTTTGTTTGGCCCCTTTTAAGGGCCACCAGAGCTAAAATTAGTAAAAAAACATTTTCTTCGCATGAACCCCTTGATAGATCTTCAGCAAATTTGGTTTGAAGTGTCCTTTCATGGACCTCTCTTAAATTTGTTCACATAATTTTGTTTGGCCCGGTTGCCATGGCAACCTAAAGGAAAATGTCAACAATTGGTTATAATCATCTTCTTCTCCTAAACCGCTTTGACAATTTTGATGAAACTTCATAGGAATGATCCTTGGTTGGTGCTTTTTCAAAATTGTTCAAAGAAATTAATTCCATTTAGAACTCTGGTTGACATGGCAACCTAAAGGAAAAGTGTCAACAATTGGTTACAATCATCTTCTCCTAAACCGCTTGGACAATTTTGATGAAACTTCATAGGAATGATCCTTGGTTGGTGCTTTTTCAAAATTGTTAAAAAAAATTAATTCCTTGCAGAACTCTGGTTGCCATGGCAACCTGAAGGAAATTATAGGCTGTCGTGTCCGCGCTGTGACTTTCTCTTATATGGACAGATTTTAAAATGAAAATGCCATATGTTTTCAACATACCAAGACAATGTGTCGTGTGCAAGACCCATGTCCCTACCTCTAAGGTGAAAGATACACTAAGTGTTTATTCACAATGGAATGCTGAATATGAGGACATAAAGAGTGTTGGCTGTCATTTAGTATGATTGTTTTTTTTTTGCTCAGAGGCAATTTAATATAACTTGCAATATGTATTTGACACATACAGGCAAGATAAACTTTTTATACGCCCGAAGGGTCGTATTATGTTATGGCCTCCATCGTCTGTCCGTCTGTCTGTCCGTCTGTCCGTCCGTTAGCAATTCCGTGTCCGGGCCATAACTTGGTAACTAATAAAGCGATTTTCAAATAACTTTATACAAATCATCACTACATTAAAAGGATGTGTCGCGCGCAATTTCCAGGTCCATACCTTAAAGACTAGAATCACCATGGGGGTGCGTTAGCAATTCCGTGTCCGGGCCACAACTTTGTCACTAATAAAGTCATTTTCAAATAACTTTATACAAAGCATCATTACATTAAAAGGATGTGTCGCGCGCAATTTCCAGGCCCATACCTCAAACACTAGAATCACCATGGGGGGGGCGTTAGCAATTCTGTGTCCGGCCACATCTTTGTTACTAATAAAGTGATTTTCAAATAACTTTATACAAATCATCACTACATTAAAAGGATGTGTCACATGCAATTTCCAGGTCCATACCTCAAAGTCTAGAATCACCATG
The DNA here is from genome assembly GCF_026914265.1 of Mya arenaria. Taxonomy (NCBI): domain Eukaryota; kingdom Metazoa; phylum Mollusca; class Bivalvia; order Myida; family Myidae; genus Mya; species Mya arenaria. The sequence goes on from NC_069122.1 coordinate 13,122,625, forward strand.
GGGGGGGACGTTAGCAATTCCATGTCCAGGCCATAACTCAAAGACTAGAATCACCAATGGGGGGCGTTAGCAATTCTGTGTCCTGGCCACATCTTTGTTACTCGTCCGTTAGCAATGGGGGGGACGTTAGCAATTCCATGTCCAGGCCATAAATCAAAGACTAGAATCACCAATGGGGGGCGTTAGCAATTCTGTGTCCTGGCCACATCTTTGTTACTCGTCTGTTAGCAATTCCGTGTCCAAAAGGATGTGTCACGCGCAATTACCAGGTCCATTCCTCAAAGACTAGAATCACCATGGGGGGGGGGGCGTTAGCAATTCTGTTTCCGGGCCACATCTTTGTTACTCGTCCGTTAGCAATTCCGTGTCCGGGCCATAACTTGGTAACTAATAAAGCGATTTTCAAATAGCTTTATACAAATCATCACTACATTAAAAGGATGTGTTGCGCGCAATTTCCAGGTCCATACCTCAAAGACTAGAATCACCATGGGGGGGGGGCGTTAGCAATTCTGTGTCTGGGCCACATCTTTGTTACTAATAAAGTGATTTTCAAATAACTTTATACAAATCATCACTACATTAAAAGGATGTCACATGCAATTTCCAGGTCCATACCTCAAAGTCTAGAATCACCATGGGGGGACGTTAGCAATTCCATGTCCAGGCCATAACTCAAAGACTAGAATCACCATGGGGGGGCGTTAGGAATTCTGTGTCCGGGCCACATCTTTGTAACTCGTCCGTTAGCAATTCCGTGTCCGGGCCATAACTTGGTAACTAATAAAGCGATTTTCAAATAACTTTATACAAATCATCACTACATTAAAAGGATGTGTTGCGCGCAATTTCCAGGTCCATACCTCAAAGACTAGAATCACCATGGGGGGCATAAGCAATTCTGTGTCCGGGCCACATCTTTGTTACTCGTCCGTTAGCAATTCCGTGTCCGGGCCATAACTTGGTAACTAATAAAGCGATTTTCAAATAACTTTATACAAATCATCACTACATTAAAAGGACCTCAAGCCGAATCTTCTTCGGGCGTATAATGCTCCGTTTCGCGGTGCTCTTGTTATGTACTTGTTCATAGATCAATGTCACATTGGGGGGCATTTGTCACATACTTTGACAGCTCTTGTTCAATATTCTTTGAGAAACAAGCTATATTAATAACAAAGGTTAAACTCTTTTACTCAGGGCCATCATGGCCCTCTTGTTTTATGTATTATTTATTTATCATATGCATTGACAATTGATTATAATTTCATAATATATTATTTATTCTTTTATTGTATGTATTCTAGATCATTAAATAAATATAAGTAAATATGCATTCAAATTTCTGTATTTAGTCTTAAATAATAAATGTTGATATTGTTAAGACCAAAATCCGCTGGACTTTAGACCAATATTCCCTGGAATTCAGACTAAAATCCACTGCAAAGCCTCTCAAAAGTATGGCATGCATGTATTTGTGTCCGTCTTTTACCGTAAAGGTTGTACCCACCAGGAATACTTTTTGTATCCTCTCAAAATTCAGACTAGGAAACTGACTTGAGGTTGAATATATAAGATTATGTTTTTCATCATCTTCAGACAAATAGAAAATAGCTATCAGCTAAAATCTTATTCAACAATAAATGTTTTAGAATGCTAAATATTAGCAGTACACAGGGTATAAATCTTGTGAAACACATAGCAATAACGTGCTAAATAATGCATGTGAATCTAGGTAACTTGTAGTAGTAGAAGTCAAGTATCATCTTGGTTTATTACAGCAGAACCAGTGATTACGAACTTCGTAATCACAGCCCCAGAAACAGAAGCGTTTTTATTAAATCTCCCAGGTTGCGGAAACATGGCACATCGCAGGTGCGGATCCAGGAATTGATGTTAGAGGGGTAGTAACTTAGGGGCGCAACTTTTGACATGTGCTCCTCCCTCAGAACCGAAAGTATATGGCATAAACTGTTTTATGGGAATTTGGGGTTACTTCCTCATGTATGTAGTCGGAAATGGTGCATTATGAGCTTATTTTATTACCTTTGTTTCTCCGATATTGATGAAAACAGTAAACTTCGATTATTTTAGAGGTGGCGCACGCCGGGCGCTTAAACCGCTAGCGCTTCGACCAAATTCCCTGAGCTACACAGTCGGTCCAAGGCCAATTCCCCGCTATTTTGGCGCGAACACAAAACCACCGACTGTCCCCCCGGACCTGGGGTGGGGGGGGGGGATGCTTACCATTGACTGGTGCATTACTTTAGCGACAGCGATAGGTTTTCATATTACTTTTTCCCTGTTTGAATGTAATATCTTAATTGTCTGTTAATATGTTCACTGATAAAACTTTTGCGGCCTGGCACATTGCATCTCATTAGTCATGGCAGTATTCTTCAAGTTCAGGCTTCTTTTTTTCAAAATTCAAAATGTTTATTTTTTAAACCATTCATTGATTTATCAACACCATATTCACACATTCTCATTTACAAGAGGTTTGATAGTGATAACTCAAATGTGTAACGCATGGCACCATCACTCTGGTGAACGAGAATAATTTCATATAGCACAATGTACATGAAATAATGACAGTATGGCGAGTCGTTCCTTCACTATTTTTACCCATAAATACCATAAATTAAGCCTTTTCATACAATAGATCTCCATCACCTCTCCGACTCCTTTATAATTTGTGTAAATATATGAACATAATCATGTGGTCTTTAACAAAGATAGAAGTGTAAAAAAGTTTATATCTTCGACTTCAAAGAACTTCATTAATGCTAATTCTTGACCAAATTTTAGTTGCCTTTAACCTTGAAAATAATCGGTTAAATGGCAAGATGTTTGTAATCAAGCTTAACGACAGCGTTTTTGTGACATTGATGAAAGATGGATTTTTTTTGTTTGTCTTTTTTTTCAATCGGATAAAAAATTGTACTAGTATCTGATACAGGGTTAATGAAGCAATACGATGGTTAGACGTCATGCTAACCATTGTATAGTATAGCAGCGATGAGGAATATGGATAAGTCGACAGTTGACAGGTAAGGACATTGTAAGAAGTGTCATTTTGCTAATTTTTGCTTTAAATATGGCAATATTTTTCTTTATTCCCATTTCCTACATGTTCCCATTACAAAATCTTACCTGTCCTTCCAATTGGAAATTTCCCATTTTAAAACTGAACTTTATTCTCCAATTGGAATGTTCCCATTAACCAAATATTCCAATTGGAATTTTCCAATGTTCATACTTTCCCACTTTGAATGTGGGAATCCTCCAATTGGAAAGATTCACTCATGGGAAGGATTCGCAAACAAATGCCTTAAATGAATCTATCGGTTCTTCATTTTTAATGAATATATTATTTTTCATGTAGTGAGTGTAAAATATTCTTAATTAAACAGTCAATTTCAATTTTAAAAATTATGTTCCAAATTCTCCCACAATTTTAATAGAGCCAGTTTTCCAATTGGAAAAGCTTGAAAAAGCCATTTTCCAATGGGAAGGCCATTTTCCAATGGGACTCCCATTGGAAAAGTTGACTTTAAATGCCAAAAAAACATATTTCTAAATTAAATTTCAGGAAACAAAAAATATCTCTTATTAGTATTACCTAACACATTTTAAAAATACAAAAATAAAAAACATTGGGTGAAAAATAAAAAAAATAAGTTTGCAAAAATTCCGGATTTGCAAACTTAATCCGGATGCTGTTTTTAATCATATCTGTTTTCATGAAAGCACATTTTCACAATTTTATAAGATAAAGAAACCGATAGGGAAATAGACATGGTGGAAGAGATGTTGTTTACTTTGAAAAATTTCACATAATAAAGAGCTTGCAACTGGATAGTGCAATGAGTTCGTCCTACCTCTTATGTACCTGTCTGAAACATTTTAGATACGGGTTTATATAGTACAGCATGGATAACAATGCTTTGATGATTTTCCATTGCCCTAATAAACAGTTGCAGTTTGTTATCGTGCAAATCAGCATGTTCTAACTATCCGTGATTACATCTTGAGGGGTATTTAGGTGGCTTGTGTTTAAACTACCCGTGATTATATATATTGATGTTGATTTAGCCGGCTTGTGATTCACGTGTCTGATTAACAAGATTATTTTCAAGATTTCTTTTGATGACTCACTACAAATTTATGATGTAAACATAAGGTTAGAAATACAACGTAAATCCAAGTATAACAAAGTAACCACATGATGAAAAAACAATCTACATATACTACTGCTAAAATGTTTTTCCTGTGCATGCATATATTTCTTTTAAACATTGAGCTCCAATTTACGAGACGAAAAGACACGCATATAGATTAACAGCTATCTAGTAAAATATACGATGTAAATAACATCGATGCTGTCCAGTAAGTGTGTCGTTTTGCATTAACTTAAGATCAAGCCGTCGTAAATTTATATTTGTTTATGTTATTTCACAAATGTGGGAAATAGAACAATCCTTTTTCGTTGATCTAACGCCGAATAAATCACAGTTTGGTGCAGACAAAAGGGGAAGTAATTGTTCAAAATTATAACAATTCATAGGCGAATGTGGCAAGCTAAAGTCCTTTTGAGCATGTGAACGTAAATACTCACATTCCTGAATCACATAAATAGTTGCAATGACGACTTACGATAACTATTATATTTTATTATATCACTGCTCTTCCCTTTTCGCCAAAAAGGTAGTCTAATGTCATTTTTAATAATATAAATGCAACCTTTTCAATTAATGAAATCTGAATGAAAACATTCATAAGAACAATCATTTTCAATTAAATGAATATTACTCAGTTTTAATCAACTCCAGTAGAAACCATCCTCAAAATGATATTTTGTTGAGGACCATATCCAACCCAAAATTGAAGAATCGCTGCATGAAGATTATCAAATTATATGAATCAAACGAATCTGATAAAATTTCATTGTTCGCCCGTTATATACTCCATTTGAGAAAAAAAATCATGGTTTAAAATAAAATAGAATATTAGAGCACCTATGTTCAAAGACCATTCACATTGACACTGCAAGGCCTATAACTCTGGTTTTAATATGTATGAAGTTAGAACCCTTCTATCGAAAAACAACGGACAAGCGTTGATTTTTGTTTTGCGCATATCGCCAAGCTTGATTAGCAGTGAAGACAACACATTGGTATAAAGGCCGATCTTAAATGTTCCCGACGATATATCCGATATGGCGCGTGTATAGTGTCATAAGTTCACACCTCTCGCATTACGGGTTTATTGTTGTAAAATAAAACAGACGAAGATGTCAGTTGTAGGCAAAATGTTTATTAATTTATTAATTCAACAAAAACATCGAATATTCAAATACCGATTTTGACGTTCGAATACCAAACGTTCGATCGAATATTCGAATTTTCGTTTGCATCCCTAAACCGAAGATGACACCAGCATGTATGCACTGGCGATGTGGATATGATGATCAGATATTGAAGCAACAAAAACTTTAGAATATTGCAAATATCCTTTTATAATTAATTAAATTTAAATAAATAACTTGTGTTATAATTAGACGTTCGGGTGATGTGTCAATACTATACACAAAACAGTCGGTTGTATACGTCGACGATGTAATAATAGCAGGGAAATATTGTTTTTGTTTATATTGAATATACTCAATTTTGTCATCAGGTTTATCATATTAATTTAGCATTTATTCTTCTTTATGTATTAAGATAAAGGTAAAAACAAAAACACAAACATCTTCATTTTCTAAGTATCATTGCTGTCTATTAGATGTTTTTGGTGGTGTAAAGAAAATTAGTAATGAAACAAAAGCAACTTTAGTTGACTATTTCAATCAGTGATGTTAAGTTTTAAATATGATTTTACTTTCGGCAATTTCAGCCCACTTTCACTTCAAATTCAAACGTCATTGCAAATGAGGATGGGACACAATTTCAACGACGTCATATATGAGATCTTTAACATTAAATTTTGTGCGCTTTTCTGAAAAGCCATCATAAAATGTTGTTGTTTTACGCATCGGCTAAGCATCATTCTTATTATCAACCTCTTCCTAAGATGACTTCAGTCATGCCAACATATGTTTTGGTGATAATAAATGTTCTTGATTCCGTAAATATATAGTAAAGATGCATATAAAATTATATAGTGGTTGTTTTTTTTATTTCTGCAGCGATCAGGCATATTTACGCATTGAACTCCTAGCACGCAGCTATTTTTAGCTCTATCTCGGGGCTTTGTAGCAGGCATGTATCGTACAAATTTTTATTTTTACAGTTTTATCATAATGCAGGTCACGGTAATTATCTCACAAACCATCTGAGCATTTGAATTTTTCATGAATACCTGACACAAACATAAGACCTCTGTAAAGAAGTAAAGTTCATTGTCTGGAGTGTTTGAACTGCTGAAATGCGAGCTCTGTTGTGTAAAGGTCTAAACTGCCTCAATTCAAAGCAACTCAGTGTTACCTAGTAAATACCGTATAAATCGCAGTTGCATCTGTCCTCTAAACGACTCAAATTCTCTTAGAGGAGGATATTACAATAATAATAATCAAAAAAAAAAAACAATGCTGAAATTAAATTTGTGAATATAAGGGACATAATCTTGTTCGAGAAATTAATGATATGTGCACAGGTTGTGAGACGTAATAAAAACCCTTTAGAATATTGCAAATATCCTCTTAAATGAATAAATAAGTTGTATTATTGTAAGGAATTCTGGCGATATGTCAATACTATATTAAAACAACATAATGTTATGTACGTCGTAAATGTAATGATGGCAGAAAATCAAAGTTGTCATTTTCATTTATATGGCACATCGATGACACTCTGAGTACTTTGGCTATCAAACAATTGGTTCAGAAAGTGAAACTGAATTGATAATAAAACACCGTTTAAAGCATGTGATAAAAAATCTGACACTCGTTTTCATTTTATACAAGAATTTTATTAAACTCGTACATGAAAGTTGTTAGTAAGCTCGCCAGAGGCTCGCTTACTAACAAATTTCATGAACTCGTTTAATAAAATATTGTATAAAATGACAACTCGTGTCGGATTCTTTATATATACAATGGACCATACATATAGATAAGGAGAAGACACAATCTACTTTTTTCCGAAGGGGATATTGAAAGTTGCTGTACAATGCTAAATCATTTCATTTCCGTTGAATGAATTGAAAATTTTAGAAAGATTTTTTAATTATTAAATCTTCGACTGATTTAATGGTTAGCATTATGGCATGGTGCATTAATAAAGCCGTTTGCGCCTGTCTGACATATTAGGCATCAGTAAATAAACTATATGACAATGTGACATGACGACTAATGTGAAACAGCTAAATGTGATAAAACAACAACATTTGAGCTGTCAGAAGTGGGACTGTATTTAGTAAAAGGTACCTTGACATGATCTAAATGTTATCATTATAAAGCATATATAGGTCGTATATTATTAAAGTTTTACATTTAGATTGAGGTGCATCCGTTGATATATTTTCTAAACACACAATGGGTGTTGCTATATTGTATCTTTGGACAGCGAAATCCATAAGCAACTGTTGATTAATGACACTCGCATTAAACAAAATTTTTGGATTAATTGCGACCGATATTGTTTTTACTAGATTTAATGTATGAATTAAGGATATTATTTGTGTAACTTTCGTTCATTGTGTTTCAATGCTGTTTGTCAGGTGTTTATGTATAAAATAAATGTATTTTTCTCTACATGTTTACGAAATTCTGAAAAGTATCAGTCAATTCTTAAACATATGGCCGAACGTTCAGAATGTTGAAAAGTTAACAACGTGTTTTTAACTTTTAACCGTGAATTATTTGTTGATTGCTCACATATTTCAATATATAAATGTAAAATTGAAACAACTGTCTTAAATATTGTAAGGAAAAAACAGCATTTCACAAGTGTTTCAATTTAACATCTGCAACGAGTTGAAAGTAAACAGCATTGTTACCTTTAACAAAGTTCTGTAAAATCACTTCTTAACTTTGAAATACGCTGTTATATGAAACAAACATTCTTTTTTACTTTGGTGTTAGCTGAGGTCAATAATAAATCGCGGTTTATATTAGTAACATACTTTTACAGCTAAAAGGTAAATAAATGTATTATATATTCTGGCTTTGGAATGAACGTCTTAGTTCCCCTTTTAGTGACAGGTTTTCCACACAAGTTTATTTTAGAAAGTGATATAATATTTAAAGGTTTATATAGATTTGTTGTGGTTTCGATTGAGGTAAATTACTCTTTGAATTTTAGTTGAGAATTAAGATAATTTAATGTCATAACAGGAATAATAATGTCCCACGGCATGACGCACCTTTATTGAGGATAAATTATGAATAAGAAATAAGGAATACGGAATATGAACAGAACAGAGCAGAACAGAAGTTTGTTTCGACTTATGCAACAAAGCATCTCGTCAAACAATTATTTACAATTAAACGAAATATTCATGCGTGTGATCATCGTTACAAGGTAGCCAATATCAATAACAATAAATTATTCAAGATAGCTCAAGAAATATGGAGAATGTTCACGTATAACAATATTGATAATAATATATATAAGAAGCTGTTTATCTAGTTATTTAGATACATCATGGAAATGCAGATGATTAGTGGTCACGGTAGTTATTGTACGGTTATGACTTGATCATTATATATCACAAACAATATCATTGAATAATAGGTTTCTATTTGCCTGTACCAAAAATTTACATAAATTACAATAGTTGTTTTGTTTTTACTACTAACTAGTTGAGTAAATTTAAACATGCTGGGTTTTACATAAAAAATACTTTTTAATAAAAAGATTACGTAGGTCATCGAAATAATTACATTTTGTAACAAAATGAAATTCATCCTCAATTCCCTGTGTATGGCATAATAAACATTATCGTTCATTTCTTGGCAGTCTGTTTTGTCCGTACCTGCCAATTTCAATACGTAACCTGTGAGCTGATACACGTAATTGAGTGAGGTATTTTCTATTAGTTTTGTTATATAGTAAATTAAGATATTCAGCCATACCAAACATATTGTGCAGATGCGAGTATAGAATATTAAGTTTCGCACTGTTTGCAATGTCAGCACGCCACTGTTGTAAAAAACTATCGATTAAACGTTTAAAAACTTGAGCAAAGAGTTTGACATTATAAGATAAGATAAGAACATTGTTTATTATAGTGACATGTGTAATGGACAATATACATAATATCATGCAATATAGACAAAATATTTTACACCCGGCTCAGTGGACCTATAAGTCACCTTACAACATAAATGGTAAATGGCAAGGTCAATTAATATACATTATTACAAAACAATAATGGCAGATAATACAAATTAAATAAAGTTGGTATTACATGTTGTTAGCGAGAAATATGAAAATATGTTGGTTTTAAGAATACAACAAACTTTTTCTTAATAAATACGCCTCAGTTACAAATTTGGCAATCTTTCTGGGATGTGAATGCATAAGTGAACATAATTTATCAGATAATGGTAGGCTAACGTCGTTTAAAACATCAGTGATATTAAGTAAACTATTTCTAATGTTTGTATATGTATCACATTGTAAAAGGAAATGAATTTCACTTTCATTTTGGTTACTGTTGCAAATTGTACATAGTCTATTTTCGGAGGTTTCACCAACAAAGCGTCCAGTTTCGATTCGTATTGGTAAAATTCCGAAACGGAATTGGCACAACAGAGAGCGTTCATATTTTGGTACATTCAGTAATAAATAGCCTTCCTTTTTAAACGTGGATTTAAACTGTCTGTAAGTGCGAAGTTTTCTCACATTCTGCACGTCATTTGTTCACTGTTCACTGTATAAGTCTCTAATAAGATCATTTACATTTGAGAGCTCAACACAAGATCTTACATAAAAATGTTGCTCAAGATTTAGACTGATTAATATAGATTTAACATCACTAGACCAGTTATTATTACATCTATCATAATCGTATATAAACACTTTCTTTGTTAGCCTTTCATTGTCCATTAGTAATAGCCTGTTCCAAAAACGTAATATTGACAGTTTACGTTTAAACTCACTGGGAACCCAACCAGAGTCTCCGTATAAATTTAACAGTGGCGCAAATCGATGTACTCCAAAAAAGTATCTTAGAGCACGATGACAGACATTGTCAATACTTTGGAAAGACTTGTATCCCCAGGTTGCAGCATCATATTCAAGAATAGGAGATACACAAAGTCCAGCCCCTTTCGATAATGCATCGCAGTTTAACACAAAATTGCATTTCTCGTCAAAAATTACCCCAGGTATTTATATATACCTAAATCTTTTATCTCCTGTACAAGATCATTTGCAAATATTGCCCAGAGGGTTGGCGACAAAGTGCAGCCCTGTTTTAAACCGGAAGTACGCTCAAACCAATCTGTAGTGGCATTGTTTGCGAGCCCACTGTTGTTAATACGCACACACGCAGATGAGCTTGCATAAATGTTCTTTATGGACTGGTATACTTTTCCATCAATATTGTGGAGCAACAATTTATATAGGAGCAACTTCCGATCCACATAATCGAAACACTTCTTTAGGTCAATGAAAGCAGTGTATACGTTCTTGTTGTTGCGAATAATACTGTTAAGTGTAGATATGTGGTCCTCGCACGATCTACCATTCCGAAACCCGTTTTGTTCATCAGCCAAAAGGTCATTAGATTCTAAAATTGAAGACACTCTCTTATTTAAGAATGATGTGTACAGTTTGTTCATGCATGACAACAGGCTAATTCCTCTATAATGAAGTGGTACTCTTTTGTCGGTGCTTGGGTCTTTCAGTATGGGGCAAATAATAGCTTTGCGCCAAATCGATGGTATAATACTACAATCGAATATTAGCTGAAACAATTTCTGTATAACGGCAATAACAACTGGGAATTTAATAACATCGTATGGGATTCTGTCATAACCCGGGGCTGACCCATTTTTAGCACTCATAATAATGTTTGTTATCTCTTCTATAGAAGCATTTTTATTCAAAATAACATTTGGTGCGTAATGAGGGTCAACATTTCTGTGTTCAAGTATTTCCTTATGATTTAAACTTTGTCTATAATAGTCTCCGTCAAAAGAACCCGTATCATCACAGTTATAAATTTTCTCAAAGTCTGTTTTCCACCTATTTAACACCGTTTGTTCATTTTTGCAGACGTTTCCGTCGTTATCGACTATTTCGATTGGTATGGAATTATCTTTTCTTGGCCCTAAACGTTTTATCTTTTGCCAGAATTCATTTGGATTTGAAGTCGAGATCTCGTCGATTTCAATAGCTTGAGCGCGCCTAAATGCTCGTTCCGTCTGGCGTAACAGTTAATATCAAAGTTATTGCGGGCGTTTTTATACTCATTATGCAATCTCTGTTTATTGCAGTTGTTTCTGTCACATCTTAAAAAGTCTTTTTCCTTCCTACACATTATAATTCCCCGGATTAACCCAGACATCTAAAAACCCATTATCCTCAAGTAAACATTTAACGTTAGATGCCCAATTTGTAAGGCCTTCCTCGCTTAAATCAACTGATTTACGGTATAACAAATTTAATAAAATATTATTGGACTGTTGTACTTTGAACCAATATTTAATAATTAGCACGTATCTGTTAATATATATTGGATAACGCCCTAATTCTCCGTAAACAGCCGTTGTACATGTACTTTGCTTAACTCCTAGAAACGATTTGCAAAATTTTAGGTGGATCATTTCTATATTTTTCGATTTTGAAAACCCCCAGACAGAACTCGCATAGTTAAGGATCGAACCTATAAATGAGTCAAACAATTGAAGTGCAATTTTCAGAGGTACGTCATATTTGTTAATATTTTTGTTTCATACGTCTTAGCCTTTAGAGTCTTACCGACTACATATTGATTATTTAAAACGAAAGTGCCTTGTAGTTAAATACTGTGCCTAGATAGTTAAAGCTGTCAACTACTTCAAGTGGTACGCCACTATATACCCAAGTTTCATTAGCCCTAACTGGTCCTTTTTACGGAATACTACAACCTTAGTTTTGGCTATATTAACTTCTAAGCCCCACGTTTGGCAATAATCGTAAAGATGATCTAAACTTTAAAAGATTCTACTGAGTTTCCAATTATTACCATATCCTCATCAAAAAGTAATATCATAATACCTAAATCATATAGGCTAATACCGCAGTCTACGTTCTTGTTGTAGAAACAGTTCTAGATCATCTAGGAATAATGCAAACAAAACCGGCGAGTTATTTTGTCCTTGGCGTAAACAAATAGAAATATCAAAGAAATCGGAGACGGAATTGCAATGTTTGACACACGATTTTACCATATAATACATTGCTCTAAATATTTTAAGTAGTTTCCCATCCAGCCCCATTTTAAAGAATTTGTACCACAGAGCATTCCTATAAACAGAGTCAAATGCCTTTTTTAGGTTAACAAATGCGCATGGTAATTGTAACTTATTAAAAATATGATGTGCAGTATTAGTATTCATGATGTCATTTTTCAAAAATAATATGACTTAAGAAAACCAAAATGTTCCATTGGATAAAACAGTAGCTATGGTTAGGGTCATTGTTGATGTATGTTGTTGTTGTTGTTGTTTTCTTACAGATAAATAGGATTTAATGATAAATGTGCTAAACTGTTTGGACCAGATAAAGGATAAAACGTATTAGACAGTGTCAGGAAATATAATACTCTGTCGGTCAAATATAGTACCCGTAATAGAATCTAGTCTTCTGCTGACAAAGTTTTGTAAAGACTACGAAATTGTATTTATAAGGAGTTAAATTGTATCTATAAGGTAGTGTTTGGTGATAGCTGATCTACATGAAGAACAAAAGCAGGTATGACACTCAGTTTTTGTAATGAACAGACATCCGCACCTTCTCTTGGTGCTAAATTTCGCGAGAAATATTATTATCACTATAACACTTTTCTCTTTATGTGCCATGCATATCTATAAACTCGAATATCTCTTTTCTCTTTAGGTGCCAAATTAATATATAAAAGGGTCGCATATCACCTTAGGTACCACATTTCGCATGTATCACCTTTTATAACGATATCGTATTTAAATGTTGTAATTTAAATAGACCGGCAGCCAGCCAAACCTTGCATGGCCAAAATGGTCGCCAAAACCCATCTGCAGAATAGTTAAGTTTTTCTGAAAGAAATTTATGTGATCGATAGTTAGATTTATAAAGTTGTCTTAATTAAGTGTTCTTTAGCGGGAATTTCGGACGTTGTGTTGGTTTATTTATTGTCGGGATTATATTATAATAAATAGGTTTTGTTAATATATAAATACATATGTAGCTATGATAACGTGTATATTTTCGGGATTATATCATATTATATTCAAAAGGTGTTAACCTGATCCCGCCAAAAATAATCCAACATAGTATCCATGGCCGCTATAGAACAATTAATTTAGTCGAAATAGACTAAACGGGACGCAAATATGACCGAGGTGAGAATAAACATCTTAGTGTAAGGTAGCAACTCGTAGGCGTAAACGAGACAGCACCACATGCATCTTGAGTAGTCCTTATAAGTCAGGAAGGTCAATACTACTTTAATCCTTGTAAATCGGGACTTAAAACGGCAATATCGGGACGATGAGAGCCATGCTCTAAATTGTTAATTTCAAACATATGTTATTGCATTTTCGAAATTACTTTTTAATGCATCGTTATATGCATATAAAAACTATTTCCTTAAAAATTTTAAAAAGTGAATTTCGATATACCCGCAAACGAATCGGAAGCAACGTTAATTTGGACCGGAAACACCTGAAACACTCTTAAAAGACATTTTTTATTTAGTTCCAATCCTAAAACAAAAAAACAATCAGACAAAGTACAGTCAGTGTTAGAAGCAAAGACATTGCCATTATTACAAAATAATATATAACGAATCTTTTTGACGACTTAGATTGGCATATAAATTTTATATGAAATTTTAGTAAATTGTGGAAAGGCATGTTTTAAGTAAATAAGTGCTACGTTTCAGAAGTAATATATTTCCGAGAGATTCCAAATAAGGACTAAAATTAGTTTTTTCCCGTCCGTGAAAACATGCCTATTTAAAAGTAAATGCTCAACCGCGACGCCATATTGAAAAAGAAATGTTTTGAAATGCGTTCCTTTAACATTTGAATATACTTGTTAAATATTGACAATAATACTACGATGAGAGCAAGCACATGTACACCTTTGATTTTGGTACATGTTGGCGATCATCCGGAACGCCAGTTTGGTATCAATCTAATTCAGAATGCTTTTCAAATGATTAAAGAAATATATATGAGCTCAACGCAATGCCATTTAGAACGTGTTATACAAACCGTCAAAGCAAATGAATAAGGTAATAAGAACTTTAACATGTTAGTAAGTTTAGCATCTTGCATGCAACATTGAATATAAATAATTTGTAATATTCTTAATACACACTTACACATTACCATTATTTTATAGCTAACGTTGAAACTTGCGACTAAATGGAAAGGTTTCTGCGCTTATTTGTACAAACAGTGTACATGTAAGGAATAAAACACCAAAGGTGCCTTGATGCCATCAAAATAATGTCTAGGCTGCAAAAATATGCCATAAACATTTCGATTCAATGCAATGGATGGTCTTCGACTACGGCTGCCAGTCTAATAGGATTTTTTTATCTTTTATTTAACTTTTAACATTTTTAAATGCTTCTTCACACACTGCTGACGTTATAAAAGTGTTAGTCTTACGACGCCGTTTGCTAACGCTGGTCGCATCACTTTGAACATATCGAATGTTAGATGTTTATAATAGTCTTCTCAGAAATAATAGTATTGACTAATAAAAATAACTAAAAAAAACTTTAATGTTACCGATAAAGGCAGAAATATTTTCGGATGAAATTAAAGTGACCTATTTAAGTAGTGAAATTTAACTACTTGAAACCTTGAACAAACTGCAGCAAAATTGGTTTTAAAAAATGTAGGGAATATCTCAGCTTGATCAAGTCTCTGAATTTAAACCAGATATTCATTTTAAAATTGATTGGGTAAATACATTGAAGACATGACGAACGCATCACAGTTTGATAATGAAGAAGTTTTAGAAGATGTAAGCAATTACACTGTTTCCTTCTTGAATACTACCTTGGTAGATGGAGGACTGGGCATCGCAGAAATGATTACAGTGGTGGTACTGGGAGGCCTAGGAGGCGTTGGTAAGCAAATTTGATAGGTTTAATTTAAACATTATATATTTTACATAGATTGTGAAGAGAGCTATAATAGCTTATACTAAGTCACTCTCCTTGGCACGATGGTGCGAGAGAGTGTGGTCTTGTGTGGTCTTCTGTTGTGTGGGAAACCGGAGTATCCGTGGAAAACCCACTTGGTTACCACTAACCAAACTCTCATGCACCCAGGCCGGAAATCGAACACGGGCGGCCTCGGTGAGAAGCGAGTGCGCTAACATCTGCGCTAACCGGACAACCTTGATTTGTTAGGTTTAGTGACTGTATAAAGCCTAGAGATGATAAACCATTATAAATGGTATAAAACGCGAATAAGTTCTTTTTAGGAAACGGGCAACTAAATTCTTGTATTGTTATATTAGTTAGCTGGGTTTGTGCATTGATGTAAAACACTGAAATCTAAATGTATATTTCGTTTTGTTGAACCACAATTTATTTGTTGTTCTATTATCTAACTATCAAGAATAACATACTAGTCAGAAGTTTATAATGTTACCTCACGCGTGTCGCTTTCGGCGATGTGTTTATTGGACTTAAATTATTTATGCAAAAAGCTACAGAAACAAGCTCAGTAGCAAAATGTTTAAACATAAACCCTGTTTAATGGCACTGGGTCAACCCCAAAGACATATAACATAAAATCATAAACAAGAAACATGGAAGAACACCACAAAACTCCACAAGCAGTACAGTGTTTGCATACTGTATATAAAAAACTAGGTATGTTTATCAAGGATTGTTAGTAACCGCCTTGGAACGGTCAGTAAAATGTAAATTTACTGGGGGTTTAAAACAGTTTAAGTGCACAAACCTCACTTTTATCCAAACAATCCCAAATAAATTTAAAACTCAGAAGATAAATCTTACGTATTAACTTGAATAAACAATAAAACAATTAATTCTACTTATAGGTAAACCCTAAGTACTTCTATAATTAGAGATCCCAACTTTATCTGCAGATGGAGTAATACAATTCAGAGCACTTAATGCAAAAACTTTTCAAAGATTCTATGCAGTCATTATTTGAAACTATGAACATCACACACAGTCTGCCTTATAGAATAAAAGGTTTAAAACGGTGTGATCATAGAGTTTCATAATAAAAAGCATCATTGTACTTAAACTTGGAACAAGTAAAGAAAACATTATTAAAATCAAAGCGACATTTATAAGCTAATCTTTCCTTCCAAATGATTTGAAAATATTAAATATTTGAAGAAAATGAAGGCACATGCCAAAACACTCTTTCATAAGCCGAATTCGATCCTTTGTTTGTATGAATTTCCGTAATCGTTTGTCTTAACATATTAACCACCGACAGCGGCTGATTAATAAGCGAGTTTCATCTTGTTTGTTTGAGTTCATTTATAAAGATATGTCTTAACAAAGCGATACTCGTTATCACCAACCGGCAGCGACTGATTAATAAGATAGTTTCAACTATGTTTCATGTGTTAATTTACAGGGATGTGTCTGAGCAGAGCGATAATTGCTATCACCAACTGACAGTGCCTTCGAAAAAAGCCAGTTTGTTCTAACTTGCTTGTTAGTATTTACAGGGTGTTAAAATATAGCTATTCTATCTATTACAAACCGACAGACACTAGTCAAAAAGTCAGTTTCAACTACAGGCTAAACATAGCAATACTCGCCATAACCTACCAATATCTGCTAATCAGTAATCAAGTTGCTACTATTTTGCTTGAATTTTAGGGATGTGTCTTAACATAGCGATTCTCGTTAATACCTACCAAGAGCGGCTCATCAAAAAGGACTACCGAATGTTGTATTACTCCTTCATCACGCTTGGGGATCTCATGTTCTCCACACACGCTTTCCAAGTCTCCATGAACACCCTTTTTCGGTAACGTTTATTTTCATATACAGGTTAGTTTATAATGCAGGGGCCCATTTCAATAGACGAGATCTAAGTCGTAACATCAATTATCTAAAAAAAAACCAAAAAAACAAAAAAAAACAAAAAAAAACTAATGTCAACAAGTTGATTTCATTTTTTTTAAATTATTTTTGTGTTCATTATTATTGCTTAAGTTATATATTCTCACATTGTATATTAAAGTAGCAAAACATGTTTCTAAGATAAGTTCAGCTTAAGATTAATACCGTCTTAAATCTTAATTGAAACGGTTGCCGGTTCTGGCATTACAGATGCTTTATTATGCGTGACAACTAAACTTATTACAATCATTTGCATTTACGGTATGATACTACGTATCAAAATATACATGGAATTAAAAAACACACTCAAAAACAACATTTTCCAGTTATTTCGGGCTTAGTGTCTCATGCATTATATTGAATTACGTTGATACCACCCATTTGAATATTTAAGATTTGAGTGCCATAATTAAGAGCGTTGTTTTCGTTTTTTTGTCGATACATCGACTCTCATATCGGAGCGGTAACCTGAAGTTTCATGCAATACCTAGCGTATTGTGAAATACCACACACTATTTTAATATATATTTGCTACGTATAACGCGATAAACTTATAAGTATGGTACGAAACAGTAACCACATCTAACCTTCATCATTAAAAATATACACAAATTACGCCTTGCTTTCCCTAAGTATAATTTAAATGAATCGGGTAGTGGGTGCAGTAATTATTCAATATTTATTAAAAATTAATCAAAGAATCTCCACTCAACAGGAATTTCTATGTGTTTCGCCTCACCTACGTATGCATGCTCTTCCAAATCGTGCTCGGTGTGATCGCCTACCAGTGGTCAGCAATGTGCATTATATTTCTCCTTGCTGACCTCATTTGGAGCATCAAACGGCCCTTCTGCAGCACTGGACCAAAGAGATGCTTCTCCAAAATCATTTGCATCGTCATGTTCTTCATTGGTAATGTTCCATGATATATAAATTTGTTTGTGCAGACAATTAAATGTGATATGAATCACGTCCGAATGATAAAATCAAGCCATACAGTAGTTTACTTTGAGTGACTGCAATAACTTAGTTGCGGGTAAGGTAACGACAACATATCAGCTATGTTTTTGACTGGTGATATGAATGTACAATGGGAAAACAACATCAGAACTAAATAATTATTTAGAGAAAGTCTTTGTCGTTGTTTGTAAGGGCTGATCGAGGGGCACCCCACCCATAAACACCCTCCCCTACCCCCCAAAAAAGAAGAAGAGAAATTCTGTATATCCGCTAGTATTGTCAAAGAGCGGTCACAATAAAATCAAAATGTTTTGTTTTGCTATTGCATTGTCACCTATTATCTCTTTGAGTATCATCCTATTTCGATTTAGGTGTGACGATGGCGTTTGCCCCTTTTATGATTTGGGATGACGTTCCCCATGAGTTGGAGTTTTGCTCCCTTGCCAACGTGTATGGAGTCCGCTGGAGTGTTTATCAACACCAGGCAATCATTATGATCAGTTCTCTGGTTGTTACAATGCTTTCGGTCAGCTTTGTGCTTCTATGGAATATATACAAGTAAGTGGCGGTCAAAGTTTAATCGAATATGTCAAGTTTTTGTCGTTAAAGATGGCATCATTATTTAGTGTACAACAATATTTATTTCATTGAAATGTTTACATCAAATTTACGCAAATAAGCCTAACATCGAGTTCATAAAGAAATCAGCTATAAACGGTTATAACATGTGTTATACTCATCGTCTTTGCGAAATTAATGACAAGCATTAGAACAACTCTATGTGTTATAAAAACCTAAATCTTAAAGTGTTTGTGTTCAGATCTTGGCATCTTAAGAGTTATATTTCGCTGACTTACCTTCGTATGATTGAGAGCAACAAACAAATAAATAAAATTATTCACAGTATTTAATTTTACGTCATCATACACGTCGTAGACAAAGAAGTAAATCATGATATTAAGCTGTATTATAAATATCCGATGATACCTGTTAGGTTTACATATTATTGTTTTTGGCTAGCCACAATGAACCTGTTGAAGAAACGTTTATTTATTTTATAGATTGTGATCTATAAAATGCACCGTAGTTGTTGTTTTATAGCGAAGTAAACGCTTGTCTCTATAAAGGACCACAATATGCGATTAATTTCAATGCGTAACTATGGTTAACGCATTTGACTTGAAAGTCGAATAAAAAATGATTTGTTATGTATAACATATTAACGATATGTTTGCATTTTTACTCGTGGATTTGCGGCCAATAAAGAAACGTTTATAGTTCGTATCTTTACCAAAAAAAAAAATATGCTATTTTTGTTTTGATCATTTATAATAAGTTAAATGAAAAAGCGTGAAAAAATTGAGCATGTTTTTGAAAATAGTATTTCCATTTTCTAAGTAACACAGCAGTTTATGTAATTTATTACCAGAGTTGTCTTATCCCTATCATAGATTGTTTTTACAAATCAAGAGTCTAAAACATGCATTTTATAACGTCTTTCCCTTTGTTTGTTACTGATGTTCTTTAGAAAACATTGTTGATAATTGTACGATAATTTTGGAGTCGATTATCGTTATATTTTGCTTAATTCTCTAAAACTCACAGCACTAAACAATTTTATGTACTTTTTACGTATTTTTTTAATTAATTTGATTTTTAATATAAATTTATATCATTGTGTACAAGGCATTGAATGCTTCTTACTAAAGAATGTTAAATTACCATTTGAAATATACTGAGGCTGTATAACCCGTAAGTTTCGGTAAGTTTGAGAATACAGAGGTTATTTTAATCATCACTTATAACGTGAATTTCACATGATATATATAGACTCGACATGCCTTTCCAAAAGGACAAACTGAGCAGCAAGAAAATGGAAAACTGCTGTGAAACGACGGATTTACATCGGGGATGCAATTGATTGAGGGAAATGTTGAGACCAACACCATTTGATGTCTACTCCATTTAAAGTATAGAATATTGTTTAAACTGATGTCAAATATGACTTCATGGATAATGATACTTATGCCGAAATTTGGCTAAAACATGTCCATATTTTGTATGCCCAATGCCTAAACATAAAACAGTCCAAGCACTAGTTTCTAATTGTTACAGTCAGGCAATTTTTATTTTTTATTTGATGTGGTTTGTTGAACGTCGATCCTGAATTCCTGTTGACCATTTGTTCCCGTATCAACACCATGATATGACCAATATGAAACATATGGACTGTCGGATCAAGGTGCCACATCGACACCATTTATGCGAAATATTTTACATTATGCAAAAGGAACCGTTCTACTAATGGTAGTCTGTATCATTCGGTAGCACAGTGGTTCGCTACCGATTTAATCTGCGACTGAATTTTCGGGACTGTCGTGACGTTTGCAAAAATTGGTGGTTTAATTATATCCACAAATGAATTATTCATAGCCGATACTAAAATAAAACGTGGCATACATCAACCTTTCGGTTTGCTTGACGCTCTGATAAAGACACCGGCTTTTGATGTTGTTTTCTCCGGCTCCGCCCAATTTTTCCTAATTTGAATACAAATGTGCATCATTACAATGGCAAACATAGACAGTTGGATATATGCTGTTCGTACATATTATTGGATAATTTAAACGGCGAGGATTAAAAACTGATTTTTTCTGAATATGAACATGGTCTACACATTTATTTTTACCTTTATTATCTATAAGATTTTAGCTTTTTATCTTTTTAAATATCAAAGCGGCAATAAAAATATTATTGAATTAAACAGATATGTTACAAACAAAACTAATATCTGATCTTTATAAATTCATATGAATTGGTAATTTATATTCTTCACTCTCAATTTGATGAGTTTTTTTTGTTTGATATTGATACATTTTGGAACAAGTGTTAAAATATGTTTATTCACTAGATGAAACTCATTTTTACTGACGTATCTAGATATTGTTCCAAATAAATATTCCGGCTTTCACAAAAATCCAACTTGTCTGCCTTGCTTCTCACAACAGGACCGGGTCCAAGATTCAGTGGAGCTCCTGGGCTTGGAGTTGTCCGTCACAAAGTATTGTTTTCATATTAAACTAATAGTGTGTATGTTATTCTATGCATTCTAATTAAACAATCCTGCTATAAAATGATACGTTTGGCAGTAAAATGGGGCCATACGACAGGTACCACCCGTTAACCACAGATGCAGCAACACAAATCACCTATGCCTATTCCGAGAAGAGACGGGGGCCACAGAGATTTCAACTTTGGTTAACTCCACACAGCGTCTACACTCTTTAATGAACAGCATTGTCGCTAAGCTTATTAAAAGTGGTAGTACAAGAGCCAAGATAGTAATCATTGTTGTTACAGATTATCTTTTCTGAAAGCAGACAGACATGTTTTGTCAAAATTAGTTATATCATAGATATCTTAAATCATTTTAGAATTCAGCTTCCAGACTCAAAGTCTGAAACACAGGCTGAGGACGTTGGTGAACAAGAACCTAGGACAAACAACGTGGAAAAAATGAAAACGGGTGCCTCATCGACATCCCAGGTCCAGTCGATGTCTTTCGGAACTGACGGTAGTGATTTAAGTCAAGGTAAATAAAAATGAGTAGCGGCCGATGATGCCTTACCGTACAACAATTATTGTCAGGACCTGTCTTTACCAACGTCCTGATCGTGCCCAGGCGGTACCTAACAATTCTTGATACACACCTAATTTTTAGTATATTTGCACTGTGTTATTTGTGGAGTTTTGTGTTGTAGTTCCATGTTTCTTGTTTGTGATATTTTGTGTGTGTTCTATGTCTTTGGCATTTACCCTGTGCAATTAAACGGGGTGTATGTTTAAAACTATGGCTACTGAGCTTGTTTCTGAAGTTATTTTATATAAATATTGAGTTTAAGACTCAGGTTCAGAAAATTGAAATCTTAATTTCTAAAAATTATCTTTTGTTTACAAAAGTGGTTAGTTTTATTGATCATTAACATTTTTATTATATATGAAAATATTGTTTGTAACAGATACAACATTTTTTATAACTTCAATCCTTAAAAAGCATTTTCACAACAGCATTAAGATTTGGCTTTTCTAAGTCCGTCTGATTTCCATTGCGTATATTGCCAATTTGGTTGTGTCCGTAAAAAAAATGTTGTTTTTTAAGGACCAAAAATATACTCAACCGTCATTCTTTTTTATCAATAACTTTAATTTTGTAAGCAAAGATCGAACATATCGGAAACAAAACCTTGATCTTACATTTTGTCTAAATAATTAGCTTTATCAATGTAGGGTTAAATTAGTTTAATATTTGTTTTACTTGTGTAATCAGAAACACAAGTGTGCCATATCATATTCTTAAATAACGCATGACGCCCACCTAAAATATATCGGTACACCTTATGTATGGTAAAATTTGTTATGTTATACGTAAACTATTTCTGTATGCACATAAATGTTCATATTTGTGGCATTTTATCTCCAATGTGTCGGCACAAAAGTGAAAAAGCCGGTCAGGAATCAAACATATGTGCTTTCAGATATGTCAACAACTTTTGGAGAACACAATCCTGCCTTCGTAACAGAAGAAGACGGCATCGATCGAACCCCCAGGAACAGCCAGACATTTAAGAAACAAGGTATGCAATTATTGACATGGCCGTTTAACTGTTTGGTTTATTAAAACAAAGTCGATCATCGATGAACTGACATCAGCCTACTAGAGGTTGTAAATGGTTGTAATACATATGTACAATTAGTATTCTTTTTTTTCATTTCTAACTTCAGATATACAAATGTATTTACATTTTGATATCATAGTTTTTATTTGGTAGCTACTGTATCTCTCCTGGTTTGTGTTCGATACTCGATACAAATCCAAACTTACTGTTCCTGTGTCTAACCTATGCTCCATATAGAGGACCACCACTAATACGTTTACGATGTTAATAATTATTTTAGCACCTGGGGCGAATTAAGAAACTTTAATTTCGTTGAAATAAGCAGATTTCTTCCTTCAGTCGAACGGGCAACTAGCATGGGTACTGACTGCTTCGGAGCCCAACGCGAACTTCGTCGACGGAAGTTTATCCGTGCCAGTAGAACGGTGGCAGTATTCATGTTGGCCTACCTTGGAACATGTACGCCCGTCATCATTTTGCATGGCATGGGTAAAGTATCTTTAGAATGGAATATCTATGCCTCTTTGTAATTGTTTAGTTCAGTATAATATCGCAATATATCACGCCATTACGCAACACCATTGAAACTGGTAACGTGGTATATTGGGATATTAATCTTCATATCATAGAACAATGGCGTCTATGCTCATTTTGATGTCAACTGTCATGTTAACCATTTCCCATGATTGGTTCATGTAAACAGGTTTGCGACGTTACGTTACAGAGGTTATATATGGTTTTCTGCGCCCTAATTATTCCATAGCGGGTCACCTACTTACACCGCAATTAAAACATTTCACGTATTGAGTACCGCAAGTTACATTTCACAAGAAGCTACGAGTGAACTATGTTTACTTTTGATGTTCGCGAGGTGTGCATGTGCCTAAATAGAATATGAAATGACTGACTTGTAATGATGTCAGAAAATCACGCCAAATTGTATGCGCACGTAATGTCATCGTTGCAATTGTGTGCCAGGTATTTGCGCGCTGGTGTTAAATATGGACTTGAGAACGGGCTAAATCATCAAACAATGAAAAATATCAAACTTTATATTTTTGATGATGTTAGAAACAGTATTTTACTGCATTTTATTGATAAATCTCTCTAAATCAAAGCAAAGCTTTTGCTTAAAATGTTTCCATAATATGTTATAAGCGCTATCAAAAACAAAGCTACATTCGCAATGGCGCAGCATTGAAGGTACACATACCATGGCACATAACCATTAACAATGTAAGGGAAGTTTATATTAGCTTGAAGAAGGGTATCGGCAAATTTCATGTGATGAACGTATAAAGGGCGGTAACGCAACCTGCAAGCAATTTACAACACATCTTTTTTTTGGTAAGGCATTCTTACGGTATGTTATGTTATTATGGCCTTTTGTGAATATCATGACATTTAGCATCGTCGGCAACCACTGTACTTCCGTTACACTTCATACATAACTTGGGAAAATTGACTGATAAATTCTCGTTTTAATGGATATGCATGAGGTAGGAGAGACAACATTTCATCTAATGAATTCGCACGTTACACTCAAATATTTATCAACTACTTAACAGTGTCAGAAGCGTCCATGGCCGAATATTTACACCTCAACTTCCATTCCAAAAATGAACTGCCTATCGGCAATTGCATTCATCAATCGATGAACGCAACATCTTCGGATATGTTCGGATCGCAATTCATCGCATATCAATATACATGAAAACTATTGATCTTGTTATTGTTTGTATTGTGTAAGCAGGTCCCGTAAAATATAAACCAACATTTTAGAAAGTGCTTACATTAAGTTATTATATTTTAAACGTTTTGTTGCCAAAAGTATTTCAATTTTACGTTTAAAAGTGATTTCAAGTGGTTGATCTTTTCCGGCGTTATTGTGACGTCATTTGAAAAAAAATGTTTCCGGTAACAGTCGGGTCGTCCTATTTACAGAATGGGTAACAAAGGATTACTGAAAGGTAATCCGAAATGAAATGAAGTATTTATTAACGTTTCTTAAATAAAATAATGAACTATTGGTGAAAATATAAGGAATGAATTGCGGGGTTGATGTCATTATCGGGGATATGAACGCATTTGGGCAGGTCTAATTGTGTGGAGTCCAAAGGACTCCACGCGTACTTTGACACGCCCAATTGCGTTCATATCCCCGATAATGACATCAACCCCGCAATTCATTCTGCAGTGGTCTTGGTTCTTGCCAAATATAATTGTACTAAGTAAGTGGACCTGGTTCAACTCCGGCATTCGCCAGAACATTTTTCATCCATAAAGCATCTAATACGTTGCGAAACCAACGAAACTACCTCATTAATTATTCATGTTTACGGGATTTTCCAAACAGAATTGCCCACGGTAAAAAACAAAGCATGATGTCACTGTCTAAACCTATCGTATATGGCTATGTTAAGACTATATTTCCATATGAGCCGCATTACAAGATTTTGGAAATAATCATTAAGATTAAATGCCAAAAATAATGATTTTTCATGCATGTAAATTATTCCAACCTTTTTTCAAATGATGATCATTGGCGCATTATTTTCTTTACGATTTATGACCGTTAGTTTACTCTTGTTCCCAAAGGTACCACAGATTCCGTCCCGACTTATTTTGACTGAATTCAGAGTCTGTAATAGATTTAAATTTAAAAAAAAATATGTTCAATACATATTCCGTGTTTAGAGAAAAACTAAAACTATAAGCTAGTTGTAATATTGATAGGTAAATGTTACACATCATTTCAATAACGTACCTTATTAATGGCGCTATGTGTATGACGTCAACATTAGAACTAAAATGTGTAATATCTGGTTTCACTTGTAAACTTCCTGCGTATTGAACGTGATTTCACCAAAAAAAAATGATCCGTACTGCCACCTGAAACGACAACTAATTCAAATACCCAATTAAAATAGCAAAGTATGTCCGATGATGCTCTTAACCTGGATAAGATATTTACAGGTTATTGTTTGGCTAGTTTGCACGTGAAAGCAGTTTGATAGGTCAATATAAATTATTGGAAAAGTATTGACCAATCAATTACCATTTTGTTATAACCTACGAATTTATACAATAGCTGTATACAGTTGGCTTCTGGTATTTTCTATCGTAGCCCACCAACACGGATCTTGGTTTCTGCTATGACATCATGGTGTCTTATGCCGCTTGGTATCAGCACAGGGTCTTGTTTTTGCCTTGGACATTAGCAGATTTGATCAATGTAGGGTTGACCTTCACGGTTCGGGCGATTGCGTTACCGCCCTTTATACGTTCATCACATGCTTATGCTGTTTCAATTTTAAGGAAAGGCTGATAGTATTTTGGCATTTCAGGCATTGGGTGTGGATCGTCTTGTAAGACGGAAACTGTCGAAAGCCAGGTACTCCGAGCGATGATGTCAATAGGCGTCTTTTGTCTGCCTATTATTGACCCGATCCTGTATACCCAGCGTTTTGTCGTCTTTCAGCAAGCCCTGAACGCCTTTGTCAACAAAGTACGTTGTGGTGGATGCAGACGATAAAATTGACGTTAAGATTTTTCTCAAAGCATGTGTATCAAAAAGGAAAACAAAGAAAATATATTTAATTTAATGGAATGTGTTAGTAAAATAGTATCAATACTATATCAAAGTAAATGCTGTACTGTACACGCTGTTTAAAGATATGTCAGAAACTCTTTTGTTGTGCTTTGTTGTAATACAATTCTGTTGTTTTTTTCATTCAAGACATATACATACTGATTTACTTTTTCCGTACGGTGAAATGCCTTTGGACGGTATTTCATCAAAGTTGAAACTATGAATGTCTCTATTTTATGTTGTGTTGATTTCGAAATTGGTTAGAGTTACTAGAGTACATGGATAAATTTGGTCCCGAAGTAAATAATAAATGTAAAATTGTTAAAATAAGGATCTAGTTATCAGAAATTGAAAAAAAAACTTTTTTTAAGTTCTCTATAAGGCAAAACGAAATACTCTCTAAATATTAATCATCAGAATTTTTATGGCGCTATTCTGAAAAAAACTACTAAAATTATAAGCTAGTTGAAATATTGATGCTTCTTTCAATACGACTTAATAAAAATTTAAAGAGGGTTTTTTTTTTTTAATCGAGAGTATATTGGTACTATTGTATATAAATGACTATATACATGACTTCTAGTACTTGACAAGGATTTTCTTGTAAATAAAATTTATTTTGATCTCAAGTTTATGCGACGACATTACTTGACCTTATAACGCTTTTGAAAATTATGTTTTGACTTCCACAAGAAGCGCTCTTATTATCTTACTCTAAATCAATGATAAAGTTTATTTGGAACTTCATTTACTTTTTCCGGATATTATAATATTTCACAATACGGCTCAATGTGAGCTTTGTAGTCCGCCAATGGTTTTCTTGATTATTGCAAGTTCAACCTCTGAGAGTTTCTTTGTCTAACGCTTTTGCCTTATGCGTTATGTTCAATTCTTTTCGATTTCACCTATCGAAAAATATGACACAGCATTTATCAATTGTTTATTGTTTTGTGGTATTTCATTGTGTTTCCTCCTACTTGGTACAACACTTTCATTATAATGTTTATATGCATAACAATAAAGATCGACATAGCTTTACCCATGTAAACCCTTCTAATATTTCGTGTTCATCCTTTTAGTGGGGTGGGAATGGGACATAATCATTAAAGTCAGACACGTTTGTACTTAAAAGAATATAATGCATTAGAAGTACATTTTGTAAAATAATTAAATTTCACATTTAATACATATCATATGCATGTTGTATTACTGTATTATGTAGACATTATAGTTAAGACCCAATTTCTCAAACATCATTACGAAATTATGCATTATCCGATTTATTGTGCAAGAAGATTATAGTATTAGTTCCGTTTAGTTATTCAGTGCATGGTTATAGTCCATAAGTCAAGTATCTTTTTAATATGTTTATCAAATTCTATAGATACTGTTGTTTATAATATGAAATAATATATTATGTAATAGTTAAGTGCATTTATTTTTTTATGATATGTATATCAAACTCAAGGTATAGCTGCTATTTATTTGATACAATTATACTTGTTTATAGTTAGTTCGCTATTTGAGCCATTGTATTCGATGAATTATATCACGGGTCATGTTGGCCTATTTGAAATAGATATTGTGTGTTATATTTCCTTGAATAAACTTTCATCTTCTTCTATGAAATGAATAAATTTATAAGATCTAAATGAAGACATATGTTAAATCGTTGTTAAGGCGAGCTATGTCTGATAGTTGTCTTTAAATTACGTTATAGTACCTTCTCAGAGCTAGAACTGTTGCTCCCCAGGCTTTTTTCTTTCGTTTACATGTGATGTTGTTTTCCGGTTGTTTAGCATGTGAAACTAATTTATCATATTTCATACGTCATTGTTTACTGTATTCTTTAATGTGTTCAAGTTGACGAATGCTCTGATGAGGCTTATATTTTTTTAAAGTAATACACCCCTAATGGTAACCTACAATTGAAACTCCTCAATGTTAATGTTTTAGCCTATGTTGTTAGGCACTGGACTACAAATCTTTTTAAGGTATCATGGTAACGGTTCGAATTGATCCAGAAGCAATTCTTTCGATTTACATTAGCTAACAATTTTTAAAAAGTGTTTTCAGTAAAAAGTAATTATTATTTTTATATTTTGCATAGACATATTAGCTTCTTTAAAGATTTTCTTACTTGCAGTCACCTTTGAAATAGGTGGACGGTTATTTCAAACTCCCTTTTTAACGAGATGGTAAACATTCTGATTTTTTGCATAATGTTCCAAAAAAATATAGTTGACTATTAGTAAGAAACAGGTCATGAGTATTTCTTATTTTTTTTATGTTGCCTTGAAACGACAAAGTTCCATTTTTTATGCGTCAAAACAGTGAGTCAAAATTGTCATACCATGTGCATACCATGTGGCTATTACATTAAGTTTGAAAATATTTATTGCTGATATGATTATTTATGTATTATTTCTGAAAACAAATATTTTTGTTACTCTGATATCAAAATTATACCAAAATGGTGAAATATAAATTAAATAAAGGATTATTTTTGTCTAGGGTGATGTCGTTTTTATAAAAAAAAAATCTGAAAAATGGGGTTGGGTAAATAAAAAAAAGTCTTAAGGTTAATAAGATTTCAATAAGCCAAAATACATGCTGAAATTCAATTTCTTTAAATGAAAAATGATTGACTTTAATGGTCATAAAATTCCTATTCAAAGGCTAAGTAAATATAACACGTATTATAAAAAACGAATAACGTGAGCTAAGCTTAATTATGTTATAAGAGACTAATAATAAGAAGTTTCGAGAAATATGACTAAAGTCCCTTACAATAGGATTAAGCTAAGCACACTTAATTTGTTTAACTATATTTTGTGTAATGTTTACATTCTTGATAACGATAAACCTTTTTTGATAAAAGCAAGATTAAGTAATCAAGTACATTACTAAGCGTGTTACGTTTAAGATCTTTCGAAAAATTCGGATGTTTTGATGTTATCACATATACAACTGTCTGAAATGTTGGCATATCATAGCAGGGTGTGAAGTTTGTAATCCTAATCATAAAATACAGGTTTTTTTTGTCGATACGTGATGAAATATATTGTAATATTACACTGACACAACCAAGTATCCTCTGTTAAATCAATAAAAAAAATATTAACATATTTTGTCATTCTGATGTATTTATCATGCTTTAGTGTTTCGTTATTGTTGTGATGGCATAATAAAATGTTTGGCATGTAAAGCTCTTGAAGTTATATTATAAGATAATACATATGCGGAGGGCAAAATCAAATAAGTAGCAAAATATGTGTTTGGAGTTAAATTATTGTTAAATGCCAATTTATTTCGATTGTTTTCCTTTTATCTTAATATTGTTTTTGCATTATGCTTGCTTCAATTAGGTTTATTTGATTAATGTTTTTTGAATTGATAGTATTTGGACACGCGTGAAGTTGAGTGTTCGTCAACCGTTGTAAACCCGCAGAAATATTCCTTTTTCCAAACGTTTATTGATGGTATTAATATATTAATACAATATGTTTGTTTTGACTTTACGAAGGGCTGCCCGCTTCCATTGGCTACATTATGGTTCGACCTCCAAGTGATCTCATCGCGAATGCATGTTGGGGGTTTTAATGTCATAAGTGGCAAAAGGTAGAAATGACTGAAAATTCCAAGTTACATATAATTATATAGTTATAGTGTCTTTTATTCAATGAAAGTTGAGTAAAAGCAGATCCGGGTCAGATGCCCAAAGTCTTTCCGACGATGCCTTGAATTTATTTAATGTACACGCTGTAAAAGCACCGAAACATGGGTTACAACTTATACCAAAGGTCCAGTACAACCCGTTAATGCCAAGCTCTATGCAAGGGAGCTATTGTTACTATTCATAAATGTATTTACGCTTAAGGCGGCTGGGAACTCAACCGCACCCAAATCGAACGCTCACAAACTAAACTACCGGGAAAGTCTATCAACACTATTGATCTGAAGTTGAATTAACGTTTGCATCTATTAACACGTCCGTTATTTATGAGATCTGGGCATAAGCAAAATGTGTCTCTAAAAAGTACTTAACTTGTTGATGTATAGGATTTCGACATACTTTCTAATGCAATGTTACTTCAAACACTTGGCTACATTATGTAAGCAACCTGAAGTATTGTAGATTTAAAGTGGATATTTCCTAATGTCTTTATTTGCAAAGACACCAGAAATGACAGGGATGCCACAATTTTGCGTTACAGTAAATGGCCAAGTAATACTCTTGTTTGGACGTAACTTTGGTATATAAATCCGTGCACAGCTCCAGTTTTGCAAACTACGTTTAACAGTTTCCTGCTTACTTGACCGAATGTTGCTTTGTTCAATTATTTAATTGATTACTTGTATTGCTCAGCTAGAAAATGAGTTGTTGACATTTATTTGTTGTTGTTTTTTTGTTTTTTTTTAATGGGATTACGAATTTGTCCCTTACATATTGTTTTCGTATCTATCTCAAATGTTTGCCGATTTTTCTGCCAAAGCCCTGACTGCCGGCAAAGCATGGAGTCAAAATTTGGCCCAACTTCGGCTCAGCATTTTCAAGGTATTTGGCAAAATGGATATCATTCTAGTTTTATTTTTCATTGAGCCATGATTGGTAAACTTTAGAATTCCTGGAAACTTTTGATAAATTGCAATTACGGCATTTTGACATTTTTTTAAACAGATGTCGATATCTTTATTGTTTGAGATGTTCTTCCAACTTAGATGTACATTTGTAAAAATATAACTTCTTAAACATTGTAAGATGCTACCAAAATATAAGAATAAGTCATTAATTTTATTTCACCAAATGAAAGTTCTTGAAATATGCAACCTGTCTGACCCCGCCCAATTAAAGCAGTGATAACGATATGAACAGTTTGTACACCCGGCATAAGATAATATCGGTCGGTTGTTCACAATAAAAATATAGGGATTAAATTTTGCCTTCGCATTAATCCGTTTTATGGAACGCTATGAATAGGAACTCCAAGCAGAGTGGTGATTTCTGTGACTGGCGATAACCGTAGTTGTTGAGTTCCAATCTCTTTATTTATGCCTACTTTTTAATTGTCTTACTTGGGATTGAGACATCTTGCCGGGATCATGAACAGCGTATTTGTGCCTCTCGTTCTCATGTAAAATGCGTGGCAGGGCGTTTTCGCTACTTGAGTTGGACGATGACTTGCTCTTAATTTTAGATCATCGTTCGTCTTGAAAGATATCTGCGTTGCTGAATAATAATATTTGTCATGTGTTTCCGTTCCGGATAGAAAAAAAACGACCCGAGGTCCCCTCGTTGCCAGGTAACGGGGCTTGTCGGTGTGCTAGAAATGAGGTTCTGCTTGGGCTCATAATTTGGTGGCCGTTTCAATAAAGATCATAGTCGAAGTCAGTTGTAAATTGCAATCATCTCTTTGTCACAGTTTCATTTTTTTGCTACATGTTTAAGCGAATTGAGTCAGTATTCAAAATGATCACTAAATAAAGAAAATCGATTTCTTGCCATTGGTGATGTTTATACAGAATTAAGATTAATGTATTTACGACTAGAGACTAGAGATTTCTATTGGAACGAACCCTAGAAGTACCATCGGTGAAGGAACTGTTGAAAATTCCAGAAATATTCCGCATGACCACGCCTTAAACGAGAAATGCCGCCATTTTAAAAACTAATCAACCCTCTTGTTTGGTGTAGTTTATTTCAAATATCAGTTCTTCATTATATTATTATGTTATATTATTATACTCAAAAGGTTATTTGGACAATTTAATGCTTCAAAATATGGAAAAAATAAATTTAAAATACTCTTACACAGCTACAGTATCAATAGAGAAGGTGGCATTATTGCAATTGGAATTTTTGTTTAATATGTAAACGACAGACGCGAGTTGTTGGGTGGTACGCATATGGTATACATAGGCCTTTAATTAGACGTTGCCACGCCATCATTACATCCATTTAACGTTATGTGAGACTCTAGGCGTGATTCCAAATCATACTGACATTTTAATAAAGTACTATCCATCGCTGATTTAGAAACCAACTTGATTTAATAACCTTAAGCATATGATGTGAAGCATTCTTTAATTACTCGTTTATCAAAATGTAGTCTATTTTTTTCTGGTATGTGGTCAATAGACGGGCCTCGATCACGACAAATTTTGAGCTGGTAATCTACTGTGAAATATACGCGGTTGCATCAGCATGACTTTTGAATAGTCGTTTTAGATCTGGAAAAACAATGCTTCGTTCATCTTTAAAAACAATCGCAAGCATTTGGCAATCGGCAAAGTCGGGACGGTAAGAATCCATCTTAATCGCAATATTGACTTACATATTATTTATCATTCTTTTAAGTAAATATTGATTTAATATGTTTCAAGATGTAGCGTATTGTTTATCCTGGTACATTTAAGGAGTGATATTCCCTCGAATGATAACTAAATGCTTTCTACTTATTTAACGGAAGTAAACATTCAGCTATTAAAAACGTGGCCATCTTTTTACGCCCTATTGAACTTGATAAGATCCGAAATACATTCTTATTATAATCGAATTCACTTGTACGATGTTAAAATAAAAACACACTACAACGACATCTGAACAAATATGACGCATAAGAACAATTTTAAAAGAAATTCATCATCTTGTTACATTTTAGAGACCATTTTGGACGCAATTTTGATGTTGATTGTGTTCAAAATGTAGTGAATAATTAAAACGGTATTTTTATTTAAAGAAGAATTATTGAGGGAATGTTTTAAATACCATGAAAGCACATGGAAAATTTCAGTGTATTTTATATTTTTTGTAAATTTTGCAGGCATCTTAAACGCTTTTTAAAATATTAATCCTATTTTTTAATAATCTCTCTAACAAATCCATCATTTTAAAACATGTTATGAAATCCGACCAAATGACAAGGTGCATGCACATACGAAAGATGATGCGAGGCCATCATAGTATCCTGAATTTAGGAAACAAATATTCTATCCACCACGTGTGTTGCAGGGTGCCGAACTAAAAGGTAATTCATTCGATAGCTAATAAATTAATTGAAGTCAAGGTGAAATTACAGACGATGCTGACGTTATTGAAGTGTTAGTCTAACGACACCATTTACGTATGCCGTTTCGTATCATGTTGAACTTATCGAATGCTAGATGTTCGGCAAAGTCTTCCCAGACATTAATAAGAGCGAACATAGAATAACGAAATTACAGATTTTAACATAACTGATATGCGCAAAGACATTTTCAGATGAATTTTATGTGACATATAACGGAAGCATTTGAATCCTAGAACTAAATTCAAAATATTATCTTTTGTATTTAGTTAGTTCTTAGAATTGTAAAGATGTCATGTATAAATACGTTGACTTGGTCAAGCTGAGATATCCTTTTTGACACTGTTTTAAGGAAATACGTTAAAACATAATGAACGCATCAATACTTGACACTGTACATGAAGCTATGGAAGAAGTAAGCAATGACACTGTTGCCGATTTGAATACTACTTTGCTAGATGGAGGACTTAGCATGAAGGAAATTATAACGGCTTTGGTTGTGGGAGGACTGGGAGTCACAGGTGAGCAAATTTTGTTGTGTTAATTGATTGTATTTATGTATAATATACTTTTATTATAGGAATAAAAGCATGTTCATTTGTAACCTCTGCTTTATTGGAATTGAATTTGCTAAAACTTTGTTCGGGCAGTTCCAAGGAAATTTTACTATACCGATGAGTTGAAGAGAAAAGTTTTCTTACAAAAAATACCCGTTCCTTTCAACTCCTATACTAAACTGTTATCGTGTTTATTCTACATCAAAACATGTTGGCAAATATTTTTAAAAAAAATATGAAATAAAGGAGGGCGTTGTTTTCACAAATGACAAGCATTTCGGAAAAGTAAAGAAATGTAATAATATAGAACACAAAAAATCATAAAAATTCTTATTTGTACGGGTACATGATAGATATATTGAACGTTGGCAGGAACGTTGGTTGGATAGATCCGATTGGGCGGATTTTGGGCCCGTTCGGAATGAAAACTTAATTGAAAATAAAATCATATTAGTGTCAAATATTCGTTATTCTGATTTATACTCGAGTAAATTGATCCATAGCCAGTATTTAAGAATAACACAACACTATTGAAATGAATCAACCAAGGTATTTTCATATTTCACGTTTAAATACATTAAAGATTATTGAAACTATGACCAGGATGTTTTAAAGAAAACGTTACCCTGGATCTTTGTTCTATCATATTATTAAAGTCAGATCTATGTTTTTGCATTTGATAACATTCTTGTCTAAATGTATATTTGTCTTTTGCTATATATATAGATATTTCTTCCACCTCAGATAAGTAGATACAATAATTTAACCATGCTAGATATTTTTATCTTGCCCACGGGCGAAGATAAAATGCCCGTATGGAACTCCTTTTAATGGTCACCACATTGTAATGACCTCCCTTGTTAAAGACTAACGTCTGTAGCATCATGGAAACCTTGTCTTGTGGCAATATCTAGAACGCTAGTTAATTATTTCTCGCTTCGAATGTCACCATAAAACAGTTTTCACGCACAATTCAAGAAATAATGCTTCACTCCCCTGAGGACTATTTAAAGACCGATTTGACTATAAATATAGTCGGAATCACTGCGCGCATATCAATGACAACCACGAACTATCGTATATCCATACGCAATCATTTTCACTAAGCACAAAAGAGTTCCAGCAAAAAACACATGTTTACTTAATTATTTTTAACTGAGGTGGCAGAAAAAGCATGTACCATAGCCACTCGTGTAAGATAGTTTCATCCCGACTCGGTAAACCTCGTTTCCGCAAAACACCCCACGATCGGGTCGGAATGAACCTTACACACTTATCCATGGAAGATAATTATAATTTCGGCAAGGGGTGCTTAACATAAACAACCAAAATATGTACAGTGAATATAAAGAAATATTATAAATATGTGTATGTTGATAATATTTGACATACACGCCAGCACCAAGGATAATACAAAAAGGGTTCCGGCAAAATATCAAATCCATTGTCTTACTGTTGGTGGCATAACATAGAGAAGCTAGCCTAAATTAAAAAAGGTTCGGTTATAAATAACTTTTAGTTGTATTACATTAAATTAGTATCACAGTATGTTATAAAAGTACACTGTTTGTATATTTATTTCTTCCAAAGCATACCAGGACTGGTATTCAGTATTGCTTTTAACTGGATCTAAGAACGATGTAGCTAGTCGAATTACTTGTTATTAATAACTGACCAATAGTGTGAATACGGTCGATGATGTATGACCATAAAATGGACTTAAGTTGCATATTGTATTCCACCCCAGAGCTTCACTTAAGCATACTTATTCAAAATAACAGTACATGTATATCATAAGAGGTACATGATAAGATTGATAAGTAACAACAAATTATTTTAGAAAATGCCCTTACCGAAAATGTTTGAAAGACTTCTTTTATAATATAAACTGTTTTTTCAGATATGTATGCACTTGAATTCTTCGTATCATATGGATTGCTGTTGTGTTTGGACAATTGCAAATCACACAAGAAACAAACAACGCCCCGACATTCAAGGCGCGCCAGCCTTGTTTGAGTTTTGCCACCGCCGATTTCCAAAACTTTGATAAAGCAATGTTGAATGTTCAGGGATAGAAGTTAATAAAATTTAGTCATTTATTCATTTGGTTGTAGATTGCTCACAAACCTGTTCAGAAATAGTATAACGGAAAATCCGGTCGAATATCAATTTATTTTTGATGGGTCCACTTCATTCGCGTTCTGTTCGAAAATCCACTCTTTGATCCGTGTGAGATTTTGTCATCTGCGGTTCAGTTAGTGGCGTTCGTATTTTTGTTCAGTCCTTTTATATTAATGTCTGATTGTATACAGTTTCTAGCCACATGGTTAATTCGTTAGTATGCTTGTTAACCTGTATAACTGCATGCTTTCTGGTGTTCATGCAAAGTAGAATGTTGTTTATTTAGACCAATAAACTAATTTCCACCTTTTTTGTCAACTCGCTATCATCTATTGACAGCGTCTGATCAATGAATTAATGTCTTCACGTTCATTTGTGTGTATTTTCATGGATGTACTTAATATAGCAGTGCTCGCTATCACCTAACGTCGGAAGTCCAAAAAATTGTACGTTGACGGATTATTTTACGATTTTGATATGGCAAATCATTCACGTAAAATTGTTTCTTTTAACCAAAAGTGGGTAGTTATTCCGATCGGGATTCCGGGTTAAAGCAAATTGCGTCAGTAAGATATCATAAAAACAGGAACTATAATCAGATAATGTTATCTTATATTTAGTTCAGTACACAAAAACATAAAATCCAGCGACAAATTAGTTTGATGTGGGGGGTTTTCATTTCGTACTGTCAAAACATAACGATATATATACATGAAGGGCAACTGCATGGCTGCGGTTCACTGTTTTACAACAATCAGAACACCTCGGAGATAGCCGAGTTGATACGATTGTATTTATGAGGTATTTCGCGAAACTTCCCGGTAATGGCCGAGTTGTTACGATTGGCATAATTGTTGTTTGTTTCAGTCAAGTTTCGTTTTATTGCAAAGGTAAATCCTGTGTTTTAATGCTTTTAAAGCTAATATTGCTATTCTTTTAATCACTTTTTTCAATAGCGGCTGATCAATAAGCCAATTATTCACACTGTTTATTGTGTGTTTATTTAATATGTATGGATGTGTCGGGATATAGCAATACTCGCTATCACTTTGCAACAGCGGCTGATCAATTAGCCAGTTACTACCGTGTGCCTGTGTTTTTTCAAGCATGTGTCTGAACAGGGTTATTTTCTCTAAAACCTACCAACAGCGGCTAAATAATAAGCCATTTTCTACACTTAAATGTGTGTGTTTTTCAAGGAAGTGTCATATCCACTCACGACCACCGATGATTACTGAAACTATTTCAACTCATATTTATGTGTGTGTTTTCAGGAATGTGTCTAAATATAACAATACTGGTAATCACGTACCAAGAGCGGCTCATCAAAAAGGACTACCGAATGTTGTATTACTCCTTCATCACGCTCGGAGACCTCATGTTCTCCACACACGCTTTCCAAGTCTCCGTGAACACCCTTTTTCGGTAACGTATATATTCAGACTAATGTACGTACTATTAACTCGATCTGCCAGGTAATTTGAAACCCCTTGTGACAACTGATCCTAGTTTAAACATAATAAATACAAAATAATAGTATACAAGTCTTGCATGTATATTTTATACATTACATTACATTATTCGTAGGCTAAAGAATTTAACGGCTACCCTGACAATATGGTACACTACAGTAACTACACCTAACCATTATGATTGAAATTACACAGAAATCACAATTTGCGTTTACTATGTATATTTTCTCTACCTTGGGCACTCGGTGCATTACTATTACATATTTAATGAAAAACAATCAAAAGATCTCCAATTTACAGGAATTTTTATGTGTTCCGCCTATCCGCTGTGTGCTTGCTGTTCCAAATCGTGTTGGGTGTGATTGCCTACCAATGGTCTGCCATGTGCATCATTTTTCTGCTCGTTGACCTCGTTTGGAGCATTAAAAATCCCTTCAGCAGCATTGGACCCAAGAGATTCTTCTCTCAAATCACATGCATTGTCATGTTCATCATAGGTAATGTCATTCGGAACACCGCGGCCATTTTCCATGGTTTAAATAAAAGTATTAAGTAAATGTAGTGTTTTAACGTGGATGATGTCTATCTGAGTTTTAATTGGTTGCCAGTGAAGTGGTAAATTGCTTAAAATGTAAGATTCCGAAGAATAGAGTCATTAAATTTAACTGCTAGATTAAAATTAGTATGCGATGTACTTGCAGTCCAATTAAATGTAAAGATTTTTGACATTGTAAACCGGCAATATACCTCCATAGGTGTTTTCAATAGGAAATGGCCGAGGAGTTCCGAAAGAGGCAATGTTCATTCCAGTTAACATATATATCAACTTAGTCGGGCAGACAACTACAAAATGTTATAAACTGCATATAGATAATGATAAATAACAAGCCTTATGGTAGTTTATTACGAAAATTTTCATTGAGTTCGAACGCACGACCTTTGGTGGAGATTGTTTTCTTTATTTCCGTGTATTCACTTGTTCTTAAAGTAAATCAGTTACCAGTACTACCAAAATGTCTACACCGTCGTTTCTTTTCACTGTTTTCTCGTATCTTAAATGTTACTTATAAACTATCTTAGAATTGTGTGTTCAGTCCAATAACTGACTATCTGAAGACATTTTTTTTAAAAAAACAACTACAGTTATATTATAATTATTTGTTAAAGACCAGGCCCCTTTGTATTTATAACAATATCAGGAACAAATTCTTTCTAAATTACAGTTGGTATATTTGTCTTAAGAAAAGCTACGTTATTCAAACTAATTTTCCAAAAGTATTAATATGATATTAATGAGCCTTACTGTGTTTTAACTAGCGTGTGGATGATTATCAATATTATTGGTACAAACCGATGACTATTAGCTATTCCCATCCCCCCTCCTGTTGACTGTGTAGATATAATAGGAATACAACATCATATATGAATTGCAGTTTTGAGTTCTTGTTTATTTGAACCATGTTTATGATGGACGTGGGCATCTCTCCCTCTCCGACCACACACACAACCTAACCCTTTAATTTTCTATTACAATTCAAGAGCAATCTCAATTAAATCAACATGTATTGTGTGCCTCTGCTGAACCAGCCAGTGTATATATCTTTACGTACATATTTCTAGGGGTGACGATGGCGATGGCCCCATTTATGATCTGGGATGACCTGCCCCGTGAATTAGAGTTCTGTTCTCTTGCCAACGTGTATGGCGTCCATTGGGACGTTTATTTACACCAAGCGATCATAATGATCAGTGTTCTAATTGCTACAATGATTGCAGTCAGCTGTGCGCTTCTGTGGAATATATACAAGTAAGTAATAGTTAGATGACCTGAAGTAAATTCTGAATGAAGAAGAGTGGGCGGAGCAAACGTGGCGAACGAACCCGTCTTATTCATAAGGAAATTACCTCAGGTCATCTAACTGACTTAGAATACTACCTCATTGGCTTATACATTGACCACGTAAACTTTGTCGCAGGGTGTGTGTATCGGATGAGTGGCGGTAGACCCATGAAAGGTTATATCCTTAATAATTAAGTCTAATACTAATTGGTTGCCTATCTGAACTTTTATTGGCTTAAACGTGGATTATACACAAGTAAGTACGAGTTAAACGATACTCGAAACCTGGCGAACTTCGTGTGTTTAAGGCGACAACATTTTCAGTGTACAAAAACATGTAAATCATTGAAAAGTGTACATCAGTAATTTGTCATATGCGTTACTATTTCATAATCCATTAATCAGCCATCAATGAGTTTAAGATATGTTTTATCAAATAATCATAAAAATGGCAAGCATAGGTATCAATTACAACGTAAAACAAAATTTCATGCGGTATATTAAAGTGATATATCATTTTAAAGGTTACGTCATTACAAACTCAAATATGCATATTTGTTAAATATCCATCAATTTTTGACAGAATTATGGCCCTTTTAATTTTACATTTTTATCATTTTTTTCTGCCAAAATAGGTCAATTTCAAAACTTCGGAATTAAAATGAAATAAATAATGTCAAACAACACATTTTGTTTATTTTCTATAAATTTAAATCACATTCCTAAATATCAGAACTTAAACAAAGTTTTAAGCAAATTATTTCACTTTAAAAAAAATATGAAAATACGTCCATTTTTATGAAATTTTAAAAATGCTGTATATTTTGAAGAATGAGCTTGAAAAAGATAAAAGTCAAAGAACATTTACATTCTTCCATTCACTGCTTGACCGTTGCATTTTTACAATTAATAGTATTATAAATAGGAAGATTAAAGGCAAACAAAAATTAGTTGCCATGGTAACCATTCAATAAAATACAAAAACATGCTTTAAACATCGCTTTTTGTTAAAAAGAAGAATTATGTATATCTTGCATTGATTTGCCTGACAATTGTAAAAAAGGTGAACTTCAACCCATCTAGCAATTCTGAATATTTCAATATTAGTATGAGATTGTTAACATTTTTTAAGGTTAATTATAAATAAAATTGTATACAAAGTATGACCAAATGAATAACAAATAACAGAAATATTTCATTGACTGAAGCGGACATGCTAAAAAAGTATCACTTTGAAAATACTAAGGTTTTTAGACAACAATTTCAGTTTCTTAAGAAAACTAGACAATAGTTACCATGGCAACTGTTTAAAGTGACACTCTTATTCAATATCAATGCATACGCATGTATAACAAACATATACTTTGACTGTTAACCCATTAACAACTTACTTAATAATTCATTTATGGACAATATTCAGTATTGATAAAATATTGTAACCGTGTATTCAATAGCTGAAAACGCAAACATATTAAATGATTGGTGAATTGAATGCATAAAGATTTACTGTGATCTACTATGATCTCAGATGGTAGAAATACTGTCATTTATGCATATTTCCTTCAAGTAAAAATAGGTATC
The DNA here is from genome assembly GCF_026914265.1 of Mya arenaria. Lineage (NCBI taxonomy): Eukaryota > Metazoa > Mollusca > Bivalvia > Myida > Myidae > Mya > Mya arenaria. The sequence goes on from NC_069122.1 coordinate 13,163,759, forward strand.
CTTCATTAGAACCATTGTTTTCAACATTTATTCATCCTCTTTGGAACAATAAAACAAAATAATTAATTGTGGTAAATCTTATGCGGGAGTAAGAGTGCATCTTTAAAAGAACTTCTTTTTTTTAAATTGACATGGAAACTATAAACACGAATAATACCAGTTACTGTTTAGAAACAAACAAAAGGACAATATTTCTGTTTCAAACCAAATGTAAAATACTTTTGTGGTAAATTATTTGAATCAAAATGTGCATAGATTTGAAATCATATTGTCCATGCATGTATTTGAAACCATTCATAACAAGTTTTACACATAAAAAGACAACATTTTATATGGAAACATTTTCACTCCATAATCACTCAAAAAATGAAGGAACTGTTTATGCTGTACAGGTATATTTGGAAATGCAGATACTGCAAAAAAAATAATCCTCTTTGCACTACACTGTAATCTTGGATATTGCAGGAATTGAGAGAGAATCTGTGAGACACTTCTTGGTATGACTGTTGCATGATAGAACCACTATCAAATACTGAAAAATACTGTCAAATACACTAAGCTGTTTTTTCTCAGAGACCATCATGAGCCTGAAAATATAACAAAGGAATGTGTTGATTTCAATACACATGTTCACAAAAGAAACTACATGCATTCATTTTATATGGCAACATACATATTCAGATGTATACATAGAGTGTAAAAAGGTGTTATCATAATTAGTTAAGGAAATACATTATACAGTAGAAACTCACTAAACCGGAACTCTACAAAACCGGAATCCTCCGGATACCGGATTTTTTTCAGAGTCCCGGTTTTCCCCTTCTATTTTCAATTTAAAAAAATCCCTACAAAACCGGAACCCAGGAATTCTGGATACCGGACAAAAAATCGAGAAAATTTGTTAGTTGTCAACGTAATTTTACCTCACAAAACCGGACATATATTTGTTCCAACATGTCAAAATGATTTTGTGTATAAGGAATTTGCGAATCGCGTGTCACTTTGTTTTGACAGCCGGTGCGTCGTTAAATATTGCAATAGGTTTCAAGTTACTTGAACCATTGCTGATGTAAAAAAAAAAATATTATCTTTATGTGTTTTCATTTTATTCCAGTTTTCAACTTCCCTTTAAAGGTTAACTAAGTTAATATTTTGAGTAAACTTACTCCGTACATCAAATCCTCACTAAACCGGAATCCTTACTAAACCGGAATCATCACTAAACCGGAATTTTTGCCCAGTCCGGACCTTGTGCGGTTTAGTGTGTTTCTACTGTATTACCAGATGTTATCTTAATAAAGTTGACATACATACAGAGAGAAATAAGGACTTTCTAATACAAAACTTTCAACATTTTTATACTGTTCAACATTTTTGTCCACTTTTTGTACATGGCAAATTACTTTTTCTTGATAATAATTTATTTTTCCTTTCAAAATTATTCCTCAAAAAGGTCAACATAAGTTTAATAGAGCAAATAAATACAATTTGACAAAAAGTGCATACAATTAGGTTACTGAATCTGCATCAGTCAGGTGAGAGTGAAACTGAAAGTAAACAAAAACATATTAATGATAATTATGTATTATTCAGAGAGGGACAACTATGTATATATATGTAATGAGGATTGATGTCTATACACAGTTTGGTTTTTATCAGAATTAATTTAAGAATTAATTCAACATTACAGCTCAAACAAATGTCAAAAGCATTATTTATTTTACGAATAATAAAATATGTCATCATACAAAATGTCACAGTTTATAATGAGTTCTCAATAACTTAAGGCATAGTTCCAAAGAAAATTAAGCAAATGGCATGTTCATGAGATATTTTCTGGTAAATATGCATCATAGTTCTAAGTTACCTCAGTTCTGCAATCCTTCCCATCATTCTGACTGGCTGAAGTTGAGTGGCATGAATGTTTTCTATGGCTTTATTTCTCACTGAAAGGAAAAAAAAAAGATTAAATAAAAAAGGGAAAAAAGACCAATAAATGACAAAACTGACTACCCATGAATTGACAGACTTACTAATGTGTAAAAATACTCACAATATTTAGTCAAAAAGTAAGAACAGCCATTTATGGAATGTGAAGTTTAAAATAATTTTAAATGAATAATCACAACATTGAGTTGAAAATTAATGACAGCAATTGAAATCCTATCTTAACAGGAATTCCAATAAATTTGAAGACTAAAGATGTTTGAAAGGTTGAATAATTTTTACAGAGAGTGATTTTATAATCCAAGAAACTATACAGAACATAAAAATGTTTCCTGAAATTTACACCTTAATACATTGATATGTTGAAATTTGAAACTTTCCCATTATTATTTAAACATTAGTTACTTGGTGATAATGTATGATCTATAAACAACTTAAATTGGTAGGCATCCAATTAACTGTTTAGAAGATGAAAAAATGCTAACTTTCTTAGTTTCAATTGTGATTGCCTATATATATAAGCTAGCCTGCATTTTTCTTATTAACCAATAAAACACTAAATGGAAACTTGGCCTTGTAATTTGATTAATTGGGTTTTGGTTGTCGAGCTCCTTTAAGTTATTTAATATGAATTTGTCGGACAATGCCCGTGGCAGAAACATGCGCATAAACGATAACAAACTTCAGCTTGACAGATTCTTAATTAATAATTTAGAATGGCTTTAATAAAAAATAACTGCCAATTATCCATAAGTTTATTTACATTTTTTTAAACCAAAAGTGACCAGAACCCTGACCAGATCCCTAAAGAACCCGGTCTGTTGATTTCATTTAAACCAATCACAATATCCAAAATAAAAACAATTGCAAATGTCTTATTTATTTAAATTATAAAATATTTGACCAATTTCCATGCAAAAGAATTGGCAACCCCTAATAAATAGCATTCTAAATATAATAAAACAATGATATGCATAAACCTACCTCAATGTTACTATTTACAGAGGTTGGCATTTTAAAAGTAAACAAAAAATACTTCCTGGTTATTCGGATACTCTCGGCTTTTAAGGTTACATGCCTTATGAGTCATCAAATTGTTATTTTTTTGGCCACTCTCAGAAACTATGGTTTATAAATAGCCCTTGCTGGAAAAAGCGACAGATTACTGAATCAAATGGATAGTATCACTGTGTAGATAAATGAATCAATATTTAGAAATTCGATGATGCATTGTTGTTCTTTTTCGATTTGGATCTGTAATTCAGCATGTGTTATCCCCTGTTTCAGTTTTTGTCAAAATAAAAGCAGAAAATATACATAAGAATTCATTAAAGTTATACTCACCGATGCAAGAGACATCAATGTATTCTTGTTAAGTCATTGACAATCAAAACAAATCTTAAAGTATCTGAAATCGGAAGTATAAAATGTCAGTCAAAACGTCCCAAGACCGGCAGAAAAACGACATATTACAAAAAATGCTTGTGAAACTTTTTGCTCGTTTTATTTTGTTTCACATAATAAGATAAAACCCAGTACTACAGTCGATAGATAATTTATCCATGATTATTTTGGTACCATTTTCGGTAGTAAGTATAAATGTATGCAGGAGTAATATCCATTGGAGTGAGGAGTGGTATTAGCATTGTGCAGAATAAGGAAGTGTAAAAAACGACGTTACGTTGTTACTGCTAGCATAGGGACATATACTGAGCATTATATCTTTATATGCAACATAATTGTTGTAGAAACAAGAGCAAGCTTAATGTAACTGTTCGGATTTTGAACTCTTTGGTATACATGTCACCTTGTTATGATTTGGACGACACACACATGTATTATTTTTTTTACTTAAATTAAACTCAGTGCCATCATGTACGTATTTGTAAAAATATAAAAAATAACAAATAACTTTATTTTAACATACATATATTAAAACCTTCCGTCAGGTTAACATATAAATGTGTTGGCTTACCGCAATGGAGCTATTGAATTGTCTTCATTGACTATTGACTTTTGATTATTAATACTTGAGATGACTTTCATAATTGTGGACCTTGGCCCTGTGCCCTTGAACGGGTATTTTTTGTTTAAGTTTTCGACTACTGGGTCCGTATTACAGTAGCATCTAAAGAAATGTTTTAACTTATTTTATTTAAAAAATATTTTTTTTCTTTAAAATGGAGTTTTCCTTTCTAAGAACTTAGAATTGTCAATATTTTAATTGCAGAATGTATAATAATCATTTGAACAATTTCTTCCAACGAAATAAATCAGTTAAAGAAATTTCTGAATTTGAGGAAAATGTAAATATTAATTAAGGATGCGTCTGGTATATGGCCCTGGACTTGTTCCTGTAGTTTTTCATATAGATTCTGAGTCTATATTCAAATTTTGAGTTTTTCATCAAAATAGAACAAAACTGTATTATTTTAAATCTTTTAGGACCCACACTCCGGAAACAAAGAAGAGGGATTACTCATCGCAGTCCAGGGTACAGCCTTGCGAAACAGACTTACCTCAAGGTAAAATGGAAGAAATTGGGTTGACGCTAGTCAGGTTTTTAAATCAAAAGATCTGTCTAATTGAAGCAGATGTTTTTGAAAAAAAGTGGTTTATTTGAGTTAAAATTATAATGCAAATGAATAGGAAAATCAAGAAAATCAGTATATTCAACCTTAATAATACCAATTATCAAAAGCAAACAACAACAAAAAAGCCAAGGGTAAAGGTCAATTTATCTATAATATTTGATGTACATTCCTGTTTTAACATTACCACTTTAGCTGAAATAATGATTTGTTTTGATTGTGAAATGGGTAATAATGAAGGCAGCAGACCACACCAACTTTCTTTTTGTTCAATTGCATGTGTGTAAGAATGTTTCCTACTTCAAATAACATTATAAAGAGAATGTACATACATGTTGGAAGCATTTCGTGCTCAGTATGTCGGAACTACAGAAGTAAAAAACAAACATTCATGAATATCAATTTCATTTTAAGACGTTTCAACAATTTCTGGGAAACAGAATCCTGCCTTCGTAGCGGAAGAAGACGGCATCGACCTTACCCTCAAAACCGTCAGGAACAGCCAGACACCACGGGCACAAGGTATGCCTTGTTAATTGTTTGTTTTTCAAAACAATATTGATTACTTATGATTCTGTTGATAACAGATATATGTCATAATCGTAATCAACTTACCAGACCATGGCATAAAAGTATGGTCGTCACCTATATTCGCTAGCAATAGACTGGATAGCTTGGGGTTCTTGAGTGAATGTGACCCTTTTACTTTTTTGAGTGCGAAAAGCGAGACAGTTTGTATTTTAAACAGTCTCAGAAATAGAATACAAAAAACTAACAATGATTTTCTTTTAGTCGAGCGACCAAATAACACCAGAACGGATCGTTGCGAAACACAACGCGAAGTTCGGCGACGGGAGTTTATCCGTGCCAGTAGAACGGTGGCAGTATTCATGGTGGCCTACCTTGGTACCTGTACACCCTATGTCATCATGTTGGGCCTAGGTAACAGCATCTTTAGACTCGAATCTTCATACGCGTGTAAAGACTGCCAGGGTCCGTATATGCTAACGCAATAAGCCTGAATTTCAGAATCATGATTAGAACATTAAAATCTTTATTGTTTCAAAATATATTTATTTACAAAAATATCATATTAGGTTTGTTTGATTTTAGAACAGATTAAGAGGTACATTACTCGTGAGCATCTTTGCTCCTACAATAGAATGTTATGACACAATGATCTGTTGTTTTAATGAATCTGTATCATATGTGGATCCAGGTGTTGGATCGTAAACGGCGCAAACCCCACGCACACCCCACCCAAAATAAAATGAAAAAATAAAATAAAATAAATAAATATATAAAATAAAGAGAATCGTCCAAGTTAACATTTTATTTCAACATAGGAGGAAAAGGTAAAAATAAGGCTCAAAATGCATCATTACGGACCATCAATTGTTCTTTAAATCTAGGGGATTACATCTTATAACAAGAAAAATAATTCCAAGGGAGAGTAGCAAAGCAAATGGTAGCAACCCTAAATTACGCTCCTCTAACATCAAATCCTGGATTCGCCCCTGAGTATTGCAATTCAGACACAAAACGTAAGAGAATACGGACCCTGTGTTATCAGAAATGTAGCTATACCCTAAGGGGCTTACCGTGGAAGCTGCTAGTAACATTGCATCGTGTTGAAACATTATCACATTTCATATATCAAAGTTAGATAGGATGATGTGACGATATCAATTCTGCTATTACACTCTTTTTTCTGTTGTTTGACATCAGTACACGCCTTGGTACGACAATATAGGATCATTTCTGCCATATCACTCTGGTATTTTATGTCGTATGCCATCAGGACAACCCTTAAGATTACAATATACGCTATAATATCCTGGTATTTTCTGTTGTATGATATCAGCCTTCATTTCAGTGATAATATCCTGATAGCTTCTGTCTTTAGCCCTCAAAACGGACCTTTTCTGTTGAATGCCATCAGAACGGTCTCTGCTTATGACACATGCAACTGTTATCAACGTTATGTTATCTCTCAAGGCTCGCGTTCGCGTTACCTCCCTTTATACTTTTAACGCGTGGCACGTGAAAAGTCCGATTGTATTTTATTATTTCAGGCATTGGGTGTGGAAATTCATGTCGGACGGATACAATCGAAAGCCAGGTATTCCGAGCTCTGATGTCGACAGGCGTCTATTGCCTGCCTATCATTGACCCGATCCTATATACCAAGCGTTTCTTGGTCTTCAGGCAAGCCCTGAACGCCTTCGTCAACAAAGTACGTTGCTGCCACGCTGAGGATGCGGACGCCAACGTTGTCGTTGACGTCAACCAGGCTGTCGAGTCTACACGCAGCTTTTCGCACAGCAGAAATGACAAATAATAAGAATTCTCTGAAGGCATGTTTTTATAAAAAGGAAAATTATGATTCTGATGTAATATTGTAGTCAAATAGTATAAATACAAGACTTAAGTAAATGTTGTGCTATACATGCAGTTTAGAAATATGTTGATTCTTTGTTGTGCTTTGTTGTAAAATACGTATGTTTGTGTTCAAGAGATGTACACAATGGTTTAGTTTACCCTAGGGTAAAACGTTTGTCGATAATCATTGAAACAATGAGAAAGCTGAGATAAGTTGACAATCAAAACCATATGTGTTTCATTTTCATACGAGTGTTCACCGTATGTTTGTTGTGTTACTGTAACATGGCTTAATTGCATTTGTCGTGAGGATATTTACGATGTACGCAATACCTTAGCAACTTTTGCAATTACTAAAATCGAGTACAGTTACCGTCCCACGTTCCGTTCGTGCCTTTATATTTGTCTATATTTACTAATAAAGAAACACATTACATGTTGAATTAAGCACCAAGAAAACTTCTTGTTAACACAAAATAACAAGATAACAAACATTGTCGACAAAAATGATTACTTTCTTCTTAAGCAGGTTCATTTCAACCAGCACAAATCTTTAAACGTTGACAACTTTTGTTCCAGCTTTTACATTATTGCGTCACAATTATTCATTTTTTTTGTATTTACTAAAAAACATCTAATCCCAATACATGTTTACAATTGAGTCAAATATTTTTCCCCAATCCTGATTAAACTAATTAAGAAACATTCGAGAGATTTGGGCCTGGACCCATACTGACTGACATCTGAGTTCGAGCCTTAAACTCAGAAAATTGAATTTTAAATTAAACAAAGCGTCATTAATATAATCCATAAAACTAATATTGAATAACACAAGTTGTTATTTTACAAAATAAATCAAAATGCCTCTAAAATTTGTAAATATAAACCCAGTAATAAGGGATGAAACAAACTTGAAATGAAAGGTTTTCAGCTGTGTGCAAATGTTCTAGCCGAATTGTATAGGTGATGCCTTACTTGCTTTTGACAATTGAGTGAAAGGTGATTTCATAATTATGTACATGAGTGTCTGCTTATGTTGAACTGTATTTTAAATTATATCATAATGTCGATTGTTTATTGGAAAGTAATGGTGAATTGTATCCATATAAATTTTATATATATATTAATTTTGATAATAAAAATGATCTCATGATCAAACAAATAATGTTGGCAAAAACAATCGTAAAATTCAACGTGTGTTGGTTACTTGGTGAAATATATTGCAATATTACTCTGATACAAAAATGTATGCTCTATATAATCTATATAAATATCCGCATTCTGATGTGTTTATGATACTGTCTTATTACATGCTTGTTGTGGATGGCGAAATAAAGTGTTTGGTAGTTTCTGTTCTTTGAGTTAAGTTTTTTTTATTTGACAATATTATATGATGCGGGGTTAGTGAGTGACTCGATATGGGATATACGGGGCAATGGAACCATATCGAGAGCGAAGACTTGACTTTGTGTTTAACTCTTGCTCTAGCATATTTTTTATTTATAAGTTATTGCACAATGGTGAAGGGCTTACTTAATCTAATGCTGCTATATTGCACCATTTAATCATTTGCTTATATTTTCAAATATATTGATATAGCTTATGTTAAGAAATTATAATGCAAGTTGAATATCAGACCTTTTATAGCCCCCCCCCCCCCTTCCATGTTATTAATCCCCAAACACCGGCTTCATTTTCACACACAATAAAGTATAAGGAAATCAAAATAGATGTGTATTCCGGTAGTCAAATTTATACCCTCTCAACCACTACATAGCCCCTCACACACAATATGGTATGAATCCATGCCTCCCCCATTGAACACTCATGCATCTGTCAACTTTAAATTAGAGCTTATTGGATTTACAGAAAAAAAAAGATGTCGAAATTTTATGTCCGGGTACTTGCAGAAGTTGTACCGAGCCTTCTGGAAAGTGTTAAAGCATGTACGTATATACCTAAAGTGTTTACCGGGTGTTTCGGTTTTTCGGTAAATCCACCAACGAAGGTACCAATTAGACCCGTTTTAAATTGGGATTTCTACAAATATGATTTTTGTACCCGTCCCCAACTAACAAAGAAATAGTAGATCTTTTATTTTAAGAGAAATGTGTTTGTAATCAAAAAAGGCGAAGTATTAGTTGCACAAAGCGTCCAACCGAACCGTTTTACTTTACCCACTTAACAGTCTTGTGCACTCAAGCGTTCAAAGGAAGTAAAACAGTTGAAAAATCATTGATTAAAACAACTGGATTGAAAACAGTACCTTATGTGGCTTCCTCAAATTAAATTAAGCTACAGCTCCGGAAATAGGAATGTGAGTTGGTCTAAAATACTTGTCACATTGAAAGTGCATTTGTGGAAGTATTATCTATCATCAACTACTCCATGTCGAATTCATAGCATAAACAGTAATGGTAAATAGCAAAATAAGTTGCAATATTGTACATCAGTGTGTGTTTCAATTGTCAAAAGGGAACATAATTTTATAAACAGACATTGTAATAATGTCTGTACTTTATCTAGCCAACAAACCACTAAAGAGCTATGAACAAATATTGTTGTTTTAAGATGCACTATTACTCCCAAATAAGTTTTACCACAAATAACAGCTATTTCAATATACCAAAAAGGATAGATAAATGTTGAAAACAATGGTTCTTATGAAGGATACCAGGTTGAAATTGAACAAAAGGTGCAGAAAATATGGTATTTCTATATTATTAGACTATAAAAGATCACAGTATTTTTTTAGCACTCACCAATCATTTAATAGTTTGCGTTTTCAGCTGTTAAATACACGGTTACACTCTTGTTATAAGAATTTGATATTTTCTATAAATGCATTATCAAGTAAGTAGTTAAAGGTTTATCACTCAAAATTTATGTTTATAATACTTTTTTATGTATTGATTTTGAAAAAGAGTGTCTCTTTAACTTCAATTTTCTGCCAATTTGCAACCTCCCGTTTACATTTAATTTAGGTTTGGAGGTAAGTTAAGTTTAACGGTAGGTTTGACCCGTAAATCAGGCTTTTAAAGTTATCAGGTCTTTTATGCAACCCATCAGAAATGAAGTTAAAACCGGCCCCTGACCGTTTCTTGACCCCTACGGCAATGTTATGGCAAAATTCTTGAAAATTGCTGAGTGATAACATTCTAGTTTATGTGCGTATTGAGGTAAGCCACAATTTTTGTTTTCTCTGATGTTTTTTATTAACTTTCAAATTTGAACTTTTGAAAAACGTTTGATCAAATGACAGCAAATTGTAGAGATGAATATTTATTTTGCTGCTGTAGTTTTGTATCTACAAATAGGAACATTTCATCATTTATATTGACACGGAAATATTGAACTTTGATAATGTTTGATTTCGAGATAAATAGCACTATTTGAAATGCACACCTTTAATTGTTTCAAATACTCTACTAAGAAAACAAATACTGTATTATATACGATAAAGCTTATTAACGTTGTAGAATGCAACCACAGTATAAGAAGGGTTTGGATTTTACCTCCCCTGATATAATAATTTGAAATAATTAGTTACAATGTTCGAGCCGCAGGTTTTCTACAACCATGTCTACAGTTCCTACACCCGACTCGGACGACATCGGACGCTTTTGACCAATATGACTATATAGGAAATTAAGTTCGCATTTGCGACTGGCCTGTGATTTCGTTTGCTGCAAGTTACCAAAGTTGTTCTATGCCAAACTCTAAATTTAAAACTCCTTATTACCGATCTTACCCTGGGGTGGGATCAAATATTTAACTTAAGTTAACATTTGATCATACATCATTGACTTCATTAACGCTATCGGTCAGTTATTTAATAACAAGTAATCCGATTAGCTATATCGCTCTCATATCCATTTAAGACCAATATTGAACACAAGACCTGACCAGTATCTGGAACAGTGTATTTGTGTCTCTTGTCCAGCTATATTTGTGTCTCAGTACGCCGGTCGTACTATTTTGGCTTTAATGATAACAGGTTTTATATTTTAGAGCTCGTTCGTATTGAGTGGGAAATATTTTTGCGGATATCTGCGTTGCTGAATTAAGTTGCTGGTTGGTTACACAACATGGAGTGCAATCAGGGGAGGTACTGTGGATGAACCCAGAAACATTGCGCCTAACTTGATATACCACGCTCATGACAACACACCTGTGGACACGATCATAAGAGTTAGATAAGCATGTTCACAACATTGTTTGCACTGAGTTTGGTGCAACTTAAAACGATTAAAATTCGATACATATTAAATGATTCCTCATGGGAGAGTGTCAGTTGCGCGTGCATTCATAAGATATATATAAAATTGATGATTCAACACTAAACATCGTGCACTGATTTATCACATTATCCTAATGCCTTCTGTCATATTTTTTGCACAGCGTGCATAGACAAAAAAAGATAGGTTTTGCAATAATTGGCAATGCTCTTTGCATATGAACTTATGATAAAATAGGACGAATGATAATAATTTCATAGGATTGCAAAAACGGAATTAGGTTCATTTTAAAAGTATGGCATTATAATACGACGCCGGCAACATAACAGTCATACAATACGTTTATTAAGGCGTACGACATAACAACATCGTCGTAAACACATGCTCATTGTTATGAAATTATGTCAAGAATTATGTTTATGAAGATTGGAAGTGAGAAAACAGTCATACATTTTGTAATACTTCAACAAGGTATAAAACGTATTTAAGCTATAAATATTTGCATATCATTACAAAAACATGCGGACTAATAGTTACTGCAGAGCTTTAACAGCTCATATTTATGAACAGTGTTTTTTGCTGGTGGTTTTTAAACACAGAATGACGTACATAATAACGTTTTATGACAACCAATGCTACCACAACACCTCGCTTCTTCGCAACTCAGACAGGCTTAACCATATGAGCATAAGATATGATAAGACACATTTTATTTGCGTTGCCAAAATGCGCCACGTAGCGTGGAGAACAAGAGAAAACACTACCAAGCAAAAAAGCAGCCCCCATACGTATGCGATAAGTTTCTTCACCCTCAACTAGATAAACAAAGTAAAATACATATAATTGTATGTGGCATAAGAGCCTGTTGACACGAGAGATGAATTTTATATGCACCTATTACCTGTTACCTGTACTGCCGAGATTTATTTATGAGCCAAATGAATTACTAGGGAAATGCATTGATCATTCAAGGGTGGGTTCCATTATTCATTAAACGAATCTTTTGACAAGAGACATCAAAGAAGTTGCGCATAAGAAAATGTCTGGTCTGAGCCGTTTTGCCCTATTACAATATCAATTGATCTGGCCTAAGACAACAGGTTTTTTTTCACTAACCCAGCTTTTAACTTTAAAACAGCCTCAATTGAAAAACAAAAAAATGGCTGCTGTAGAACAATCCGCAACACAAAATTTAATCACAAGAAGAAATGTTGACCTATTCGGTGTCTGTCAAAATTGAGTAGAAATACATAACCCTAATGCCATGAAGTGAATATGCTACAACCAACCAATTTACAGACTTTCACAGGCTACGATTTTTCCAATATTTACACTGGAAACTAACAATTTTGGAAATTCTGTGTCAAATTATGTCAAGTTCTAGGCACAAAGATTACCTGTTTCATCTCTTTAATTCAACTTTAATGAAAATTGATATTTAATCAAACGCACTCTTCTTTCTGTGTTAACAACCGGACCTTGAGCCATATAAGCTGCAGATTCTACTGACTAATACATAGTTTGGGCATGACTCCCAGCTTCATTATATATATCAATAGAAATCATCACCGTCCAGACTTTGAGTCCAAGAATATCCATGTTTCCTTTCATCGCGCTGTTGTCTTTCGTAGTTCTTGTTCATGATCGTATTAGATAAACACTTTACTGATCAATGTCAGTACAAATGCAATGCAAAGCGCTTAATATCAAGTATTAGGCCGGTTTGTTGATACCAAACTAGCTTCAGTTTTGATTTCAAGGGTCTCACGGCAGTTTGGATACCTGTATCGAAAGTTTTGTTTGAAGTTACAAATGCATTGTTTTGTGAACAGTTTCAACAACATGGCTGAGCATCTGCATGTAGCCATTATTTCTGAACTTCTTCAAAACAATGATACGGTAGATGGTCGTTTGTCTGTTTTATCTAAATGGTGTTTCAACACACATGTTGGATTACTGACCACCATGTTGTTTTTCACAGTGAACTAGTTTTCAGATGGAACAAACCGACGAAACCGCACCGGAGGGGGTTTCAATTGTAAAAAAAACAGTTTCGGTTTTGTTAAACACACGATTGAACTAGATTTCATTTTTAAGTGATAAGGATACTGTGGTATGTGCATCATGTGTGCATGACATGTTTCTCCTTCAGTGTTTGACTTGCTATGCTTCTTGTGGCTTGAGAAGGATCTTTGTCAAATGAGAGCTAAATGGGCTCGTTGCTGTTTTTCCAATTCCTTTATTAACTGGAGTTGTTCCTTTGCTCGCATAAATACAAGTAACAAAACCAAAAACAAAACAAAAGTTACAACAATAGAACATCGCATTTAAAATATCATCATCCATTTTATGCCCAATTGATACAATTACTATACAAAATATAATGTTTTGCATTATTTGCTGTATGAAGATAGAATTACAAGAAAAATAATAACAGTCCCTGGGATGACCTGTTGTGGAACCAAGCAATTAATGTATACTTGGTCATATTACCAGTTTCCTAGTCTAGCACTTTTTGAGTTTTTTTTTTCAGTTTTGAGGAACAATTTATCCAAGAACGTTAATTAATAAAGTAGTGAATATATCACTCAGAAACAATAGTCAGTGAAGAGTAAAATACTCAAATTGCAACTTGTCAACGTGTGGCAAGTATTATCCGAAGGTTGACAATATGTGCTCTCACCCTTAAGGCAGCCAATATCTGTTTTATTATAACGAATATAATGTGGAATTGATTGTGTTCACCGAGATAATCCCGAAATAGAGCAACAGCCTTTGTTACGTATAATCCATCGTGTATTGTCTGAACTTTCGTCTCGGTCGACAGTATGAACCGCAGGCTAACAATATGCCCTGTCACCCCCCCCCCCCCCGAAAAAAGAGTCAATATCTATTTTATCATACCGCACAAAAACTGTAGAATTTATTTTCTTAACCGGGATAATCCCGCAATAGAAATAGAGCAACACCCTTACATACAATCACCTGAATTATCTGATTTTTTTATGTTTCTAGTGTCAATAAATCATTCTCACTGACAGCTGCAAATCTAGTTGCCATTAATGCAGCAATTTTCGACTGTTAAACAAAGCACTAAAGTGATGCAATTATAATTTTTACAGAAAAATTCACGAAGGCGGCGTATTCGGTTTGGGCAATTTAGAATAAAATATAAAATATATGTGTGTGTGTGTGTGTGTGCGTGCGTGCGTGCGTGCGTGCGTGCGAGCGTGTGCGTGCTTGTGTGCCCGCGTGCGTGCGTGCGTGTGTATGTGTGTGATGTTCCGTATATTCACTGAATTCATCTTTAGGAGATTAGTGTCAATAAATCTGTGAAAAAATAATCCTTGCTGGACCATTATCGGTTATTATTTACTTCAAAGTGTAGTGCGTTATAACATATTAACTAAATTTTCGCAATTACGAAGTACTTTTCCGTTATAATTGAATATCATTCCTTTATAACGAAATGATTTTTTCTATTTCGATCAAAATGAGTATATGTGTTTATGACACTCCAGGGACTCCGTATAGCCACAATTAATTGTATCCTATACGTATATCTGAATCATTTTAAAAGTACAAAAAATATTATCTACATTGTGGTGGGAAATAGAACATATTATCTTACGAAACAGTAATCTTACAACGTCATCAATAGTAATACCATTCTGTAAGAATGCAGTATTAAATGGTGATAAAATCCAAGGAGCACTCATACAGGATAATATCATGATGGATTATCACATGTTTTGATTGTTTGACGTATTCTAAAAACAAATTGTTATTTGGTGTTTAGCTTTACTCATAGTGGTGTGCTCGAGAACTCGTTTTTGTTTCTAATGCAGTGTACATGTTCAAATATATTTGAGTTTGTACACTCGGTCTGATAAAATTCTAAATGCATTTTATACCCTTTTAACATTAAAATCAAAGCGCTAAAAGCGTTGACAGGCTTTCGAACTGCTTTGATTTGTGAGAACAGTCATGTAATGCCGAATGGAACGAAAATTTTGTAAACATTTCAGAGACAATATGAGACTCTCTCATATTGTCTCAGTAATTTCATGATAGAGTGTTAAGCATACATTGCATATGCATATTTATAAACCACTGACATTAATCTGGGTTTTATTCCACGAGTAACATAAGCTGAGGGCAATATTAAGATACATCAGTACATATAGTATAGGGAATAAATAGTATGTGGGTGACTCGATCCAGATAAAATTTGCGCGAGGATCCTGTCATTTTTAAAAGAGCCCTTAAACATGAATTTTATTAACATGCTCTGTGTGTATTGTTCAATGCACTTTGTTGGATGCATTTGGTTAAGCGTGCATACCCTGATAGTTTATGAAATACAACTCAGTCATGTTTGAAATTTTGAGTAAAGGTTACTCAAAATATCAAATGCTTTATCTTTGTCAGTGCACTGTTTATGAATAAAGTTTCAGATGAGGTTTCATATGCAATCGCGTATTTCTCCATACCTTTTTAATCATTTGGTTATTCCACACATAACAGCATCCGGATTAAGTTTGCAAATCCGGAATTTTTGCAAACTTATTTTTTTTATTTTTCACCCAATGTTTTTTATTTTTGTATTTTTAAAATGTGTTAGGTAATACTAATAAGAGATATTTTTTGTTTCCTGAAATTTAATTTAGAAATATGTTTTTTTGGCATTTAAAGTCAACTTTTCCAATGGGAGTCCCATTGGAAAATGGCCTTCCCATTGGAAAAATGGTTTTTCCAATTGGAAAATCAGCCCAACATTTTTTGTTGGAAAATTCTCCCACATTTTCAAAAAAGGAATTAGTGATTAATAACAATCATTATCATTAATGGTTATAATGTTATCTAGAAAAAGTGCGTTTATAGTACTTTTTATCATTTTTTGTAAAAAAAAATCCCGTCGACCATTTTTTCCAATTGGATATTTCCCACAATTCAATATGGGAAAAGTCAGGAAATTGGAAAACTCCAATTGGAACATTGTCCCATTGGAATCTTCCAATTGGTAACATTGGCAATGGGCTTAATCCAATTGGAGGTTCTGGCAATAAATTTTAATGGGAAAATATTTCAACTTTCCTAAATCTCTTAAAAGAACACCTATTTATTTATTTAGGAATATATTTGAAGTTTTGTTTTATTGTTTACCTGTGTCCTGACATTGTATCCATCCAATTCCAAGCTAATACTTCTGTGCTGATATCTTAGCGATAAGATTTAAGCATCTTTTAATGAATTTGAATGCAATAAATCATATCAAAAATTACCTCAACCAGTGACACAAATTCCATTTTTTAAATATCTTTACACTAGTTTCATCTCCTCAGACGCCATTTTTAATCGATTAAGTTGTGGTTACAAACGACTAAGAACTTATTCATTTTTTCAAAGCTATACTCACTTTTACGCTTGAAAATGTTATTTCGGTTGTCAGTACCTTTACACAGAAAATGTACCATTTTCTTGATTTTTAATGAAGATGTAATTAATTGATGGAAATCCATATGAAATGTTTTACCTAAGATAATAGTTTATTTCATACACACTGTTCTGCAGGGGAGCAGGACCTTTCAACCCCAAGAGGCTTTTTAACCCTTCTAAAAAAGAACACTTTTCAGTTTTCAACCCTTAGACTTTTAAACCCCTATTTCAAAGACTTTTCAACCCCTACCTGTTTGGACTTTTTAACTCCTATAACAAAGACTTTTCAACCCCTAGTTGAATTATTTTAATAACCATATTAAAGACTTTTTAACTCCTAAACCAAAGACTTTCCAACCCCTATTATTTGGTTTTGAGCTGGTCCAAGCTAAACACCATTAAAAATGCTACAAGGCATTTTAGAATGTTAACATGCATCATGTGCCAATGCCTTCCTCAAACAGTAATACTAGTATATGTTTTAGAAAAAAATATCGAACTGTACAAACATGTAAGGCTGGTGAATTTTGCATTACAAAATAAACGCTATTGGTAATTAATGCCATGTTGTCACTTTACTACATACCCGGTAGTAGTATATAAGCCAGTCATCCTACAAGATAGCAGTGAAGCAAAAATACACATATGATGATTACTTGTAAATCATCTTGTATATGTGGAAAAAATTAACTTGTTATCTAGCTGATTGTAAAAACACTTTGTCATTCTTAAAGGGACTCGTACCTCATTGGCACCAAATAATCATTTTCCAGGTAATGTGTCTGAAATAATTAGTTAACTCTTTGATACTGAAATTGCAGAACAAAATACAATGAAAGTATGAAAATAAAGTCTTGCTTTAATCAGGGGTGAACCTACGCTTTTTACGTCATGGACAAATAAATAGCATAACCACTCAGCAAAAGGGACTCATACATAATTTATGGATATTTTGATCATGCATACCTTGGAAGCAACACCTTTTATTTCGTATTTAAAACAAATTTGCTAAAGAACCACATTTTACAAACTACGAGCTATAACTTATACAATAAACTCATACCTGGTTGAGCATTTTTGATGTAGAAATGAGGCACCCAAAATGCCAACAAGTACATATATGCATGCATAAATATTGAAGCAATGGTTAACATCGTCGCTTAAGTATATCCCTCACGCATCAAAATTAATTTTGCAATTGCACTAGTGGCCAGAAGGAGGGGGGGGGGTGACCCCCCCCCCCCAACCACAACATACCGATGTCGTCCAAGTTAACTTTTCGTTTCGAGGCAGGGGATACAGGGTAATCCAGAAGAACTGGAAAAAAGGTTGTGAAATTGCGTAAATTTGTTTATTTTTTGTTTAGTGACACTGTTATTCAAAATCAATACATACACATATATAACAAACATCAATTGTGACTGATAAACCTTTAACTACATACTAAATAATGCATTTATTGAAAATATTTATTACTGATAACAAGATTGTAACCGTGTTTTTAATAGCAGAAAGCGCAAAAAAATATTAAATGATTGGTAAATGCTAAAAGATTTATTGTATTCTACTATAGTCTCATAAGGTAGAAATACCGTGTGTAATGCTCATTTCTTTCAAATTTAACTCGATATCCTTCATAAGAACCATTGTTTTCGACATTTATTCATTCTTTTAGGAATATTGAAACAACATTATTAATTGTGGTAAACCTTATCTGGCAGTACTTAAGAGTGCATCTTTGACTTTATTACTCGAGTGAATGCACCTTCAAACCGGTTTAACACCAACATGTCACAGTAATCAATACCATCTGTGTTAAGATGTCGGGAATCAAACTCCGCGCAGTGTTACTTCCCTTGCAGTACAGTAATTACTGTACTGTTTTACAAAGGGAAGTAACCCTGCGCGGAGTTTGGTCGGGAATGTGTTAGACGAATGATTTTGTTTTATGGAGCTTTGAAGAGCGATGAATGGCACTAAAGTGGTGCCAAATGGATATCTCAAACACCCATTGGTAAGTCATTTATTTTTTTCCATTTAATTTTTTGTCTTGATTTTTGAATATATAAAAAGTCAATAAGTAGGACATCTCGTAAAGAACGTTCACTTGAAACAGTCCTCTTCTTATCCACACTTCGACAGGGAGTGGGGCTACTCTGCCTAAATAGCCGTCAACGAGTATTTTAAGAAATATCCAAAATAATAAAAAATGGTGTCCCAGTGGTTGCACCAGTCAATTGCAACCATGCCCCCCCCCCCATAGTCCACCTAAATGACCGTCAATGGGTCTTTTGACGATTTTAAGACTATGGCAGTTACAGGGATACACATGAAATGTCAAAATAATAAAAAAAAGTATCCCTAATCGCTTATTATTGTAGCTCCCCCCCCCCCGCCCCCCAGTCTAAAATTATAGACGTGTAATACATTCTTCCAATCCTTACTGGTTGACGGTACATTTCCTAACAGGGCACAAATCCTGAACACCGGCTAAAACACGCGTTTGTTTACCGTGATCGATTATTCGATGATCTAGATCAATACAGAGGCTTGCCTTGGTCACACTTGCGAAGTTTCATCTTGTTTTGTTAAGCATTTTTCTAAAAAATGCCATTTATTTATTATAGCATACTTTTTAATTATAATTGTATGACCATGTATTTTCGCTTTTCAAGTGTTCGGTATTTTTGCCCTCCATAGCGTATTTTGAAGGGTGATTTACTATCCATAAAATTGAACGATTTTCGACATAATATTGACGAGATCGTGAATCTGTACTTTGACAGCTGTTTTCACATGAACCAAAGATGTTTCATACGAAAGTTTAACTTACTACAACATAAACTCTCCAAGATAATTGTAAAAAACATCAGAAAGTGTTCGGATTTGTGACCTTAGCCAGTAACGTCTAAACGGGCTTGTGCAAAAACCGGGGGTGTTTTGAAAAATATTGAAATTGTATGAAGTGAAGTATTTTATGGTTTAAATTGATCATAAAGGTTTATATTCATACTTTACCATGTAAGTGAAAAGTTATTTTGCATTAAAACACATTATTTACCTTTCCAATAAAACAAAAGTTGACTGACACAGACAACAATTATGCCAAGCGGAACAACTCGACCCAATCGTAATAACTCGGCCACCACTGACAAGCTTCTAGATAGACCTCGTAAATACAATCGTAACAACTCAGCCATGGCCGAAATGTTCCAATTGTTTAAAAATTGTGCCCTGAAGCCTTGCAGGTGCCCTTCATGTATATATCGCTATGTTTTGACAGCAAAAAATGAAAAATAAACGTCAAACTCATAATTATTCATAGGATATGACATTTTTATGTATGGAACTGATATAAAATTACATAATCTGGTAATATTTCTTGTTTTATGATATTTTTGAGATGTTAAATGCTTTAACCCAGAATCCCGATCGGAATAACTACCCACTTTTGATACTAAACAATTTGTATGTGAAGGATTTGCCATATCAAAAAAGATACAAAAATCCGTAAACGTACAATTCTTTGGTCTACTAAGATTTAGCTTGTGAATGTCATTTTACAGCGAAATCAATAAGTTAAAAAAATACTCATGACCTGTTCCTTATCAATATGAAATATCTTTAAACTTTTAGGAACATTATGCAAAAAAAAACAACAGTATGTTTTACCTTCGGTATAAGAAAATAACTATTTTCTAATAAAACTACTGTTGAAAAATGTAAGCTAATGAAATGGAAAATAAAAAGATGCTTCCAAACATGCCATATTTTCTTGAGACCATTCAGGGGGATTAATGTTCAAAAGTCTGAAAATTCAGGGGGATTTTGGTAGTATTCAGGGGTTTTTTTAGCAGGTCTAATTTGACAAAATTTCAGAGTATTTTAAGACGCAAGTACAAAAAAACAAATTGCCATAATTTTGAAAGACTCCCGAGGGGATTATGTCCAGAATTTAAGGGGATTTGGGTCACATACCAGAGAATTTTCATCATCGCCATGTAGCATTACGGGCATGACACACGTGCCAATTTACCTTGTCTACCCCTTTTTCCAGCACTTCATCTATATTTTAATGAGACACAGCCATATTGCATAATAAAAGCACGCACTTGCAAAATAGAATACTTCACAGAAAAATATGTTTAAAATTGGATACAAAATCTGCTCATTATGATCATAAATGATGACTTTCAGACTAATAGAGAGAATGGAATGATTTATCAATATTTTTCATTTCAATTCCCAAATAGTCAGATTTGTTTGCTTCTGATAAAAAGCAAATGCATAATTTATTGTTTAAGTTCATAAACATATCATCTTTTGGCATTCATCAAAAAATAAAAAACATCACCACCATAATATTAAAATAAATAAAAGTCATTTCATCCGAATTGTCTACTTTCAGTTTCTCTTCTGGAAGTTCTGTTATTTTCCGATATTTGAGATGAAGGTCATGTCATGTATGTAAACATATTAGTGGGTCATTACAAATAACAGCATTGTCTATTAGTTATTTTAATCCTTTTCTTTACCAAATAATGTACTGTCACCTTTAAATCATAAATCATTTTGATGACAATGACACATGTTTAAACACTTTAATTTGTTACATCCTCTCTGATTGGATAAAACCTATAGTTTTAACCAATGAAAATCGTCCTTTTATCTGACATGTCTAATTGACATTTCTTATGCAAATTCTGACAGTTTCAATCAAAACAATGCATGAAATGTGCCCTGCTGACTTATTAAGTGTCACCCAATTGGTGTTGTTAAAACACACCATCAGATGATAATCCAATTAAGACAAGAAGGGCATTATAACTGCAAACAGGCATATATAATTAAACCCTGTGATAATTTTGCGTAATTTTAAACACACTTCTTTTAATTTCGGGGGATTTTCATCCCCCTCCGGGAGACCGGGGGATGGGTCGAAATTCCGGGGGATTTTCCCCCCTCCGGGGGATATGGCATGTATGTCAGCTTCTGGGTTGCTTTGAAGTTGAACTGCTCACATGAACCCACAAAAGATGTGTAGGTATGTGCTTAACAATAAAGGATAAAACATTAAAATGAAGCATTTCAAGTGGAGGTTTTCATTAGGGTAGTGCTACATTAAACACACACTTTACAATTATTTTTTTCTCTTTTTTAATCTATTTTCTTTAACCAATGGACTATACAAACAGTAGGGTCAGTCCCAGTATACAGGACAATTATTCAATAAAATGTTTATCCTTTTGATATCATAATTGGTAAAAAAATATCAAAATGTAAAGAAAAAATAACAGAGACCGGGTTCAAACTGTGGTCGCCAAAATTGCAGTCCAGTGTTGTATCCACTGCTATGAAAGTTTACATTTGTTTATTTGATTTAATATATACCTAGCTTGGTAACATTAAGTGATAACATCGACTAGCCAATCACACATAAAAATTAATTATACTAGGTATACCCACCTAGTAATCTTTTTTAATGGAAAAAAAAATGTGAAAAATCAATTAATTGTAAACTATGTGGTACTTCAGTTAGTTAGTTTCAATGCATTGTACACATTGATACCAAATTCATGTCAGTTTTCGACAATTTTCTCTTCTTTCGCTATTTCATCATACGGTGTATAGCCCCTGAATAAAGTTTCACTCTGTTTCATTGAGT
Source organism: Mya arenaria (assembly GCF_026914265.1). Taxonomy (NCBI): domain Eukaryota; kingdom Metazoa; phylum Mollusca; class Bivalvia; order Myida; family Myidae; genus Mya; species Mya arenaria. Next base: position 13,186,021 of record NC_069122.1, read on the forward strand.
ATATTTCTTAAAAATCCTTTCTTTGTTCTAATCTGCTAAAAGGTCAAAAAGGTCACAGTCATGTGAGCATCTTTGAGGCCTCTCAGTTATTATAACCAATGCACCAGTCAATTGTAACGGTTACTAACCACGCACACCCCCCGGTCTGGGGGTATACTGGGAATAGTCGGGAAATGGGCCGTGTTTTTACTTTCTATGTGGCCACGCAGGGCCGGGTGACCGCAGTGGTTTTGTCTTTGAGCCAAATTTAGCTGAGATTGGGCCTTATATAGAGTCTCTGGTGTGCAGGGGCATTTGGCCGGGGTTTTACCATCAGTTCGTTCCCGCAGGGGAGGGGATTAGACCCAGGGTTGGCTGGACCGAAAGTCAAAGTCCCCGCTATTCCCTGGACCTGGGGGCGCCAGGGTTACAATTGACTGGTGCACAACATATAAGATATTTATAAAATAAATAAAAGTACAGTTAATCAATAAATTTTAATGTGGTAAATTAACAAAGAATTAGATAGATGCTTTATGCAAAATCTCACAAAGATGTAAAAAAATACAAAGGAGTTCAGGTTTGCTAGTTTGTAAAAATATTTCATGGAATCATGGTAAATTGTTATATTATATGTCCAATGACAGCCCATATATTTTCTAACTACTTGAACCTTTCTTGTTATAATTCTTATTATTTTTTGTTTTAGTTGATGTGTGATGCTGATAATACAGAGACAGCTAGAGTGACAGAGTTTGATGAATAAACTTAAATTAAAAAACAGTGAGTACAATAATCTATTTTAACATGTCTTGTGTGTAAAGTGTGATTCCGAAGCAGTAAATATATATATATATATATATGTATCTTTAAGTTTTGAATCACAAATTTAGATCAAAGATCTATTATCACACAAAACTTAAAGGATATATATGAAAAGTCATGTGAATTGTGCAAGTCATATAATATAAAATTTATATTGATCAAGTCAAGCCATGCCATGTAAAAAAAACTGACATCATATCAAAGATTGTATGAATCATTCTCAGAGCTATTGAAAATATTTAATTGGTTGTAAGCGGACCATGCACGGTAATTTTGAGTAACCCCACCAGCCAATACAATATGGCTAAAAAGGCTTTGATAATATTTTTTATCTAATGTTTATCTTTCCTAAAATATTTATATTTATAAATCTATTTACCAGTATAAATCTGTATTTATTTATTTATTAATGCATTTATTTGCTCACTAATATATACAATACACTTATCGTTGTATATTGTCTAGCTAATACATGTATACAAATATGCATAATATGCATAATTATGGGGGGGGTCATAATTACCTATGGTGTACTGTCTTGTTCTTACGAAGATATGATTTTGACTAAAATCCTTACTGAAAAGGCAGTGCAGACTGGCCTGTTTAAATAATTAATTAAATCTTAATGGGTTTAAATGTATTTTATTTTATTTTTAAAGATATTTTAGAGTTTAAAAGGAAGAGAGTCTGTTTTAAAGACTAAATAATTATATAGTCAGGATAAAAAATAATTATTTTTCAAAATCAAGTTCAAATAATTTTCCATTATTTGGCAAATGGAAAAAAAATAAATATATATTAAGAATGTTTTACTCGATAGAAAGTAGGCCCAGTATCTTTTGCATTGCAACACTAAGAAAGTAAAAATTTATTTTTTGTCTTTTACCAATTCCATCAAAGTCTGTGAGTGGCTCATGATGCTTAGGCCTGCCAATTTAATGGTTTTCGAAATCATAAATTGAGACAACTTATAACTTTTGTATAAAATCTTCAAAGCTTTCAATAACTTAACATGTCATCCACCTTATTGTCTCAATTTAAAAATAGTTTTCACTCAACAACTTACTTATTAATCAGGATAATAATTTGATAATGACTATCACTATCATTCTGTAAGATAATGTACTGGTACATAAATTTAATCCCCAATATGTCAGATGAGTGTGATAGTATATGCTCTTAATAGTTGTAGCAAGGAATTATACGTAGGAAACAATAGAGTCATTGGACTGTTACACGAATTTCAATAGCTCGAAATTCGCCTTTTATTTGTACCAGCATGGGAAAACCCTGTTATGTTAATACATATAGCCCGGAAGTAACAAATAAAAGGTGAATTTCGAGCTATTGAAATTCATGTAACAGTCCAATGACTCTATTGTTTCCGAAGTAATGTTTGTATATTACAACGGTTTAATTTTGTTTGTACCGGAGGATTAGGTCGGAAAAACTAGAATAGCTATAATTCCGGGCTACAACTATTCCGGGCTATATGTATTAATATATATATATATATATATATATATATATATATATATATATATATATATATATATATATATATATATATATATATATATATATATATATATATATATAAATGCACGAAATCAATGTGGGATTTTCATTAAGTTTTGGTTAAACCATCTTTGTAACAAATTACAGTTACTTCCAAATTACATCTTATTCTACATAATACAAACTGGAGGACAGTTCTTTTTATTTGGTAATGTTAAGAGACTTGAAGACAAAAAATAATGTTTAAATTCAGAAAACCTTACACAAAGTAGAAACCTTCTATTAATGTCATTATCTTGAAAAAATGAACATGCCTTTTAGCAATTGTATCAATCTGTGAAAATCTACATTTTGCCTTCGACATGTTATACAATTTAAGGATATTTACATGGAAATTAAGTTCAATTCTAAATTGACAGTCATGTATTTCTTCCAAAATTTTCATAGTATAAGGAACATGAATTTTTTATGAATTTAAGTGCATAACTGCAGATAATGATCATAATCTTAAATCAATTACAATCATCATAGTCATGCATATAGCCGCCTTTTCAAAATATGATAGTGATTGTCTCAAATGACCAGTCTTTCTCTGTGGGGGGTGGGGGCTGTCAGTCATAAGGAAACCTTTAAAAGGCATATTCATTCAGCCAATCAGATGTCAGGTTCAGTGAAAGGGGCGATGCCAGGTCAAGTAAAAGGGGTGGAGCTAAAATAAATACTGACATTCAATGAAGATAGATCCCCCTTTGGCCTCACAAATATGTTTCAGTCACACTAGGGGGTGTGACAGGGTCAAGCCATAATGGAGCCATAGGCAAGCAGACTTTTATTAACCCAACAACAACAACAACAGGTGTAATTCTTACCAACTGAGGAAAAAACTTTAGAGGTTTTATTATTGCTCATTTTTTATACAAATTAAATATCTAACAATGACAAATATAAAATATGATCATTCAAGCATAATATTGACACCAAACATGACACATCTTGCAAATGGTCTTGAATAAAATTCCTACACTTTTTATAATGATAATACATGGGACCAATATCAAAACCATTATCCTGTTAAATAGGACAATGGATTTGATATTGGTAATTCGCAGACAATACAATGTAATTAAGTAAAAAAATACACAGTATGCACATGCACACTGGCTTCAAACAAAAAATGTTGCTTAGGCCAAAAAAAAGTATTCATAGTTTCCAGTTAAATATCAAAAAAGGTAGGCATACGGTAACTGTTGTTTTTTTAGGACCATGTTTCTTTGGCAAACTGACCTATATCAGGGAATTATTAAGGTCTTTACTAAAAAAGCACATATTGATCAAAACACCAAAAACAAAAAAGGATCAGAAGGATAAAAACAGGGTCAGTTGGGCGGAAACAAAGATTTTTGAATCCTTATTTTGTCAATGATGTCATGTCAGTGATCAAAATGATAACACAAGTTAAGCCCTGCATTCTGGAATGTGGGGCTAAATTCTTGATTGTGTTATAGTAGGGCCAAAAATAAAATGATTTGGTTAGGGTTACATCCTTTTTAAAAACAGAAAGAGTAAAAAGTATAAAGGATTACATTTTTAAAATACATAATATATATGCGTTTTCACTTTGAAATACATGCATTGTTACAGTCTTGTTTTCAGTAAGTAACTTTTCCTTAAATGCATTCTTTGGAAAGTAATTTAAGGTTTATTATTCAAAATATATGTTAGTCAACTTGTGTATGTATTGATTTCCAACTTTTTTATTTTTTGTTTAAACTTTATGTATTAGAATTTCTTTGTGTAAATACCTGCTTATGTGATAAAAGACTGCTGACTAAAGATTAGATTTCAGATTTTGATATTTCCATTCCAAATTTAATGTTTTACAGCTTAAACTGCTACTAACAGTTTAAGAAAAATGCATAAAACATCAATTTTGGATGGAAGTATGAAAAGCTGCAATCTGATATTTTGTCAGCAGTCTTTTATCGCTGGTTTGCAGATATTTACGCAAAAATTCGCTTGTTCGAAGACAAAAATTTTAAAAAAAGTTGTCAAAACGTTCAATCTGTGAGGTTGCAGCTTTAATATAAGACTAACGTAAATATTAAAAACAAATGAGGCCCCTTTAATATTAACATGTCAATATCAAAAAGAAGATGAAAACTATGAGAAAGTGTTTTTATAATTAAAAATAAATTGCTTAAAGCAAATATCTGAAATTAATAATTGTCAGGCAAAGCAGCCTGTAATGAATATGAATATTAGATTTTGGCCTTGAACACCTTTTTAAGAAGAGTGTTTTGAAGTAAGGATTATCATAATGCTGAACTTAATATTGTACTGTAGCTTTGTAGCAAATCCTTATGATTAAAGTCACTGTGTCTTCCTTATGCTGTGATAAAGATCTCCATAGTAACATTTCTAAACCTAATAAATTAAGTGAAAAAGGGTGTTTATTGGGGGTAATAAAACACATCTTGATAATGGCCAATTAGTTTTAATCTTTCAAGTGTTGGTAGGATGGGAGGGGGGTCTTAACTTTTTGAACTGCCAATATTTTCCTGGTTATTTTGTCCACCATGTCAAAATGATCTGGGTTGTTTTGTCAACCCTGTCTAAATGGGTTGGACGTGTTTTGTCCCCTTAGTCAAAAATGACATGGGATGTTTTGTCCTACATTTTTATAAAGGAGTTCAGAATAAATAACACATTAGTTTTCGTGCTTATGTAAAATAAATGCAAATGACTTTCATTATAAGTTTAAAAAATACTCTTAACGCTGCATTCTCACAGATTTACCATTTTTACAACTTTTTTATTTTTGTCTTGGAAAGAGCAAATTTTTGCGTAAATATCTGCAACCCATTGATGTAAGATTGTTGATAAAAAAACAGATCTTAGATTTTCATATTTTCGAAAATGTTAGAGCTTAAAACCTTACTAACGGTTTAAGAAAAATGCATAAAACATCAATTTATGAACTTAAATATAAAAATCCGCGATCTAATTTTTTGTCAGCAGTCTTATTAACTGGTTTCCATGGATTGTAGCAAAAATTGGCTTGTTCCAAGACAAAAATTAAAAAGTTGTCGAAATGTTTAATCTGTGATAGTGCAGCTTTAATTATGGTAGCTTTTCAGTCATTTGCCTATATATGTCTATTTGATTCAGTAAATACTTCATAATATTAAAGCTAGGCTTATTAGGATATGCTTATTTTTCATTGGGTTCTATTTTTAGCACATAACAGCTTCATTACAAGAATATATTAATTATTATTAAAGCTGCATGCACTCTCACAAATTTACCGTTTTTATAACTTTTTTATTTTTTTTGTCTTGGAAAGAGCAAATTTTTGGGTTTAATAGTATCTGCAAACCAATGATAAAAGACTGCTGACATAGATCATATCGCAGATTTGCATATTTTCGTTTGAAAGCCAATGTTTTGTGGGTTAAACTATTACTAACAGTTAAAGAAAAATGCATGATCTAATTTTTTGTCAGCAGTTTTATATCACTGGTTTTCATGGATTCTTGAAAAAAAAAATACTTCCCTGTTGGCCAATTGAGAACAAAATCAAGAGGTTTTGGGTTTTGCTGTTTATATGTTCTGGAATTTTTCAAAAGCATTTATTTATAGGACTTATGAATTTTATGTACAGCATTCTGTATATTGTCAAGTGTCCTATTTTTTAAATTATATACAACATGTATAAATTTAATGTTTCAGGAAATAACCACCATCTCTCTCAGAGGTCATCTTTCTCATTATTGTGGGGAAACCTCAAAGGGCATCAGGAAAACCTTCATCAACCTCTTTGTGCCCAGTGGCTTGTGCAACAGTGTTTCAGAAGTATAAATACCTTTTTAATTTGTGTATATCATTTGTATAATGACTTGTTTTTATATATTAAATATATATATATATATATATGATTTATTATATATATATAGATGGTTAATCTTATGACTTCCTGATAGTATTTAAGTTGTGAAATATTAAATAATCTAATCATAAAAAATGCTTGGAAATGACAATAAAAAAAAGATAATTTTCGAATAGAAAGTTTCACCTGTCCTGTTTATATTACAAATCATTTTAAATCAGACAGAAAATTCAATATACTTGTTGTATCTCACTGTTTATTTGTCTTCACATTTTGTATTGTCACATCAAGCCTGTTTGAACATCCTAGAGAAGATAAGTGTATAGAAGTGGATATGATATAATAAATATGCATATAAATGTGCTTGGGATTATTTTCAGATTATCATTAAAATGGGGATAATGGATGACTGGCCACACATATGGGGCTATGGACAAGCTTCAGAGCAGGCTGCCAGGTGGTGGTGTTAGTAGTTTATACTCCGGGTCCCGGCGTGAGCACATTGAAGGGTCCCAGAGTGACAGTTCAACCACCGCACACCTATCCTGGGCAGAACCAGTACTAGGTGCCTTCACCTCTGCAAGGAACTGACAGCTTCTGTACATGCCAGGTGCAGTGGTACAGTGCGAATGGTCGTAGAAAGGATTTCATAACCAATCACAACAGAGGTGACCTGGTCCGCCCGGGAATCGAACCCGGGATGTCCAATTCAGAGTCCAACGCTCTACCGATTGAGCTGACCGGGCGGACATATTAGCTACATTAGATGACAAGCCATCTATGCTGGACATTCTTCACAATAAAATGTGATGTCACAGGAGCTGTCTATCTCAACAGCTCACACTGTCCGTATTTGACTAAAGGAATGAATGAAGTCACTGCAGAAGTTAGATTGCGGAATGTCCATGTCACTACCCATCATTTGGAAGGAGTTGGATAAAAAAAGTGTGGCCTATGTATTGAAACAGGTCCGATTTCCAGTTACGGACAGTCTTGATTTGTCTGATTACATTTTTGACCAACATGATGGTCTAAAAGAACACTTACTGGTAACTGGTAAAATCATGGCCCAGTTGTTCCAAGAGGCAGGCGAGTGGGAAGTTACTAGACTCCATTTCTTTATGGGTTGATCTGAGGTTCCAGTTCAGTTAAAGTACTGATAGAACACCAAGTGTTTGCCATAATACAGCAACATTTGATTTGTAACTATGTATTTGTTTGAATTGTTGAAACAGTACTGTTTACTAAATAATGTGTATGTATATGAAGAATAATATTATAAATAATTTGTAAGAACCTGATATTAAGTAAAATGTCGATAAGTCTAAATATGTATCTGCGAATCATTTTTGTATATCTGTAAAGATTACATTGTCTATATTCCTCAATTTATATTTTTCTTTTAGCCAGTCAATAACTTTTCTTAAGTTCTATCTTCAAAATTGTCGGGACAGGGATTATAGCACTTAATTAACCCAAATATGTAACATTCAATGCAAAATTTCTAATTGGCTGCATTTAGGCAGTTCAGATGCAGGAACAAACATCACTTGGGTCCTTAATAATAGCTTTCCATCTGACATTGAAGATCCAATAAAAGGAATTTGTAATGTGACTGTTTATTAACTCTCAATTTATTGAAAGTGAAATTACTTACATGATTTGTAAGAACTAAATTATAATGATATCAAATGATTGTTTAAAGTAAATAAAATAGATGATTACATACATGAACTATTTTTATTTTTTGTTTGTCAATATGAAGAGTAATGCAATGGCTTTTGAATTTCATAAAAAAGGATGGAAAAATGTATGTTTATTGTTTAAGCAATTAATTAAGTAATAAAAGTTTTTTTTTTGTTTTTTTTCAAATTATGCTATCTTATAATACAGATTGTTATTTGTTTAATTTTTGTACAAATGAAGTATATAAGGTATGTCTAATGTTACAAATAGCAAAAATTCAAATGCAAATCATGGTGACTTGACTAAATGTGAATGCTAATTGAATCAAAATAGTTAATAAATAATAATGTTCATTTGAAACAATTGAGAGTATAAGTTTGGTTTGTGTATGCCATATATTCCCGGGGGGGGGGGGGGAGGGGGGGAATGAAAAAATGAAAAGTATATTACTATGCGCAGTGCTATAATAATTAATAAGTAAATGTTTTTAGCTCACCTGTCACATAGTGACAAGGTGAGCTTTTGTGATCACAATTTGTCCGGCGTCCGTCTGTCGTCCGTCCGTCCGTAAACTTTTACTTTAAACGACATCTCCTCATAAACCGCTTAGCCAAACTTTACAGGAATGTTCCTTGGGTGGTCCCCTTTGAAAATTGTTCAAAGAATTGAATTCCATGCAGAACTCTGGTTGCCATGGCAACGGAAAGGAAAAACTTTTAAAAATCTTATTTTTCAAAACCACAAGGCCTAGAGCCTTAATATTTGGTATATAGCATCATCTAGTGGTCCTCTACCAAAATTGTTAAAACTAACCCCCTGGGGTCAAAAATGGCCCTGCCCCGGGGGTCACTTGTTTTACATAGACTTATATAGGGAAAATCTTCTTCTCAAAAACCACAAGGCCTAGAACCTTGAAAATTGGTATGTGTCATCATGTAGTGGTCCTCTACAAAATTTGTTCATATTATTTTCCTGGGGTCAAAAATGGCCCCGCCCCAGCCCTAGTTTCATTACATAGTGTTATATAGTAAATCTTTAAAAATCTTCTCCGAAACTGTAAGGCCCAGGGCTTAGATATTTGGTATACAGCATCATCTAGTGGACCTCTACCAGATTTGTTCAAATTATTGCCACAGGGTCAAAATTGACCCCGCCTAGGGGGTCCTTGTTTTTACGTAGTGTTATATAGTAAATCTTAAAAAAATATTCTTCTCCAGAACCGTAAGGCCAGGAGATTAGATATTTGGTATACAACATCATCTTGTGGACCTCTATCAAAGTTGTTCAAATTATTGCCACTGGGTCAAAATTGGCCCCGCCCTGAAAGTTATTTGTTTTTATATAGTCTTATATAATAAAACTTTAAAAATCCTCTTCTCCAAAATATAAGACCTAGAGCTTTCATATTTGGTATATAGTGTTACCTAGTGGACCTACACCAAAGGTATTCAAATTATTGTCCCAGGGTCAAATTGGCCTTGCTCAGGGGTCATTTGTTTTTACATTGTCTTGTCACTGAACATCTTTTCCTCTGAAAGTAAAGGTCAGAATGACTCCATACTTGATATGTAGCATCCTTACATGGTCCTTTCTCAACTTTGTTCAAATGGTTTTGTTTGGCCCCTTTTAGGGGTCACCAGAGCAAAAAATAGAAAAACCTTTAAACAACTTGATCTTATTAACTGCTTGATGGATCTTCAAGTCTGAAGCATCCTAGCATGGGCCTCTGTCAGGTCTTTTCAAATAATTTTGTTTGGCCCCTTTTAAGGGCCACCAGAGCTAAAATTAGTAAAAAAACTTAACATTTTCTTCGCATGAACCCCTTGATAGATCTTCAGCAAATTTGGTTTGAAGTGTCCTTGCATGGACCTCTCTTAAATTTGTTCACATAATTTTGTTTGGCCCGGTTGCTATGGCAACCTAAAGGAAAATGTCAACAATTGGTTATAATCATCTTCTTCTCCTAAACCGCTTTGACAATTTTGATGAAACTTCATAGGAATGATCCTTGATTGGTGCTTTTTCAAAATTGTTCAAAGAAATTAATTCCATTTAGAACTCTGGTTGACATGGCAACCTAAAGGAAAAGTGTCAACAATTGGTTACAATCATCTTCTCCTAAACCGCTTGGACAATTTTGATGAAACTTCATAGGAATGATCCTTGGTTGGTGCTTTTTCAAAATTGTTAAAAAAAATTAATTCCTTGCAGAACTCTGGTTGCCATGGCAACCTGAAGGAAATTATAGGCTGTCGTGTCCGCGCTGTGACTTTCTCTTATATGGACAGATTTTAAAATGAAAATGCCATATGTTTTCAACATACCAAGACAATGTGTCGTGTGCAAGACCCATGTCCCTACCTCTAAGGTGAAAGAAAGTGTTTATTCACAATGGAATGCTGAATATGAGGACATAAAGAGTGTTGGCTGTCATTTAGTATGATTGTTTTTTTTTTTGCTCAGAGGCAATTTAATATAACTTGCAATATGTATTTGACACATACAGGCAAGATAAACTTTTTATACGCCCGAAGGGTCGTATTATGTTATGGCCTCCATCGTCTGTCCGTCTGTCTGTCCGTCTGTCCGTCCGTTAGCAATTCCGTGTCCGGGCCATAACTTGGTAACTAATAAAGCGATTTTCAAATAACTTTATACAAATCATCACTACATTAAAAGGATGTGTTGCGCGCAATTTCCAGGTCCATACCTTAAAGACTAGAATCACCATGGGGGTGCGTTAGCAATTCCGTGTCCGGGCCACAACTTTGTCACTAATAAAGTCATTTTCAAATAACTTTATACAAAGCATCATTACATTAAAAGGATGTGTCGCGCGCAATTTCCAGGTCCATACCTCAAACACTAGAATCACCATGGGGGGGCGTTAGCAATTCTGTGTCCGGCCACATCTTTGTTACTAATAAAGTGATTTTCAAATAACTTTATACAAATCATCACTACATTCAAAGGATGTGTCACATGCAATTTCCAGGTCCATACCTCAAAGTCTAGAATCACCATGGGGGGCCGTTATCAATTCCATGTCCAGGCCATAACTCAAAGACAAGAATCACCAATGGGGGGCGTTAGCAATTCTGTGTCCTGGCCACATCTTTGTTACTCGTCCGTTAGCAATGGGGGGACGTTAGCAATTCCATGTCCAGGCCATAAATCAAAGACTAGAATCACCAATGGGGGGCGTTAGCAATTCTGTGTCCTGGCCACATCTTTGTTACTCGTCTGTTAGCAATTCCGTGTCCAAAAGGATGTGTCACGCGCAATTACCAGGTCCATACCTCAAAGACTAGAATCACCATGGGGGGGGGCGTTAGCAATTCTGTTTCCGGGCCACATCTTTGTTACTCGTCCGTTAGCAATTCCGTGTCCGGGCCATAACTTGGTAACTAATAAATCGATTTTCAAATAGCTTTATACAAATCATCACTACATTAAAAGGATGTGTCGCGCGCAATTTCCAGGTCCATACCTCAAAGACTAGAATCACCATGGGGGGGGGGGGCGTTAGCAATTCTGTGTCTGGGCCACATCTTTGTTACTAATAAAGTGATTTTCAAATAACTTTATACAAATCATCACTACATTAAAAGGATGTCACATGCAATTTCCAGGTCCATACCTCAAAGTCTAGAATCACCATGGGGGGGGGGACGTTAGCAATTCCATGTCCAGGCCATAACTCAAAGACTAGAATCACCATGGGGGGGCGTTAGGAATTCTGTGTCCGGGCCACATCTTTGTAACTCGTCCGTTAGCAATTCCGTGTCCGGGCCATAACTTGGTAACTAATAAAGCGATTTTCAAATAACTTTATACAAATCATCACTACATTAAAAGGATGTGTTGCGCGCAATTTCCAGGTCCATACCTCAAAGACTAGAATCACCATGGGGGGCATAAGCAATTCTGTGTCCGGGCCACATCTTTGTTACTCGTCCGTTAGCAATTCCGTGTCCGGGCCATAACTTGGTAACTAATAAAGCGATTTTCAAATAACTTTATACAAATCATCACTACATTAAAAGGACCTCAAGCCGAATCTTTTTCGGGCGTATAATGCTCCGTTTCGCGGTGCTCTTGTTATGTACTTGTTCATAGATCAATGTCACATTGGGGGGCATTTGTCACATACTTTGACAGCTCTTGTTCAATATTCTTTGAGAAACAAGCTATATTAATAACAAAGGTTAAACTCTTTTACTCAGGGCCATCATGGCCCTCTTGTTTTATGTATTATTTATTTATCATATGCATTGACAATTGATTAGAATTTCATAATATATTATTTATTCTTTTATTGTATGTATTCTAGATCATTAAATAAATGTAAGTAAATATGCATTCAAATTTCTGTATTTAGTCTTAAATAATAAATGTTGATATTGTTAAGACCAAAATCCGCTGGACTTTAGACCAATATTCCCTGGAATTCAGACTAAAATCCACTGCAAAGCCTCTCAAAAGTATGGCATGCATGTATTTGTGTCTGTCTTTTACCTTAAAGGTTGTACCCACCAGGAATACTTTTTGTATCCTCTCAAAATTCAGACTAGGAAACTGACTTGAGGTTGAATATATATAAGATTATGTTTTTCATCATCTTCAGACAAATAGAAAATAGCTATCAGCTAAAATCTTATTCAACAATAAATGTTTTAGAATGCTAAATATTAGCAGTACACAGGGTATAAATCTTGTGAAACACATAGCAATAACGTGCTAAATAATGCACGTGAATCTAGGTAACTTGTAGTAGTAGAAGTCAAGTATCATCTTGGTTTATTACAGCAGAACCAGTGATTACGAACTTCGTAATCACAGCCCCAGAAACAGAAGCGTTTTTATTAAATCTCCCAGGTTGCGGAAACATGGCACATCGCAGGTGCGGATCCAGGAATTGATGTTAGAGGGGTAGTAACTTAGGGGCGCAACTTTTGACATGTGCTCCTCCCTCAGAACCGAAAGTATATGGCATAAACTGTTTTACGGGAATTTGAGGTTACTCCCTCATGTATGTAGTCGGAAATGGTGCATTATGAGCTTATTTTATTACCTTTGTTTCTCCGATATTGATGAAAACAGTAAACTTCGATTATTTTAGAGGTGGCGCACGCCGGGCGCTTAAACCGCTAGCGCTTCGACCAAATTCCCTGAGCTACACAGTCGGTCCAAGGCCAATTCCCCGCTATTTTGGCGCGAACACAAAACCACCGACTGTCCCCCCGGACCTGGGGTGGGGGGGGATGCTTACCATTGACTGGTGCATTACTTTAGCGACAGCGATAGGTTTTCATATTACTTTTTCCCTGTTTGAATGTAATATCTTAATTGTCTGTTAATATGTTCACTGATAAAACTTTTGCGGCCTGGCACATTGCATCTCATTAGTCATGGCAGTATTCTTCAAGTTCAGGCTTCTTTTTTTTCAAAATTCAAAATGTTTATTTTTTAAACCATTCATTGATTTATCAACACCATATTCACACATTCTCATTCACAAGAGGTTTGATAGTGATAAATCAAATGTGTAACGCATGGCACCATCACTCTGGTGAACGAGAATAATTTCATATAGCACAATGTACATGAAATAATGACAGTATGGCGAGTCGTTCCTTCACTATTTTTACCCATAAATACCATAAATTAAGCCTTTTCATACAATAGATCTCCATCACCTCTCCGACTCCTTTATAATTTGTGTAAATATATGAACATAATCATGTGGTCTTTAACAAAGATAGAAGTGTAAAAAAGTTTATATCTTCGACTTCAAAGAACTTCATTAATGCTTGTTCTTGACCAAATTTTAGTTGCCTTTAACCTTGAAAATAATCGGTTAAATGGCAAGATGTTTGTAATCAAGCTTAACGACAGCGTTTTTGTGACATTGATGAAAGATGGATTTTTTCATTCGGAACTCCTCGGCCATTTTTTCAAAAACAACCTCGGATGTATATGGACGGTTTACACACTTAAAAAAGTGGTACGTTTAAGTCCGCTGCAAATAGATCGCGTAGTAATCTTATTTAGTAGTTAAAATTTATGACTTAACTCTTGGGAATCGTAATTATGTTTGCAATAATACACTTCACTGGCAATCAATTTAAACTGAGAGCAATGAATACAACTCTTAAACACTACATTTAATTAATGATTTTATTCAAAAAAATACGGACTACTTCAACAGATGTACCGGCATACATCCGAGGTTGTTTTTGAAAAAATGGCCGAGGAGTTCCGAATGGGATTTTTTTTGTTTGTCTTTTTTTTCAATCGGATAAAAAATTGTACTAGTATCTGATACAGGGTCAATGAAGCAATACGATGGTTAGACGTCATGCTAACCATTGTATAGTATAGCAGCGATGAGGAATATGGATAAGTCGACAGTTGACAGGTAAGGACATTGTAAGAAGTGTCATTTTGCTAATTTTTGCTTTAAATATGGCAATATTTTTCTTTATTCCCATTTCCTACATGTTCCCATTACAAAATCTTACCTGTCCTTCCAATTGGAAATTTCCCATTTTAAAACTGAACTTTATTCTCCAATTGGAATGTTCCCATTAACCAAATATTCCAATTGGAATTTTCCAATGTTCATACTTTCCCACTTTGAATGTGGGAATCCTCCAATTGGAAAGATTCACTCATGGGAAGGATTCGCAAACAAATGCCTTAAATGAATCTATCGGTTCTTCATTTTTAATGAATATATTATTTTTCATGTAGTGAGTGTAAAATATTCTTAATTAAACAGTCAATTTCAATTTTAAAAATTATGTTCCAAATTCTCCCACAATTTTAATAGAGCCAGTTTTCCAATTGGAAAAGCTTGAAAAAGCCATTTTCCAATGGGAAGGCCATTTTCCAATGGGACTCCCATTGGAAAAGTTGACTTTAAATGCCAAAAAAACATATTTCTAAATTAAATTTCAGGAAACAAAAAATATCTCTTATTAGTATTACCTAACACATTTTAAAAATACAAAAATAAAAAACATTGGGTGAAAAATAAAAAAAATAAGTTTGCAAAAATTCCGGATTTGCAAACTTAATCCGGATGCTGTTGACATTAAATGAGTATTTCAAGTGACTGATTCTCATTTGATTTGATAGAGTATCATCATCTTTTTAAGTATTTCCGATATAATTCATAAGCATGCATATACTATATTTAGATTTTTATGTTAATTTGTTTAATTACATGACTATTTTTACAAAACGTAGCAGGCCGAAAGCCTTTAAATGCTTAAAGCGTTTTGATTGTCCGACTTCTTTCCGACTTTTCTGATATCTTCCGGGTAGTCTATGTCAACAGCGAATCGGGTACCAGCGAGATACCGGGCGTATTTTATGACAGTGTCAACACCATATGCGTATCTAAAGCTGTTTATAATCTGTATCCTGGAGATGTTGTTGGTTTTTTTGGCGACTGATGATTCCGTGACGCTCAGCATTGTCAATATATAACTCACAGGATCTAGGTTCATATGATCAAACAAGACGTCTGGCCTTCTCGTGTTGCTAGATCTATGATTTTAAACGTCAACGCCATGATCCTTTCGTCATGTTCATCAACTTTCTTGCCTATGGTACTGACCCTCAACAAAGTTAAATTAGGAAAATTGCACGTTCAGTTTCCCATCAACGGCAGTACACATTCCAGGCCTACCGTATCAGTAGAATGTAATTTCCTTTCCCTGTTTACAGTATTCTAATCATCTACGCCGGCGGTGCCGGTTGGAGCGGGCTGACCTGGTGTTTCTGCGCAAATCTAATATGCATTCTCTATCCCATGAAAAGCATTTAATAACTGTGAGAAACTTTGAGATTCACTGTATGATCCATAATGTTATATAAAGGACAATCCAAGTATCAAATCAATCTCTAGTCCTTAAAAACACTAAATCAATACAAACATATGAGATACACCTATGAAACTTCAACTTGAGTGTTCATCACTTTAAAATTATTAGAAAATGTTAACAAATTGTAGTCTGAAATGGTGCATTTTGAGCGTATTTGGAGCCAAACTCCGTTAATATGTTACATATAGCATTGTTAATTGAAAGTTAATCGATCCAAACACTCTAATTTATAAATATGAGGATGTCATCCCCCTCATCGATGCGCCGAGACATTTTGGAAGTTATTCCGGATGCCAAGGTAAGGTACAGTTGACTGCATTTATAGAGCAACTTGAATTCGGATTCCGTAGTCATATACTTTTAACATTAAAGTAAAATCCGGATTTAATGAAAAAAGCAAATGCAACTCAAATAATGTTTAATTCTGAACAAAGTATAATTGTACAAAATGATATCATTTGCAAATCTTAAACAGTATGTAAAGATTCTAACTCTAATAAGGAAGGGAAGTAAAGAGAACGAGGAGGAAAGAGAAGTGCCGTTATTTTCCAATACCCGCTTTCAAAACAAATCTGCAATCGAAGGCCAATCCCAATAAGCAAACGTTCCGATAGAGAGTATACGATATTGCACAAATACCTTCGTAATAATTTTCTATAACATTGTAAAATGGATTGTTAAAACAAATTCATTAATGTCAGGTGATATCTAAAGACACGAACGTACACAAATACAAACATTGGTTATAAATTTGTATCTCTTATATTGAATTATCATTGTTGGTTTAAATGAGCCAAAAAAACACATCATCATATTAATCTAAATCAAGGCTTGTTGGACTTCAAGGTGTGTTCAATGTGGCTTAAGTTTTAATCTACTTTTAAAACATGAACGTGCATAACAAATAGAGTAATTTATTTATGAATATATGAGTATAACTGTTAAGTACCTAATTACCTAATGAAGTCTCCATTTCGTCAAGAGGTTGATTTTCTCATCATTGACATATTGCAGTGTTCTAGCGATATTCCTAGATAATCCTAAAATGATTCCAGCTTAATAGTGTGGAGATTTAGTTGAAATAATTAATTAAAGCTTTGATAAGATTTAAGCATACAGCCAAAGGTGTGTATCCTAAAATAGTTTTGTCAAAATCACTTTCATATCACATTTCATAGTCAGACTAATGGGCCACATTCTAATTGGCTAATAAATATCATTCGGTAAAAATCTTAATTTCTGGGCATTCTCCTCCAATCTTGGAACTCCGTTTTATGAACTGCCGATGAACAGTTATAGTCACCAGGGCAAATAGTGGGGATTTCAAGACAAGCATTGATCAGATCTAGACACTAATGTGCTACTGCAATTACAAGGGTGAATTCAGATATCAAGCTGGTGTAACTGGGAGTTAAAACTGGAAATTTAAAGCAGAGTTCTAACTAAAACTTGATTTTAGCGTAAAAAATACATCGTTTAAATGCACTGAAAATACGCAGAAAAACCCTTAAAAGACGGTGCCAATACCACTGCGTTTAATGCAGATTCAATGCGAATCTAATGGCATTTAACACATATTTTTGAGAAGGGTATTGTCCTAACTTCTGAAAAAAGGCTGTCAACCTACTTTTGAATAGCACGAAAAATAATAATCTGGCAACACATTGAACCATAATTATCCTAGCTTCTGTCTAAGCTGACACTTCACTGGCTATAACTGACACAATCAACTTATATAAGTATGGATAACAATAACCTACTTTGACTTAAACTGGATATACACTGGCAATGACTTTTTCATTCTCTTTAGTCTCATGCAAAACATATGCCAACTGCATAATGTCAAATGTATATGAATGGCCAAAAGAAGTAACCTACGAGATTATCAGCATAACACAACATTGTGTATTGTAAATATAAATGAAATTTTTCGTGTCACACGAACAATGTGTACATTGCCCTTAATGGAGTGCACCAACCGCCCTGCTAGCGCAGATGGTGGAGCAGTGTAACACAAATGTTCGTTATGCATATGGAATTCACTATTGAGCAAACTCAACTTCGTTAAAAGCACCATCAATGATTTTATTGAACAATATGTACTTGACATTCCCTTCGCTGATGAGTGAAGAATAACATTTCTTTTGATTTGTTCAATATTAAAAATACGTGTGTTGTTAACAGGAGCGCTGGCATTACCACTTAAAGATGCACTATTACTCCCAAATAAGATTTTATACATCTTATACAATTGTTTTAGTATACGAAAAAGGATGAAAACATGTAAAATGAAAACATGGTGATTATGAAGGATAACGAGTTTAATTTGAAAGAAAGGTGCAGAAAACACGGTATTGCATACCTACGAGACGATAGTAGGTCGCAGTAAATCTTTTAGTATTCACCAATCATTTAATAAGTTTTGCGCTTTCAGCCATAAAATATACCGTTATAATATTGTTTCCAGTAATTAATATTTTCCATAAATGCATAATTTAGTACGGTGTTTAAGGTGTATCAATCAAATTTAATGTTGGTTTAACATGTGTATGTATTGATTTTGAATAAGAGTGTCGCTTTAAGTGAATACCGAACAATACTCCTACAAAAAGCGCATGCAAGAACGAACGTTCATGTGTTTGAGATTTTATCGTTTTGTCTAAAATGCCGTGAAAAAGTCGAATTGAAGTAAACTATGGTAACTCGAAACAATGACACGATTCTACTGTTATTAGAACGATAAATGTTCCTTAAAAGGTCATTAGTCCATCTGAACAATAACTAATAGTGTTTAGATTAAACGCACACATTAGTATGATAAATGTTTCTGAAGAATCCCGCTTTCAGATTCCCCTTATATTGATAATTTGTGTAGATGAACTGCCTTATTGTCCATTAAATCCCCATAAATAAAACAAATTTGAATCAGTATAATCTACGCTCTCGTTTGATATTATTTAAGTAAAAACCTGAACGTGTTTTTCCTGAAGGAATCAGTTAAACAAAGGCTACAATTTGTCTTTAGAAATAAAATGAGATCTCCATTAAATTCAATTAGCTCAAAGTTCTGAACTTTCGTCATCTTTTTTTCTTTGTTTCCAAATTATTCCTCTTTTTGTTTCATCTTTTTCTTTGTTCTGAAATAACTTCTTTATTTGGCTAATTGATAAGTAGATGTTTGAAATTGCATCATATTTAACAAATCCTACACTATATAAAAGGAGAAAACGAACGTTCTGTGTAGTGTTGAATTTGTCAAAAAAATATAATTTGTTATACCGATAAAGTTTGTTCAAATTCACCAGGCGCAATGAAATACAGTTTTTTTCTCCTACTACTGATCATGACAATGTTTTGTAATGGCTTTCTAAATCAGGAAAACCTTATACTTAACAAATACAGGAAACGCGAGTTCTTAAACAAGGCAGTCGCCATTTGTACCAGCAACAGAAATTTTACGGAACCTTTAAAATTCTTTGAAGCTAAAGAACACCGAAGAGAGTGCGCATGTAAGTAGTTTCTTATTCATATATCCATTTGTTAATTAATTGATGTATCTGTGTATTTGTGTAGTTAATTCATGTACTCGCTTGAGTCGCGTGAGCGTGAAGTTTTCAAGGTGGGTGTTGGAGCTAATGGTAATTGTTCGGTCACCGATAGACCTGTGAAATAGCATAGCATGAAGTGTTGAGGTTGAGCGTTACAGCTGATCGAAACAATTCGGAAATCTCCGGCACGCTCAGACTAGACCTGTAATATCACAGAGCTGATCGCAGCTATTCGACAATCTCCGGCACGCTCAGAATAGAACTGTGATATCACAGAGCTAATCGCAACTATTCGGCAATCTCCGGCACGCTCGGAATATACCTGTGATACCACAGAGCTGATCGCAGCTATGCGGCAATTTGCGGCACACTCAGAATATACCTGTGGTACCACAGAGGTGATCGCAGCTATTCGGCAATCTGCGGCACATTCAGAATAGACATGTGATACCACAGAGCTGATCGCAACTATTCGGCAATCTCCAACACTCTCGGAATAGACCTGTGATACCACAGAGATGATCGCAACTATTCGGCAATCTCCGGCACGCTCAAATAGACACTTGATACCACAGAGCTAATAGTCATAATAGCCTAAAAAATTCAAATCACATTTGCACAAATAAGGGAATTTAACATTATTCCGCTAATTCTGATTATTACATTGAAGCACATTTTATCAAATGTTAAGGCAATGGTGTTTGCATGGTATAAATCAGCTTAAGGGTTGAGCTATGGGTTTCTTCGAATTATATGTTTATAAACAAATTTAGGCCAGTGCCAATATAATATGTGAAGGAGCGGCTTACATAGATCAAAAATACGAAATAGTATTCCGATTATTTTTATTTATTAAACTTTAGTTTTTTCTATTTTTTTTATTTTTTATTTTTTTTTGTGGGGGGGGGGGGTGCATTTGTATGAACTATTTTTGTTTTGGTTTATTTCTATATATTCCAGTCCCTGTTTGTGTTAATCGTACGTGCAAGCATGATTTGTTTTAATATTTAAAGCGGTCTTGATACGGTTCAAGTATAAATTTATTTTTAAATAAAATATACTAGTTAGCGTCCTCTTTACTCCCAGAAAGGATTTGTTCGGGTATAACTTGGATAAATGAAATCTATTTGAATGTACTTCACACACAGACAGGTAGGCTCTTCCGACAAGTACGAACTTACCTGCAAACCCTAGAATTTCAAAAATCACGGTAAACAAAGGAACAAGCAGGAGCAGAAAACATCTGCCAATGAATGTCGCAACGGAATGCAATATTTTATACTTTTGACAATAATTGGGCGAAAAAAACGTCGCTTCCCAGTAGCATTCAAGTTAACTAGAGATTTGGATCATTGTGTACCAGGATTGCCTATTGATATTAATCATTAATTGAATAAGTATTTCAATGTTGATTGGCATTCTTAATTCATTTAACCAAATATCGCTCATTCCGCATTCATGTGTACGGCCTCTAAACGTCTTCCTTACCCCTTTTATAAATATGTGTCTCCCTATCCGTAGGCGACTGAAGACGTTAACAAGATTGGTGAAAGCATTAAAAGGCTGTACGCGCGACAAGCGTGATTTTGTTTCATTTACAATTCTGTTCAAAGGTAATTAAATCGAAACCGAAACATATTTTAAGTCGACCAAAACTGTAACCGATGTTAACCGACTATCAGCTTGTAACATAATACAAATGTAATAACTGATAAGCCTATATGTAATAGATATACGAGCATTGCTTTATATCGCAAGTTTATTGGTAGTGTAAAGTTAATTTAATGAATCCCACTATTGGCTGAGGACGTTTTGACCATTTATACAGGTAAGATAAGGCAGGGTCTTTGAGTAAACACATCTGTGTTAATGTCTATAACTGTCTTTTCTCCTCGATTCTTGGCAAACATTTTTTTACCATTCTTATCCTTGCTTTCGATCCCTGATTTTGATTTTCAGTACTTAAATCTGAAGGCCTGCAGTCTTCAGGTGTCAGCCTATAATATGTTTATCGCCATACATTATCAAGTGCTTGTATTGGTGATGGGCGATGTCCAGGAGTCATAGAGAGCACCATGTTATTCATTCGGTCTCATTCCCGTTTAGCCGATGCCGCTTGATGTTAAAATCGGCCAGATTCCTCGCAGCTTACAATCAAAATATTGTAAAACATGTTTTACCCATACTTCCACAAATCATATTTTAATACATATATGAAGAACGCGACAATTATTCAACAATTGTCTTATGATTTTGGTGAAATTGTTCTTCATCTCGAGTGTCTGAACAATAATGTTCATTAATTTACTTAAAAAGTTGTCATAAATGTTCCGTCTTTCGGGGTTATGTTCCGTCATTTCTATCAATTCTGTCATTTCTATCTCATTCAGTTTGCTCGGATGATGCAGATTGCGGCAAATCACATGCATGCTGCTTCGAAGAAGATGATACTTTCAAGTTAACAACAAAAACTGAATACGAATGCATTAGTAATCGCTTTCCCGCAGAAGGGTTTCTAGCCTATAATATGGTTGTAGACGATGGACACTGCAAAAATATTCCAGGTATAAATCATAATGGTCTGTATGTATTTCTTGACTAGAACCCAGCAATCAGCAATCCGCGAGATACTATATGTATTTTGGCAGGGGCTCTGTACTACTCTTGTCCATTTTCAGAATTTTCTGTCAGATTGTTAATGAGAAAAACAACACTGCAATTCATTTGGATGTTTTTTTTGTATCAGAAAATGTAACAGTGTTGTATGTGTGACAGTTGACAAGTGTGCACTGACTAACAGTCCAGTCTGCAGCAGCCCATGCATACAAGCTCACATGTGCAAATATATTGCAAGTGTGCTTAATGGTGTCTATTTTAAGCATGTATGTTTATGATATTATGATATAGGCTTGTTGTCATGGTTGGTGTATTCATTTAAGGATTAAAAATTCGACATCTTTGATTTTATTGGGGTATGGTACAGGGCTTCTAAAAGTTTTACAGCATAAATTGTGGTTCAAATAATTCAGCAATTCATTTGTTAATAGTTGTTAACTTGTTATGAATAATCATATCATCATTTATCAATTTAATTAAGCCATCTTTTAAGTAACGCGTATTTATACAACAATAGCAACTGGTACACGGAATTTGCTCGCGAGCCCTACAGCAAAAACGAAAGTAAAAAAGGGATCAATACTTATATTTTCATTTTAAATAATTATTCATTATGATTTAAAATAGAATCAACTTCTGCAATTCAGTATGTATTTTTACAGATTCTGAAATGTAACCTACAACATACATTTGTTTAAAAGAAAAGCTTAGGTTTGTAAAGTCGTATATCATTGGTTAAACGACGTAGCGCTAATCCAATCGGAGCACAATATTAAAATAAGCAATGACGTCATAAATCCTTGCGTTTTATATAATATAAATGTCAGGGTTAACATATACAAAAGATTGACGAATGAAAATGATACTAGATATACAACAAAAGTTACTGGTATCGTACGTATTTTACAGGTCACGTTCCTTGTAAAGAGCGCAATATGTCCGTTCTTGGGAGCGTGCACCCTGTTACGTCAACAAAGACAGGTAATGTTTACAAGAATGAAATATGCGCTCAGTGTAACAACGATGCGGGCAGTCTGATTGCCTGGGGTATGTTCTTTACATGTAAATCGGAAAAGGCAAACAATTTCTTCACGCTATTGGATACTATCAACAACTACGGCAATGAAATCTTTAAGAACTTTGACTGTGCTGTCACACTGCGTTCACCAACATTGGCTGATACTGATTCAAAACACTCCCAGCAGTGTTTTAGACATTTGACAAGCGATTGTTCCGGGCCAATGCCTCCGCCGTACGATTCAGGTCTAACACAAGCATATATAACTAATTCATGTGAGGGCGATTTTTTTAATCCGTGCATTTACAACAGAATTGTTTACAAGAATATTTATTGTGCTCTTTGCAATTTTGTCTCAACGCCTTATGCACAATCTTTCTGTCAACCCATCTACACGAGTTCCCAGACAACTCCTAATGATTTCACTGTCCTTCTTCAACCAAGAAATCTTGACGACATGGTTAAAACTAGCGTTGGTCTTAAGATTGGTGCCCAACTAGAGAATTCAACGGTAAGTAAGTTATTCGGTTGTCTTTGAATATATTGGCGTGCATGTGTAAATGCAGTTGTATGTCAACTAATATTGATAGATACAATCACGTTTCTGATAAGCCATAATTTTACAAATATTGTTTAAACAGTCTTAAATTAATTCTTAGTTGAGCATATTTTCTATATTTGGTATCAAACATGTATTCTTATTTAATTCATGTAGATAATTTGTCTTAATCCAGCCACCTTTAAAAATCAAATTTACCTGAGCACTGAGCACATTTTTATTGCACCAGTCGTATTACATTCGACTGTTATTTCCTTTCATATCTATATGTTTTAACCAAATTTAAACATAAACTTCAGAATGTATTCATTCTTAGAACTGTCAACATTGTCATGCCCAATTCCAGAATTGGTATAGGCAGTATATAGTTGTTGCATGGACATTTGAATTACAGTCAAATCTGTTGTCCCGGGGGGAGCGGAAGACTTCTAAAGTGTCCTTAGGGCGAGAGAGCGAAAACTTCAGTTTAGAATGTCATCCATGACACAAATGCCCATGCAATAACTGTGTTATTACCTGATTATATATTTTTGTTCAAACACGGAAAAGACAAATACTTAACGTCTTCATATCGCGACATTGTTTGTATACGTCTGATATTGATTTGTTAACGCCTTGTAATGATCTTGAGCATATAGACGTTTGAGCGCTTGAAATTTGTTCGGTATTCTCCGTGAACCATTTAAAATTGCAAATCAATACCGGAATTTCACGAGTTTAAACGATATGCAGTTTATTTTTAGAATCTCGGTAAAACCCATGACGTACCTATGACGTACCCTCACGCGGGTAACAGTTCATACTGTTTACCGGTCAACAGTTCAAAGCATTGTAATGTTGATAACTAATTGTAAAACAGTCGAAAATAGTGAGTTAAATTTATATACGGCATCGGGTAATTATGTAAACTAAAGTAGTAACATCATGAACAGTATTTTAATCACCAGAATCTTTGTTTTTTCAGTCCTCCATGTCGTGTCGACACCTTCATTGTCCTACAGGTAAACAAAGGCTCGGAAACGGAGAATGCGCAATGGTGTATCAGCACACAAATATCAATGTTTTAACTGCATTTTTCACATTTACGGTTGATTCTGCACTATCAAGCGAATTTGGCCAAGTGGCTACACCAGATACGCTTAAGAGTATGTATGGTGAAATTGTATTTATTGGAATAGACGACGCTAAATCAACCAGTATGTTCCTTGGTAAAATGTACCGTATGGAACTGTCTGGTGACACGATTGATGAAACAATTCAGAAAGTTGAAAAAGATATTGAACTAGGAGTTGATATCAATCTCAACAGAACATCAGTACAGGCAAACTTAACGCTTGTAGGCAAGCCTTTACCTTGGTATGTCAATGCGTCACTTGTCGTTGACTTTGATCATGAGGCTCTATTAAATGCATCTCAAGACTACACGACATACAAACCACTGTACGTTCATGCTCTGTTTTTCCAACAGAAGCAGATGAAACGTCTTACAACACTGGAGTATGGAAGCTTATACACCTCTGATCAAGTCGATTTGAATCAAGATGAATTCATTCTCCACAAGGGCGCTGAAAAAGGAGTCATTTTATACAACAGGTATACACAGATCTATCTGATGAGCAACGCATTTTACTTAATTCAAAACAAGGACGGGACTGACGTCAAAGCGCGAGTAGCTCTTGCAGAGAGTGGTTTTGAAAAAGTAGTTTGCAGCAGTGCAAGAAAGGTTTCATGCCATTTGGGACAGGTTCTGTCAGTACTTTTAACAGTCACTAGTATCAGATATTGGTAGTTGCATATCAACTATAAATGTGCACAGTTATGTTCATTGTTCCAAAAACAATTGTATCGAGCCAAGGATGTTGTTGAAATAATTTCTTTGTTAGAAATGCAAAGATGTGTTGTATATGCTTATTGTAATAAATCCTAGCAATCGAGACGAATATTACTCTATATCTGGAGTGTAAATCGCTTTGGTATTCCTTTTTTTATTTGTAAGATAATCAAAAAATTCTTTGCAAGGGTTAACATGAATCTTGATCTTGATTTATGGGTTTTTAGTAATTTCCTTTTTCAGCATATCTTAGCGAGAAACAACCACAAGCATACGAATTGGTTGACCATCTGAGTATTGCGAGTTACCTGCAGTAAATAATATATGTATACAGTCCGTAACATATAAACTATGAATATAGCACGGCCGTAGTATTATTAATAATTTTACATAGTCCTTCAACTTGAAATTTACGCATATTTTGTATAAAGTAACACCTAAGCATTTCTATATCTGTATTTATAAATGTGAGATATTTAGCATAAATATATAAAGTATTAATTCCCTGTAAAGTACCCTAAATACATTGCAAAAATGAAAACGCTGATGAAAGGATGAAAGGTGTAGGGGCGAAAAGATTTATGTTACGTTTTTGAAAATCTGTTAACGGGCAATTAAATTTGAATCTAAAAATAATTTTGGGCTAGCCCCAAACTCTAGCCGATGAGTACCTATGATTAGCTAAGAATAGATAAAGTCAGTTGATTTTTGTGCAGTTAGCTCGTTTCGTAGCGTACCCTATTTTTAACAACACAATACTTTCCTTTTTGTAACCCGGACGCATTATTTATTTTAACTTGTCATGTGAAAAAGAAGATCTAATGATACCTGATTTTGCATTACGGTAATAAAGTCAGAAAGGCTGTTGGCATCAGCATTGGAGACACAAAAAAAACTATCACAGCGACTACTTCCACCAAGCGATGGCTGCAGGTAAGATACCACTAAATTTCATATATTTTATATAGTAGACTATTGGGCGGAAATGGTTAAGCTCCCACCAGGGGCTATTTAGTAGACCATAATTTTATGAAAGTTTATCATATTACATGTATAATCATTTTAAGACATGTGTACGGTTTGGCTGTTGGAGCGTTTGAAAACTTTAGCATTTTAAAAATCGTTATCAATAATTTATATATTTCGAACATATTTTTTTCACTTAAAATACTACCATTAAATGAAAGAGAAAGAACATCAAACGGAATAAATTCTTTAATATATGACGTAACATTTCACATCAATATCTTTCAGCTAAAATAAAATATGTTTCATATCTCAGAATACTGCAATTTACTTCCCTTCAAAACTTGCAATATTTTATGTTGAACAACAAGCACCAAACGAATACGAATCGATTTGTGGATACAACTTTAATAAGACATAAAACTTCAGACATTACTGATGAGTAAGACATAATGAATGGTTTCACTGTTGAACTTTCACATGTATTTAACGTCTTATAACCAGAAAAATATGTTTATACATATGAAACAAATAACGCTTACAGTGAGCAGTTGTCGACAGTTTGCTATCATATCTATACCATGATCCTTGGTCACGCCACAAAAGCAAACTTTATACGTTATTAAGAAATTCTTATGAATGTGCATGTAGAATATGTTACAAAAATATTAAAGTAAAACAGGACAGTCTAAACTCATTGAAGTAACACTTTTCTCATCACAGGTCTATTCTGTTGTGCATGCTTTAATGGCCAAACATGGGCAACACTAATTATTTAGCATAAATCGCAAAAAACATGGGTGATATACGGCCATTTTTTAAATGTTTAGACACATTTAATGTTTGCTGTGGACGTATTATGAAGTTTTGTTCATTGCAGAATCAGAATAAGAGTGCGTTTAAAAAAGTTTAATTAAGACACGAGCCTTAACACATTTTAATGATTATATCAAAGGGCACTTTTTTACCCAATTAGAATGTCTAGCTCTTCATATATATGTGCGCATTCAGTTATCACACTTTATAGCTTTGTAGGAACTCTCGGTGTAATACAACGTCTTAAAATATGGCAAATAAAAGCATATCAGTTTGATACTATTCTACAACGAAAATAATGAAAATACAGGTGCAAGAATTCACTAAAATTTAGCTAAAAAGGTAAAACAAATGGCATATTTTGATTCAAAACACAGTTTCAAGTGACGCAATTTTCAATTCGTAAACAAACAATCGCTAAGCTAATTCATTCAATAGATTTATTATTTAGACCTCTAAAATTACGTACAATTCCGAAAAAAAGTCAACACGTCTGGCCTCTGGGTAGCGAAAAAAGTGATAACTAGCTTACCAGGTCAAAATATCCTTTAATATCACCCAATTAATCAATAGATCCGCCATTTTGTTCCGCATCGAACATGACTCTCACTTAAGATTCCGCAAAAATAATTTACGTTGGACCCCCCCCCCCTGTTATAACTAACGCCATCTGGCAGTCAACATTGAATGTCTACAAGTCTAGTTGTTTTTCAAAACATTACGGATATGAATAGTAAGTTAAAGTGACACTCATTTCTAAAATCAATACATACATATGTATAACAAGTATGCATTTTGAATGATAAACCTTTAAGTACTTACCAAATCATACATTTATGAAAAATATTAATAACAATATTGTAGCAGACTGTTTTTACTAGCAGAAATCGCACAAATATTAAATGACTGGTAGGTCGTACATGGTTTCCAGTATTCAATCATAATCTCATAAGGTAGAACTTCTGTGGTTTCTGCACCGTTTTCAAATTAAACACGGTATCCTTTATTAGAACCATTGTTTTCAATATTTACTCATCCTTTTCGGTAAATTAACACAGTTGTACTAAGTGTGGTACTGTTTATTTGGTAGTAAGAGTGCATCTTTAAATTTATTACTTTGAAAACTAAGTTGATGAGTCAACAATAGAACATCGCATTCATAACACCTTAGTATATATTTTGTCGACATTTTTTATAATTTATGAATAGAATATACTTTGCAATATTTGCTGTAGCTACATATGAATACCAGAAATTAAATTCAAGTATCAGACCCCTGAATTGACGTATAGACAAACCTTGCAGTAACAAGGTTGTCGACAATTCAGTGGTGGGGCTGTGCCCTATGTTTACATGAACAAACGTGAGTATGATTTATATTTTATTTGATAATTTCATTTAAAGGACATATTTCGAAAATCGGAGAATGTGGTACCGTGTAAGAACACTTCTACTGTAGGCTGGTTACTATTTCGTTTCAATATTGTGCAAACTGTGGTGCCAGGAGCTTTCCTCCCGAATCGGACTTGGGCATATTTTGAGATCTGATTGCATAGCAAGTACATTTCGGTGCTTACACACCCCGTAAGAACATTCTCACGCATGCAAACATAACTGTAATGTATATTACCTATGCCGGAACACAACAAAACTAATAAGCACGTTTGTTCATGTAAACATAGGGCACAGCTCCACTACGGAAGTGTCGACAGCGCTCTTGTTCTTTGCACCACCGTATAGTGGTCGAGCTGGCGTTTAGAGGCCGTGAGTAAACAAACACTGGTAATGGAGATTTGTTTTGTTAATGTTAATAAGAAAAGTTTAGATATTAAGATGTTTAAGTATACTTTATAAGAATAAAATCAAACTATATCAAATAATTCTCGGCAAATCACGATATTCCACAATTTAATTTTGTTTTAATTTAGCCAATGCTGAACATCAAGCTGGACATTGATGGTAAATGCTGTTATATGTTGAAATGTCAAAAGTCTGTTATTCACTAATAAATATTCTAGTTAAATAATACTTTTCTATCACAATATCAAAGGGCTGTTATAAATAATTATTCTATTTTGACCATGCCGGCGTTAAATATGAACACTTGTCGATATGATTGTATGAATGGTTCCATAAATTCATTGAATTTAAGGTGTTTTAGTTGACACCAAACTAGCTTCAGTTTCAGTTTCAAAAGGTTCGGGGGTTGGAAACTTGTTCCGAAAGTTTTGCTTGAAGTAGCAAATGCATCTTTTTTGTGTTCAGTTTCAACAACATGATGGAGTTTCTGCATGTAGTTATTATTTCAAAATTTCTACTAAATAAGATATCCGATAAAACTGCCTCCATATGGGGATTTCGATAGTTTAAAAAAAAAGTTTTGGTTTTAGTACAACAAACGATAAAACTAGTTTTCATTATATTTGAAACTTGCACGATAAATGTACAGTTCGTGAAACCGATTTAAAACCAAAACTAGTTTATTACCAACAAAATATGCCCTAAACTTATGGTTGCCGAGAAAAAGCCTGGGCAAAAACATGCAAGACCATGCAAGGTAGTTTTAAATCACTCGCGCGAAAGAGAAATATTACTTTCAAACGTATCGTGGTTTAATAGAAAAAAATATTTAATTTGTAATTACAAAATAAGAAACTATTACCGGTTTTAACTCAATATCACTTCTTGATAACGAAAGATTTTTCTATTACAACGATTTTTCCTCAACCATTTGTGTGTGTGCACTTCAGGGTCTCCGTAAAAAAAGACAAATTACTTAGAAACAATTTATTTTATCCTATAAACATTAATGATGTAATAAAACTGTGTTAAATGTTGATAACATGAAAACAATCCAAGGGGCCCTTGTACAGGATTATATGGTGGATTATAACAACTTTTATTGTCTTACATATTCTGAAAAGAACATATTTGTTCGAGTACCTCCAAGTTAGTTGGTACATGTGGTTGTTCTTATTGACGTACCCGCAAACTCGCTTTTATCTAAAACAAATGTACATGTAACATGTAAGCATATCTTTCAGCTTGTGGACAAGAGGTCATAAGCGGCTGATGTTTTTTATTGCTTTTAACATGTGGTTTTTCATATTGGTGTGCTCGCAAACTTGTTTATATCTGAACAAATGTACATTTTACAAGTAAGCATATATTTCAGTTTGTGGGCAACAGATCTTGTGCAGCTGATGTTTGTTTAGAGTGCTTATTGTACACGACCTCTATCTAAATACTAGAATTGGTTAGTAATCAAATTAGCGCAATGTGGCTTTTGTCCTCTTGATGTATAGCTACCGTTGTAGTGCTAATGCCAATCAGTAACATGTGAGATGAAAATATGAAATGTGTTTGCGCCTCCTAGCATAAGATTCACAATTCGCTCTAAAACAGAGAAGGTATTCCAACAACCGTCATGGTTTCTTGGTCAGTATTTCTCTAGAGTCTGGGTATGAGATCGGAGATTCTTGCTCTGAAAAAATACACAATTGGTTATTTCATGTTCGATTTCTAAATTCTACATTAGAAGAAATAGTTACGGCACCTACAAACCGAGTTATCATTAACAGCAATCAGAGTAAACCCGTCTCTTCGACAGTCATGACCGGCAACTTTTGACACGGTTTTAATAACTGTAAAAAATGTCGAACTTTGAGAGCATACACTAACAGTGTATGTATACCACGTAATAAATTGCTTCATAAATGCTATGTCAGACTTTAGAAGACTCTAAACAAAGCTAACTTCACTATTTCTTCGCCCTTTAAATGAAACATAGCGCAGTCTACGCCGCTTAATGAGCCCCGCCTATAGTATTTTACCAGAGTTTGATTGAGATTTTAGTTTCTTAAAACACTTCGACAAACCTTTTCACAATACGGCCGTTTGACGGGGCACTGTCAAACTATTATTTTGGAAACAGGTTTGTCCAAGTGTTTGATGAAACTAATCATCTTATCAAAATTCGGTTATATGACGTACTATATCACGTGGTATACACACGCTGACTAAAGCTTTATTGTGAGTATATAATTTCAATCCCGGGGGTTGCAGGTGACGTAGCTGTTCTGAACCATGTTGTCAAGGACAACGTTCAATAAATAACGTGCAGTATTAGTGAAATTTGTTATACTTTATTCGTAGGATAGTTTTAGAACGGAAACGTACTTGGATGTTGATAGTAAGTAGACTAAAGCGAAGGAAACACCCACGAATATGACACAATTTATAGATATAAAGCATAGCCGCGCACTATACTTTTGGTAAAATGTGACAATATGATTGTCGTCAGTTAATTTTAAAGTGGAACTCTTATCTAAAATCAGTACATACACATACATAAGATAAATTTTGGGTAATAAACCATTACGTACTTACAAAATAATGCATTTATGGATTACATTAATTAATGGTAACACGATTTTAACCTTGTATTTCATAGCTGAAAACACACACATATTAAATGACTAGTAGGTCCTTAGAGATTTACAGCTCATAATAATAATATCTGTCATGTGTTCCCGTTCCGGATAGAAAAATCCGACCCGAGGGCACCTGCACTGCCTGGTAACGAGGCTTGCCGAGTTACCGGCTACGCAGCGTGCCCGAGGGTCGGATTTTTTATCCGGAACGAATACACATGATAGATATTTTTCTAGCATACCTTAATTATTTTTTTGTGAAGAAACTGCATAAAAAGCTCATTTTTGTACATTTCACCAAAAAGCGCGTGCGATAATGTTTACTGACGTCATGACGCGCAGTAATTTTTATTCACTGTCAACGTCAATAAGTTCCTTCGATATCAAGTCTTTGAAGGGTTATTTCGTTTTGTTGTGAAGATATATGTTTGCAAAGTTAATGTTTATGAAACTCATCTATTGAAATATCATAATTATGGTTACTTAAAGTATATGATAAAAGAAATAAAAAGTATTACGTCACAGCGCGTGACTCATCTGGCATGGGGGGATGCCAGATGGGATTTTCCAGCACGGCTGACGTCACCGGAAATGTATATCCGGTGTGCTAGAAGGTGAAATACCGTTGCCTTCATCATTCTTCTAAATTAAACACGGTATTGTTGAGAGAACAATTGTGTTTGATATGGATACACCTTGTTCGGTAAATTCAAAAAATTATATTATGGTGGTACTGCTAATTTTGGGAGTTAGCATGCATCTTGAAACTGATTTTTCTCACTCACCTATCAAACTCTTTTGAATGATAGCATTTTTTTCATTGGGTTACCCGGCATTGTGGAGTATGGGACTTTACGAGGCAACACTCAATCATGGATGGAACACCTTAAAGCTGGACTCTCATTGATTGAACGTTTTGACATCTCTTTTTATCTTGGAACGAGACCATTTGTGCGAAAATGCATGAAAATCAATGATATAAGACTGTTGACAAACAATCAGATCGCATGCTTTCATATTTGTGAAAAAAGAGATTTTTATGCAGTTTCCTTAAAGCCTGAGTAACGCTTGTAGCCATAAATTATTATTTTTCGAAACTTAATATATGAAAAACTGCGAGCTGAGGTTTTGTCAGCAGTCAGCAGTCTTATTTATATTTGCACAGCCAAGTTTCCGCAGTTCATTTGTGACAAGAAGGAAAAAGAAGAGTAACTCCGAAATGGTTAAAAGATATAGGTTTTGCCAGACGGATTTAATTGTTAAGTTTCAAATTAGAAAACAAGTGTGTAAGTTTAAAAGCGATCACATCGTTGGACGGCAATAGTCCCCAAATAAAATGTATGCAACAAGTAGCATCCAAAACGAGGCTAATTTATGACAGAGGTTATGTCGCACTATACAATGTGCGGTTACACTAAACTAATTAAGTTGCGATATCTCCTACCTCCAAGGCAAAAATACAATGAGGAAAATCATAATAAAATAATGTCTCGCAAATATAAAATACTTTATAAATGGCTTGTAAAATATCATTTTCACTGTTTTCATCGATATCTACGCAAAATAGCTCTTTCAAAGACACAAAATATTAACAAGTTATTAGAACGGTAAATCCGTGAGAGTGCAGCTTTAAAATTAACCCTCTCTGATTGATTCCGCTTCGCTTGCCGGTCAAAGTAAAGCCTCCAGGTGCGATACATTAGGGAGTCATCATTGTAACGATAAGTGTTAATTAGTGACATACCTTGGAGTAACTAACGAAAACATTCAATTAAGCAAATACTCTGATGACGTCAATAATATACATTTGTTACATTGTATATTTTGACCGCGTTTCGTGTTTCGAATAACTGGTTAGTTTCCGCCTATCTTAACAAATTTACTATGTGTTAGGATTTTTCTTATGATTGTAATTTTCCTTTAACGAAATCTATATATTTATTGATTAGAAAAAACAACAACATTCTATATTTATAATGCATTGGTTGGAATGGGAGATGTTTGTTGTAAATATACGCTTGCCGGATGTTCAATAAAATACTAGCATTTCCTTTTTTCAAACAGATAATATTGAATTGATATTGTTCACTGTACTGTTTTGAATTTGTAGCCCGTTCTGAAATTCAAGTCAAATTTAAACAGGCACTGGACTGGACACAATTTCAACTGCGTAATTTTCAAAAAGGCGTTACGTGCGCATAACAATTTGCGCGTTTTTTTATTCTAATAAAATGTATTTGAATATCTTTTAAATCGAATCTTGGACGTATCATGAAAGTAAGAAAATGATTGTTTCAGTATAAATTAACAAATTATTTCACCTCCCGAACATCGAAGTGAATATTTTACCCGTTGCTAAGCAAGTGCTTAACAATAACTTTTGATCCTCACTAGGTGAAATATTTCACGATCTTACATGGACACTATATTCCCACCAAAGTGACGGATATTTTACGGAGACATGGTTGACGAAGAATGAGAAAGATTGCCATTACAGAATTCGACATAGCTTGGACTTTTGACTGCATAATAACACACACACACTGAATAAACCATTTAGCTACACAAAGCCTATGATTGCTGGGATATGAATTTTACTTTGGTTCCAGTCGGTCCTTGCGAGGGTGGGGCTTGTAAAACCAACCCAACTGTTTGTTTTTATCCGTTTATATTAAAAAAGTTATTCGTATAAAATCTAATATATATGGTTTAATGACATTAAAAGATAACTAGTTTTCATTTTATAAGTATAGACTGAAGGGCATTCGCTCACGATGTATGGGGTCAGGCAACGAAGTACGAACGTTTTATACATTAATACGGCTAGACACCAGATGATACAACTGCAAGAAAAAACGAAAATCGTCAATAAATTACAAAGAATTGACATCGTTGTGTACAACGCATTGAATCTTACTAACTGATGTATCACTTCGCTTACAACACATGCATCTTTCACAGTTTTTGCACATTTTTTCCACTTTTAAATTTACTAGGGTTGTCCACAATGTCAATCCCAGTAAGTTTTAAAAACAGCGTCGGTATATTTATCTGTACTTATAAACAGATGCCATTTATACCAGGAAACCATTAAAACCACTATTTTAAACGGGGAAACACAGATGAGACAGCAACATCATTGTTGTGTTTAATATTTCATACATATTAAGTGGTGTATTATCGGCTTCTTATTAGCTCACATCGCGATTCTATGCTTGTTTTGAGGAAATACAAACTTTGCCGATTTCTGGACCATCTTGTGTCAAGCCCCTTTAACAATGTGAAAAAATAGGCTTTAAAGGCCTTGTTTAAGCTTTCTATAAGTGACCCCCCCCCCCCCAAACCGTGTATTTGTACACAACCTCTGTTAATTGGTCTTAATCTTATTGCCTAATTGTCTTAGCAGATCTCCAGTCTGAGTATCCTGCTGTGCAATTTCGATGTTTTATTATATAAATGGATCCTAAATGGCCCTGGGCCAATAAACAAATACACAGGAAATTCGCCCCTACTGTGACGCCAGTGCAATTAACAGGAGATGCACAGCAGGGGATTACCATGCCAAACATGCCTTAAACAATGCCGTGAACCAATGATAAAAAATCATTAAACGAGTTTTTAGACATGCGACAGAAAGCCCCTATGGTGCTGAAAAGCGTTAGACACACAATTGAAAAAATAAATATTATGCAATACACTACTACAAAAACTGCTTTTTTAACAACTGGATATATAAAAAAAACTAAGCTACACATATTTGGATTTATCATTATTTTTGGCTTTAAACAAACGAAAAAGGCGCTGAGTACTTTTAGCTCTTGGGATATATGTTGTAACTTGGAATTAATCACAGAAAATATATGAATGGAATCAGTATAATTAAAAAAATATACAATTATGTTCAAATGAGAATACAACGATGCATGGCAAAATACAAGAAGAAGTGAAAGGAATAAATTTTTTTAGATTAAAACAATACAAGAAGATTCAAAAAGAAAAATTGGAGATATACAAATCGAAATCAAAGTGTGATATAGTCATTTAATTTATGGAGTCATGAAATGTTATTTAATAAAAAGGTTGAGTTCCGTTCTGTGTTCGGATATTTACGATATTCAGTTGAATATTAAAACTTCGTTCAGCCACGTTTTTTAACAGGTTAATCTGTGTTGGCCAATGTTCTATATGTATACTATGACTATTACATTTCATTGGTGGTTTGGTGTCAGTTGTTAATAAAAGTAAGTAAAATAACCCAATTTCAACAATGTTTAAAATCAAATCTAGGAGAATGAGTGGCTTTAAAAATCCTCCAAAGCCTTAAGAACGTTGACATCCCGATTCCGTGCACTTTCTGTAATATATTTTGAGAGCGCACAACTGTCTTTGATTTGGTTGGCTTCCAGGTTTTTTCCATCTTAACTTACCGTACCTAATTCTAACAGTTAATCTGCAATAACATTGGTCGCTAATTGAGCATAGCCTGGAATAAACAAACAAACTAGAAACAGAACTGAATACATTTACTGTGTATAAAAAAGCATTCCTACAGAAGATTTTGATTCTTTCTGCAGCTTGTTATGAGAAACAAGTGTAGTCAATCGCGGCATGAGTCAAAATCCTGACAAAGCAGTGTTAGAACATATGTCTCTGATCAACTGTTTTCGGATTGCTATTAGTTAGACTGTCATTTAACATTGTGTGTGTATGCAATCTGTGTGAATAACGGTTTGGTTTGTGCATGTATTGCATATGCTGCAAATGCATTTATATGAAAAACAAGTATTGCTGCTAGTAATCACGTTACGAAACAATATAGGAAATATACAGTCGAAACTCGCTATGTCGAACTCTGTCCTCTCGATGTTGCGGTTATATTGAACTGTTTTTCGAATATTTTGGATTTAATTAGAAATGTTTTGTATTTCGGTTATGTCGAATATTCGTTATCTCGATTTCTTCCCGAGGTCCCAATGACTTCGACATAGCAAGTGTTATCATAAGAAAGGTTTTACGTATGCAGAAAAAGAGTTTTTGGCTTTCACCGATTGCAATTGATATCTTTACATTCGATATGAATTTAATAAGGATCAGAATTAAATATGCAAACTGTAACAACTTTATGTATGATGTACACTTGATTATTTATTTAAGTATCAGTTAACAAATACCTTTCAAAATTTAACAACAATACATTGGGAATCAATGCATCAAAATTAAAATGGCTGTGGATGAAGCTACCAGCGAACTAGCCCCTTTGAGGGTCGGATTGCTTAACTACGCGTAAATGATGTTTATAAACATCTGTATTGAGGGATTTCTGCATTTCTTGTGATCAGATTTTCAATAAATTTAATAAGCTGGGTTATGACAATATTTTCCATTGATGAAATAGATGAAATGAAATGTTCTGAAATAAAGTTCTGTGTTCTGATATTAACGATAATCAGTTGAATATTGAAACACCGTTCCGCCACATTTTTAACAGGTTGGACTGTGTTTGCCAATGCATGTTCTTTATGTATACTATAATAACCTCTCGTAAATGGCA
Source organism: Mya arenaria (assembly GCF_026914265.1). NCBI lineage: Eukaryota > Metazoa > Mollusca > Bivalvia > Myida > Myidae > Mya > Mya arenaria. The sequence continues at coordinate 13,223,148 of NC_069122.1, forward strand.
CCGTACCACCGTATGGGTTTTCTCTGTTGAAACATGTGGCTGCGGTTAGCAAAATCATTGTCTCTTATGATTGCCATTATCCCATAATACCAGTATTATTAGGACTCTACATTCTGTAAGCCCCAAACTGTTATGGTTATACACGAGAAGCTCAAAAAAGATTCGAACACAACATTTTTTATCTTCATTGTTTATTGAGATAATTTATGATAAGTTATGATGATTGAAATAATACCAGCAGCCTAATTATACCTAGCAAATACTTAATGATTAAGAAAAATATCGTTTATAATTGAAAAATAATTTTGTCAGAAATGCATCGTTTTGATCCCTATGGAAGCATGCATGTCTCTGAATGATAAAACAGAACGTTTGAATTAATCCATCAAGTAGAAACCTTATTAAATGCAAGGATTATTGACATTTGCGAGACAGGGATGTCTTGGTATGTTATTTTAGACAATTATTCCTGTCGTTATTTCTATCATTATACCATATTGGAGCTCAGATATGGGACGTAAGATGCCAAATATCTGTGAGAAAATCTCTTCACCCGTTGTAATGACCAGCAAGAAACTCCTTCGATTGGCAGAAATCCAGGGAACTGACGCGTCCTATGTCTCATTTGACGAACGGCCTTATGAAAGAGTTTAAGATCGTCTGGTTTTGTGAAATAAAAACGTTGTTGTCAAATCCATGATGTCGTTTTTAGCTGTGTCATCGGCGTTGTTGCTAAGCACAAAAACAAAAGATGCACTCTTACTCCCACTCTTACTCCCAAATAAGATTTACCACAATTATTTCAATTGTTTCTATTTACCAAAAAGGATGGCTAAATGTAAAAAAAAAATTGTTCTTATGAAGGATACCGAGTTTTTTTGAAAGAAAGGTTCAGAAAACATGATATTTCTACCTTATGACACAATAGTAGACCGCAGATAATATTTTAGCAGTCACCAATCACTTAATATTTGTGCATTTTCAGCTATTAAATTCACGGTCACAATTTTGTTATCAGTAATAAATATTTTCTATAATTGCATTAGTTAGTAAGTAGTTTAATATGTATCAGTAAAAATTAATGTTAGTTATACATGTGTGTGTGTTGCTTTTGAATAAGAATGTCGCTTTCAAGATTGACTATTATCGGGGTATTTCCATGGAACCTAGTACTCGTGTTACAGTTCCAAACAAACATATGTATTAAAGGCTCGTGACCAAGACTTAAATTACAGTTAAGTAACGCCCCTTTTAAGGCCTAGTTCAAGCCTACTTTAAGTGCCCCCCCCCCCAAATCTGTGTACAGTACACAACCTCTGTGTATTGATCTTAATCTCTTTGCCTTGATCCCCCCTACCAGATCTCCGATCTGAGTATCCTGCTGTGCAGTTTCTGTGAGCTCTGATCCAATAAACAAATACACTGTAAATTGGCTCCTACTGTGACACCAGTGCAGTTAGCAGGAGATGCACAGCAGGGGATTATCCTGCCAAACATTCCTTAAACTAGCCTTTAACGACTTGAAAAAGACGAGCGTTTTTTCTATCCGCTTGCTCACTGTTTATTGATTGAAACGGGAAGACATCATAATAGACCCAGAACAGATATAATTTGTTCTTACGAGCATAGCAATAGAAATGTCATTGAAGACGAATATAATTTCCTCCTTGTTTGTCTCATGTATTATAATCTAAGGACATAATACTTTAAAACTTATTTTTGCCATTGGCATTCAACACAAACGTTTATAACTTTGATGTAATCAGATTCTAGAAAAGAATACGAAAATTTATATGTAAACGATCACAAACCTAATAAGATATTGATCACAATGCCATTTTTGCTACTTATATGCAATTTTGCGGAATCTCTCTACTGACTATGTTTTTGCTTTTTACAACAATGTGGTATATAATTTATATTGTCTTTTATTGTTGTGAACTATAAAGCCGAATAAATTTTACGTTATGTTTGTTATGTTATGTTTTTATTTGTAATAGCGAAATCAAAGAGATCCCTAATACCCGTACACTTTGAAGTGTCCCGAATGCGGAAAAAAAAAAACGTGATGATATGAAAATGTTCGTGATTTTTCTCTGATAGGAAATTCATGGTATGTGCTCATCATCAAGAAGAAATATTAATAAAGCTGCATGAAGAATACTCAGAATTCTTTTTCAAAGAAAAGTTACCATCAAAACAAGTTCTTAGCATGCACACAGTAATATATCTACAGAACAGGATTGTTCAGGGCCGAAAATCACTCCCGCCTTGAGTCTGAGTTCTAGTTTGACTCAAAACTGCGCAATTATATCCATGTTGTTATAAAATTTATCCTTCAGGTTGAATATTGCTTAAAAGTGCTGTATTTGTTAAAAAAAAATACAATCAATTGAACATCAATTGTATAAGTTAGTAAAAACAATTTAAAGACATTTGAGTCTATTACTACACATAGGCTCAATACATTAGTGAATATGGGCCACTGGGCCATATTGCAGAGGCATAATAAAGGCATAGTTTAATCCTTCTAAAAGTGACCCCCGCCCTCCGCCCCCCCCCCAAAAAAAAAAAAAAACACACAAGAAAAACAACAACAAAAACTGTATTGTACACAACCTCTGTGTACTGATCTAAATCTAATTGCCTAATTGTTTTCTCAGATATCCGGTCTAAATATCATGCTGTGCAACTTTTGAGATTGTATTATATAAATGGACCCTAAATGGCCCTGAGCCAATAAACGAATAAACAGGAAATTGGCCCCTACTGTGACCTCAGTGCAATTAGCAAGAGATGCACAGCAGGACATTGGCATGCCAAACATTCTTTAAACTAGGCCTTTAAGTTATAATTGAACCTTGATTTTAACCATTTCCTTAACCCTTTCGTTCCACAGGAAGAGAGTGTTACATTTGTTTTGTATATTCTAGAATTATAATATGAGAACTTAAGTGGGTTTTTTAAATAAAAACACAATTAAAAAAGTTACTTTTTTGAAGAAGAAAATCTTTTTTTAATTATATGGGAAATCCCCACTATTCTAATAACTATTTTTTTTGCAGAAAAATAACAATTCTTAGCTTAACACTTACGTTAAAATATGATATTTTTTTCTTAAGAGGCTTCTGTTATACTGGCCATAAACTTTGTTCAAGTTGAAAACAATGCTAGCTGTGTCCTTGAATTTTTAAAGCTTATATATTTTACGATGTGGTCATGTATTGTAACACAACACAAGAAGCTAAATCAGCCACCAGTAAACATGTGTTATGCTGTACGTCATGCCATACTTGGGTTAATATGTTTCTGTTTCTTGAGATACTTTCCCCGATTATGTTTTCATTATTTGTGGAAGACTTAGAATTTTATTTACAAAATAGAAACGATTGTGGTTTAGCTTTACGTGATATTTCTTTGATTTTATTGTTATTTGCTGATGACATGGTTGTTCTTGGTGAAACCCCGGAAGACTTACAATTGTCGTTAAACCGTTTATATAGTTATTGTAATACCTGGGGCTTAGAGGTCAATATTGCTAAAACTAAAATTGTAATTTTTCGCAAAAGAGGTGGCACAAAACGTAATGAAAAATGGTTGTATGCAAACGAAGATGTTGACGTTGTAAATGATTTTAACTATCTAGGAGTAACTTTAAATTATACTGGCAATTTCAGCCTGAATACCCAAACATTATATGGTAAAGGTTTAAAAGCAGTAAACACATTGCTGTCAAATCTTAAAAAGTATGAATGTAAACCTAGGGTAGCTTTGCAATTATTTGATGCCTTTGTTTCATCTATAATTACATACGGGTGTGAAATTTGGGGATTTACGAAGTCTACACAGCTAGAAAAGATACATTTAAAATTTTGCAAAGCCGTACTAGGCGTCAGACAATCGTCTTCAAATGTTGCTGTTTACGGTGAATTGGGTAGATACCTATTGTATATAAATAGATATGTACGTATTGTAAAATACTGGTTCAAACTTAAGAAAAGTGACAATATAATTACTCAATCTGTCATAGAAGACGCAATGTCGAATATTAATAACAATCAGGATAATTGGTTCAATAAGGTTAAGAACCTTCTCACCAGATATGGCTTTTATGATGTATGGTGTAATGATACACAGCTAAACGAAAACCAGTTCATTTGTATTTTTAAACAGCGTCTGATAGACGAATATTTACAACAATGGCATGGAAGTGTTAATGAAAATGGTGTCTTAATAGTTTATAGAGTACTTAAAACTGCATTCGAGTTTGAATCCTATTTAGACAATATTATGTCAAGAAATCTTAGAATTGCTATCACAAAAATACGTATATGTTCGCATAATTTAAGAGTTCATACTGGCAGATATGATAGATTAGAACGCCACTTACGTCTTTGTCAAGTATGTGACTCGAACGAAGTAGAAGACGAATTTCATTTTATATTTAAGTGTACACCTTATGTCCAATTAAGACAAACTTATATTAAAGGTTATTATAGAATAAGACCTAGTATGTTTAAACTTGTGCAACTTCTTAATACACAAAATACATCTGAAACATTTAGGTTAAGCAAATATATATCGGAAGCATTTAAGCTGCGTTCTACTTTATTAATGAATCAATAATTATAAGCCTTGATACACATTTTTATCTCAAGCAGTGGTATGCTTTGTTAACATTTGTAACCATTGGTTACTATTTATGTTGATATATACTATGTGAGTCTGTTTTATTGTTAGAAATTGATCAATTGTATCATTTGTTCCAACATATACTAGTATATAAAAAGCAAACTATTGGTTATTGTATTGTATACTATTATAGTTTGATTGATTCGTGTTTTCTATTCCAGTTCATCCTTAATAATAGATTAATTATAATATTTATTTAATATTTCACACTACATTGTATAATTGTAATTGTAATTTATAAAATATGTATATGAAACACAAAAAAACTGTATAGTTTACGTGTAATAAAAATTCTGTTCTGTTCTGTTCTGTTCTGTTCTGTTAATTGAAACTAGTTTCATAATTTCAACGTGTCTCTATTTACAAATTAATGTTTTGTTAGGTGTTTTACATCTGTAATTTGAAATATGCAACTGTGTTTGTGACAGGTTAGCAAACGCCAATGATTTAGGATGTTGCTAATTGCCAAACAAAGGAGGTGTCAGTCGAAGCCATATTCAACTCAACTCAACTATACTTTATTGTAAATGAATGCCTCCGGCCCAGAATACAACATAACATTGTAAAAAGTATAATAATTGAAACAGTGCCCCCTTGCTATCTCGATTATCTATCGGTTTTCAATAGCAATTATTATTTTTGAAACATAGTATGCTACTTGCTTTAAAGTGTATGCATCTTGGGAACTCATTAAGTTAATAAATGTTGACTGACATGTCTGACCATTGAACCAATTAAAAAGGTAATTTGCTCTTATTTCCCCGTATTGAGGACACTCAAAAAAGGCATGATACTCATTTTCAATGATCTGTACGTTCAGACGTGTGAGACAATAAAAACAGATGCGATCATTACGCTGAACATTATAATGTCTGCCTAATTCTATATTTAGTTTATGGTTAGAGCATCTAAATCGCGCTAGTGATCGCCTTATCTGAAATGGTATGTCAATGAATAAGTACTCTTCAGGATTCAATAGCGATTTAAAGCATTTATAAGTATCGCAGCGCGAAGAGCTATCGATATCGTTATGCCAACTTTGCGCCATACAGTCTGTATCGCGCTGTTTGAATGAATATAAAAACATGGTCATGTCCCCGACATCTTGTGCAACCCAAACATACCCAAACCCAAACCTAAACAGCAAATCTTTAATACAAGTTGCTCATGTTCGTCTTCCAATGTCATCTAAGGATTTCAACATTAAATAACAGTTTACTGGAAATCTATGGTTTGGCATTTGCAGCAATGTACACCAATATTTGATACATTTAAAATAATATATAGTGCAAAGTGGAAGACGTCCGCATTCACCCAATACCATGCTATTATTTATACTAGAATTAACACCCAAAAAGTATCTGCAAAACTCTACATGTGATCGTTCAATTATTTCACTGTGTTCATAGCCCCATATTTCAGACCCGAAGGTGAGTATTCGGGTGACCATACTATCAAACAATTTAAAAATATCGGAATGGGTAAAATATCCAAGTGGTTTTTGGTATTGTCTGATGGAGAGGCTAGCCTTACGAGCCTGTGATGCCAATTTTGTTTTAGCTTCGGTCCATGATAATTTTGGTGTAAATAATAAGCCCATGTATTCATAAATTGACACAGTATTGACTTCTTCACCGTTTAAAAACCATTTCTCGTAATTGCGCAATGGCCCCCCATTCCTAAAGACAATAATTTCTGTCTTTTTTAGGTTTACTTGCATGCCGGTATCATGGCAAAAACTTGAAAGTGCATTGAGTTGTAATTGAAGGTTATTTGCTGTATCCGCACAGTTCGCTATATCGTCAGCATACATGAGACAGTAAATATCTGGAATATTATTTGTAATGAAAATGCCATTCCTGCATTTTTCTCTTATATAGGCAACGAAATCATTAATATAAAGAGAAAATATTATCGGAGAACTCAAATCACCTTGTCTAGTGCTTATATTACATAAAAATCCGTGAGTAATAGTATTTCTGTCAATTTTAACATGTGCATGTAGTTTCGAGTACATGGATGTTAGTACTACTAATAATTCCCCATTCATACCTTTCCCTGCCAAACTAGATAACAACTTAAAGTGTACTTATGAATCAAACGCCTTTTTAAAATCGACGTAAAGAACATAGAAACGACCACGTGGCCTTGTAATATACTTTTGAACCATACTTTGTTGGCAAAATAAGTTATCCACGACCGAATACCCCCACCTAAATCCCGCCTGTGATTCCTCAATACTATTCTGAGTATCCGCCCAAGCATATATGCGGTCGTTTATTATACTTGCGAATACTTTATACATAACATTTATTAATGATATGCCCCTATAATTGTTTGGGTCTTGCTTGTAACCTGATTTAAAGATCGGAACAATAATACTTTCACTCCAAGAATCTGGAAATTCACCTGTGTCTAGAATGCGATTGAATAACATATTGAAAATCGGTGTTATACTAGGGATAGTGTTTTTATAGAATTCTGCCCCTATTCCATCTTTACCGTGTGATTTGCCTATTTTTAATTTCTTTAAACTTTTCTCTATCTCGTCATTTGAAATAGGACGATTTAAATGGTCGTTGACGGCAGCGGTCTTGTTTGGAATACTATCAGAAATAATATTTTCAATCGGTACCTGATTTTCCTTGTATAATAACGATTTAAAGTACTTTGTCCATTCGTTGGATGAAATAACATTACTCTCCAATGAATGCACTTTTGAGCATTTTACTAACCGCCAAAATGTCTTAGGATTATCTCTAGACCGTATAAGTGAGGCGCGTTTATTTCTCTTATAAGCAACTTTTTTGCCGTACATAGATTTTTAAATCTACGCGCCTTATAATTAAGAAAATCTGTATTATTATTCGTCCATCGAAAACGTCTCAAAGATGAATATTTATCCCTCTTTGCCTGTGTACAACTTAAATCCCACCATGCTGGTTGGGAACAGCTAAACTTTTTTCCCGATCCACAACGCATATTCAGAGCGGACATCGTATATAAATGTACTATTTTAGCTATCGCATCATTAATATTCCCCCTTATTGAATGTATAATATCATCTTTCAAAGTATCGAAATTGTTTTGAAATATTCGCTTAAAATTATCCGACGCACGCTCCCGCCAGAAGTAGCGATCAAACGTTATAGTATCATCCCCTTGTTGTGCGCCATCAATTGGCTGCTTCTCAACAAATGCTAATTTCGAGTATAATGGATAGTGGTCAGATATATCATAGGTTTCAACATTAAAATATGCGATACATTCAAATAATTTTGAAGAGACTATGTGGTAATCAACAATACTATGGCCTTCGTTTGCAATACAAGTGAAATTGCCAACACAATCGCCGGGTAATCTACCATTTACCAGGTGTATATTATGTGTACAACATACATCAATTAAAGTCATACCAAAACGGTTGACCTCCGTATCTTTACTTTTACGTGGCAAGTCAAACTCATCTTGACCATAATCAACTTCCATATTATACAAATAATTTAAGTAATTTAAGTTATATACATATTGACGTTACCTTACTGTTTTATTGTTTCTTCTTTCGGAGGTGGTTTTACCACAGCCCAGCAAACAATAGCGTTGTCGCTGTTGTACAATATATTTGGTGTTAATTTTTTGACTACACACACTGTGTTATTACATCAAGTAAAGGAAAGTTCAACATAATAATATCGTGAAAAGAACTTGGTGTCGTGAAAAGGATTTTGGTTTGGACGTGAAAGCTAATTCCCCATTGGTGCTCCAATCTACTGGTTTATAGTTAAAAAAATCCACGGCACAACACATGTCTGCGGCGAACGTCTGCTGTTTGGCTCCTCGTTTGCAGTGTATACTCTGCGTTGCAAAATGGGTACAGAATAAAACAGATTGCTTACGTTAGGGAACAGCTCGACCTACTGAACGCATTGCAGTTTTGTAAATGTTTATTAGAAGTAGTGCATATTAACTTTGTGTCCATGTATTTTTCAGAGTAATACAAGGACTGTTTACTCTAAGATTTCATGTAGGCAACATCTGTTCATCATGAACAATTTTAATTGAAAATTTTAATGGTATTCTCGTTTAGATTAAGGCTAATATTGTCCACTTGAACGTTTTTTTTGTAAAAGTCGGAGTTAAAATAAGAAAAGAATACACAAGAACACACTGTTCTGGACTACACATAGCAATGACTTTTTTGGGTGAGGATCACCAACTCACACCTGACCACGATATTACCATATAATCTTCGGTTTGGAGCAGAAGCATGTGCCCAAAACACGACGCTAACGAGAACGAGACATTCTCAAACAACAATATTTTGAACGGTCCGCGAAAAAGGATAGAAGTTCACCATACGACGTTAAGCCGTCCTTAAACATATCTTTAATTATTTGCAGTATCTGACCGATTCAACGAATATTGCATCGAACTCGTTTTTGATAACTCAGTAACAATGCAAAAAGTGTGCGGTCAGTATTAAAATATCCCTTAGCCATATCTGCCTGTTCCATGTAAAGTATCGGGTCGATTAAACCCAAACCCATTACTAAGCATGGCCAAATAAATACTCGTCTTTTAATCCGATAGTTATTCTTCAACTTAACAAGACGATTGTTACAGTGTAATATTTACACCTCAACTTCCATTCCTTAAATGAACTGCCTTTCGGCAATTGCGTTCATCAACCGATGCACGCAACATCTTCGGATATGTCCTTCGGACTTCACTCACTTAGACCAGCCCAATTGCGTTCATACCCCGATAATGACATCAACCCCACAATTCATTCCTTAAATAATTACAAAATCTGTCATGTTCATTTTCAGCGGGACACCCATAATTCATTATCGTTTAAACCATTTATGAATTTTAATTTGCAAATATTTAACTGTTAACTTTTAACTGTTACTTTAACAACTGAAAACATCCAATAATTAAGGTTCAAATGCATTCGTCATTATTTTTGGCTTGTCGACTTTCAGTGGGACGCTTAAAGTACATGTTTTATAAACAAACGAAAAAAACGCCGTGTACTCTTAGTTCTTGGCATATATGTTATAAACGTAATTTGACAGGTAGATGGGATAAATCACAGACAATATCTGTATGGAATTAGTATAATTGCATTGTTAATACATTGCCGTCATTTTCGTTGGTTGTTAAAATTATAAGTATCTTCCATGGCCGAGAGTGTAAGATAGGTTCATTCCGACCCGAGCGTAGGGTAAACCTCGTTTCCGCAAAACACCCTGCGCGAGGGTCGGGATGAACCTATCTTACACGAGCGGCTATGGTAGATGCTTTTTCTTCCACCTCAGTTAAACATAATTTAGTTAAAATGTATTTTTTTGCTGGAACTATTTTGTGCTTAGTGAAAATAATTGCGTACGGATATGCGATAATTCACGGTTGTCATGGATATTCGCGCAGTGATTCAGAGTGTGTTAATGGTCTGATCGGTCTTTAAATAGTTCTAAGAAGAGTGAAGCATTATTTCTTGAAAGGTGCGTGAAAACTGTTTTCTGGTGACATTTGAAGCGAGAAATAATAAAATAGCGTTCTAAATTTTGCCACAAGACAAGTTTTCCATGATGCGCTACAGACGACAGTTTTCAACAAGGGAGGTAATTACAATGTGGTGACCATTAAAAGAAGTTCCATACGGGCATTTTATCTTCGCCCGTGGGCAAGATAAGAATTTCTAGCATGGCTAAATTAATGGATCTACTTATCTGAGGTGGGAGAAAAATGAAACCGCACAGAAATGACAATCAAACGTGCATGAAATGTTGAATAGTATCCCTTTTTAACCTAAATGCACTGACTCTTTTTTCTTCTCTGATCATTTTTGTGCTTTTACGAACCCATTTATCTTAATAAATGCAGATAAAAAATAGTCGTTGGACTTGCCTATGCTACTTAGGATCCACATATTTCACCTAAATGCACTGATCTTGTTTTTCTTTGAACATACCTGTGCTTATTAGGACCGGTTATCTAAATAAATGCACATGAACATTTTTTGTTGGACTTGTCTATGCTAATTAAGACCCCCTTTATTACACCTAAATGCACTGAACTTTTTATTTAAACGTCCCTGTGCTTATTGGAACTCATGTACACATGTATTTTAAAGTGACTCGCTCATTTTTTGGACCCCAAAAAAAGTTTTCCCGGTAATGCATCTGAAGACACGTATTGTATCATAGTTTTACTCTATGATATCGAAATTGCAGAAAAAGAACTGTTACAGCATAAGAAAGTATTTTGGTTTTAGTGAGGTTCTAACCCACGCCGGTTAAGTCAAGAAAAAAGTAGAAAATAGCCGGCTAGTTCACACGGCCAACGGGACCTGTTAAATATACATTGATAACATCAACTGATAATGTCAATCAACCAATCACGCAACATCACAGACGTAATTAATTTCCAATCGCGTTATATAGAATCCGTATATTTCAATCAATTCAAGAACACATTTACATTGGACTCGCCTGTGCTAGATCGAACCCTTAAATTTAAATAAAAAAGTGACATATCTTTGGTTGTATTTGCCTTTGCTAAGTTAAACCCGTTAATTTCATTACACTCAGTTACATATTTTTCGTTGAACTTGTCTGTGGTAAGTCGGACCCGTATGTTTTACATAACTGCACTTTTTGTGGTAACGTCGCGATGAATGTCTAATTCAAGCATACGTGTGTAACGAAAGTCTGGCACATTTGTTACAAATGCATGCTGTGATACTTCAAGATCATGAGAGCCGTTATATCATACATTATTGTTACAACTACTTTGCAATGCAATCAAATCTAGTACTTTGGCGGTGGAGTTTAGCACTTAGAAATATACAAGGTTGCAAAGTTCTGCCTTTTTGTGTTTTTTTGCATTTCCGCCACTCAACTTGGCGCCTTTTAGCATTGACGCCCTGTCACTTAGCGCATTTAAAGCGACTAAACACCACAGGCCCCAATTTCTCGAAGCTTCTTAAGGTTAACAGGTTTAAGTAGCTTAGTTCAACAAGCCAAAAACATACTTGAATTTGATTTTGTTAAGTAAAAATTGTTTATTCTAAATATCATAAAGATTATTACTATTTAAAGTCTAAAGTAACTATAACACAAATTATAGAAAAACAAAAATAGTGAGCTTAGCTTAATCCGGTTATAAAAGACTTAAGAAGTTTCGAGAAACTGGGGCTTGATGATACCATTGCAAGAAAAAAAATGGTCAAAAACTTACACACAATTGATATCGTTGTGTATAACGCATTTAATCTTACTTACTGGTGTATATCATATCGCTTACGGCCTTGTATCAAACGCTGTTTTTGTGTATTGTTCTTTTGAAATATATTTGGGGGAGGGGGGGGTTCTTACACGTAAACTTTCACATGCTAAATATGAACCCCGTTGTCTTGAACTCGTTTGGCTCGAATTCCTCGTTGGCTCGAATTCCTCGTTGGCTCGAATTCCTCGTTGGCTCGAATTCCTCGTTGGCTCGAATTCCTCGTTGGCTCGAATTCCTCGTTGGCTCGAACTGGATGTAAATGACCAATTTCTTTATAGTAAATTATACTGAATGTAAGCAATCCCGCGGGATTTGGCTGTACTATAAACTAGGAAACCATTATGTGCTGTTTTTGAACGGGTGGATTCAGCTGAGACAGCGACGAAATCTTATTTTAATCAAGCAAAATGATGTTTTATTGGCCTCATACAAGCGTGTTTTGATAATTATAGGCTTGTTTTGATGACATGCTGTATTTGCCGATGTTCGGACCTGCTTGTGTTTAGCCCATTTAAGATTTACGCTCCGCTTTGCACTTTTTCGCATTGTCACATTTTCGCCCTTTCGTCACGAAATGAAAAATAAGAAATGTATAAGCCGATGTATCAGTGAAGTTAAGTTCGATAAATTATTAATAATAATAATGATAATAATAATAATAATGGTTATAATATCAAAATAATAATAGCAATCAGGTTCATTATTTTAACGCGTAATTTGAATTACTATATGAAGTGTATAACTGCATAACTATTAAAGATTCTTAAGAGTAAAGTCCTGTTTATGCTGGTTTTTGAGCGGTATTCATAAAACTTCTCAAGTTATTTCTTAACTTAAGTCAATTTCTTAAAATGTTCTTAGTCATAAGTGTTTTTAACAAATAAGTTTTTTTTTCAAAAAGGTCAATAGAAATAACTCATTTTGGAAATTCTCTATTTTTTATTTCATTTGACTAAAGAGATAATAAAATTAGGAAAGTGACTTAAGTTAGGAAATGACTAAAGAAATTTATGAGTATCGCCCCAGGGGTTTAACTGCTAAATTGAAATTACTCCGCGATCTTCATGAAGCGCAGGTAAATCATTCTGACATTCCAACCGTCCATATCCATCCGAGGTTGTTTTCGATCTCAAATGACCACGGAGTTCCAGTTGGCTTTACCACTAGCACAGTACTTTAACCGCAGTAAACAACTGCTCACTAAAAAGACTTCCATCATTACTGTTGATGCGTCCATTTCTTACAGGACCCACAAAATCCCATTTCAAAATACACGAGTAAAAGACACACAAATTCAAACAGTGCTTTTTATCGATGTGTTCGACAAATTTCCAGTTTAATTGTGAAGCACTGACGTCATTTCTATTAGCTTTCAAAACAAATTAACCGTTAAGCGAGTGAAATTCGAATCATACAAGAGTACGCATTACTTGCTGTTTAATACTTATTCTGGTATGTTATAGTCATAAAAGCATCAGACTAAGATAATAATGGCTATAGTAAATAACTCGTGTTATTGTGCAACTTTTTTATCAGATCTAAACTATAATTATTATATTTTAAGGTGTCCGATGAACAATCATTTGACTTAAGGACGTCTGATGTTCCAATATTTTTGATATTACTCGAAAATTAATTCATGTTTAAAGAAAGAATATGGTTAGCAACTATTACACACAAGCCATTCAAATTGCAAAACATACAATTTCATGTCCGACTTCAATTGAAACAAAGCGCAAAACTGTATAAAATATAATGACTTCATCTATAATGATAAAGCTATTTCACTATAATCGACACACGGTATGTCGAACTCTGTTATCTCGATATTCTGTTTTTTTTATTTTTTCGAAAAAAAAAAATTAAGTAAGAAATATTTGATATTTCCGCTAAATCAAATGTTTGTTATCTCGAAGTATTTCACGAGGTCCAAACGACTTTGACATCACAAGTTTTTACTGTATTACATTTTAGTAAGGATAATACTCGGATTAAGATACCCGAATGGTAAGGGTTCAGCAGGCAATAGAATTAAGCGTTATGGCCAACATAACGACAAGATTGGAAAGATAAAGATGATTTGTAAATCGGATATCTTAAAATGATTTGGTTTCCAACAAATAAATGAATAAACATGTATATTTAAACACCGCAACATGTTGGTATCTTGTAGACTACATTGCAATCTTCACGTAATTGATATTTTACAGCACTAATAATTTGCGAACGCTGTCATTTCTAAAAATTGTTAATCCGAAATAGCGTTATTCCGAATGTTTAATCTGGGACCGGACTTCGGATAAATGGTAGATGAGTGTCATCGCTACATATAGATTTTAATCTACTTGCCTTGATCCCTCTTTGGTTGTCCCTGTCGATTTTTGTGTTTTAAGTCCTAGTTAAATCCCTCTATAAATGATCCCCCCCCCCTAAAAAAAAACCGCGTTTTGAAATTTTATTACAAACAAGGACCGTTTATGGCCCTGAACCAATAAACGAATACACAGGAAATCGGCCCCTACTGTGACACCAGAGCAATTAGTAGGAGATGCACAGCAGGGGATTATCATGCCAAACTTTCCTTAAACTAGGCCTTTAAGCTTTGTACGACGAGTATAAGTACCATATGGATAATTACTGTATCTGTATCATACTTCTGTAAAGAATAACCACGTGTGTAATATATGTTATATGATGTTGATTCAATTGTAAATGTGGCGGAGACTTAATAAACTATCAACTATATTTCTATGTGTACCAATAATGAATATGACGCTCAATTCGGAATACTGGGCCTATAAGTAACAAAATTGCTGCCGTCAGCTCGAAATTATCGATATACGCCAGCAATTGACCCATTCTATGGAGGGGCATTGAAACAAAAGTTACATCTTACATTCTGATTTGTACAAACATTGACAAGCACTTTGTAATGAGCCACGATGCAACATCCCAGAGGTTGCAAGTTCGGAAAGTTGTACGTAAACAGACGGAAACTATCGACATAATCGTCAATCGGAACACCTTGGCCATTATCCAACAGATTAATAGCCTGTCAGAAATGGCCGAGTTGTTACGATTAAAGAAACTCAAGTAAGTTACCAGCGCCACCTGGTGTCATAATTTTAGACACTCGTATATATGACGAATTACATCATGTGACTTAATTAAGACAACAATGAGAAAAATAAGCCATCTAAAATTATAACTAAAATGTCAACGCATCCTTTGGTCTTAAATAAGTTTTAGAATTTAAAAAGTGAGGCAACTCAGGATTCGACAACAAAGAGGTCGGTTCATATAATTTTATACGTATGCAGACTGGACAAAACGCCCTGTTCTCAAAACACATTCGCGTCAAAGAACTGTCCGTGAGTCTTCCTCATCCTTTTAAAAAAACCAAATTTACAATAGTTCAAAATTTTAAGACACGCGTGCTATACATCTCTAAATTACAACAAGTTAAGACCAAAATAAATAAAACCATATCCAATAGACAGAGCTGTGGGACCACTTTAGATGTCATTCGTCGTAGGGCCTGCGGCATTTGGGTTTCAAAATTACTAATTTTGCGATTATCCCACAAAAAGGTGGGAATAAAACTCCCCCTTTGGCATCACAAATGTGTTTCAGTCACACTAGGGGATGTGACGGGGTCAAGCCATAATGCAGCCACTATAGGGCGCGGGCAGACCTTTATAAACTCAACAATAAACACAAACAAACGTGAGTAAATTAGGCTGCGTGGTATATATCCCGATGCTTGCTAACATTTCTAATTTAAGTTGAGTATTGGAAAACTAAGCTAGTAAAGAAAGTGAGCTAGGACGTAAGCTATAAAGATAGCTATAGTAAAAGATAGCTTAAACACGATTATTTCTAAGATTTAGAAATAAACTTTTAACATGCTAGCAATACAGTTGCTCGAATAACGAATACATGATGCAATGAAGCAAGATGTACAAGTGAGAAAGAAATATGTACAATTCAGAATGCAAGATGTCATTTTTTGCTACAATGCCCAACCGTACATTTTACCTGAATCATGTGCCAAATAATTTCCTAAACTGTTCATTAATGTTCTGACATAATTGACGACAAGGCGTTTTCGCTTTCATGAAGCATTCAAAGACTTGGCTTCCCCTGTATGCATTAATTTCTACTTGGCGAAGAGATGCACATTTGCATAAGTGCTGTGCATACCATTTTATAGCCTGCAACTCAGTATTTCACATTCTGCTTTATCGCTCTCCTCTCATCGACAGCAATTACATGTCGTCTCCTAAACGAATATTGTAGGTATAAAAGCCCACATAAACTCATTTAAAACCGTTTTGTGATATGAGTTAAATGCTTAGCAATTAAACTTGACATTCATGACATGCAAAAACATATCACTACGTCGAACTTAAATGTTTTGAAAATTAAAGGTAGTTGATCTGGGGGGTTTTGCCTTATTTTTTTTTTTTTTTTTTCTCTCTGTTTATGTTTTTCATAACGGTGTCCCAGACATTACAAAAGAGCTAAACTCATAGGTAGGCTTCCGGGGCGCCGTCGATAGTCTTATTCCTTAACTTCATAGTTGCTCTTTTTTATGCCACGACCGATTCATTGTATTTTTGTCTTACTTGTGCCGTTTTATTATCGTGCGCCTATCGTACTACATTCACGCGACATTCTTACGAAACATGTTTGGAATACCGAAAGTTTGGTGCAGATCATGCGACAATTTTACTACAATCGCACGACGGCCCGGTCTGTCATATGTTTTATGCCAAGTTACTTTCTTGTTATTTTCGTCATTGTTTATGTATTAAAGGCCTAGTTAAAGGAATGTTTGGCATGATAATCCCCTGCTGTGCATCTCCTACTAATTGCACTGGTGTCACAGTAGGTGCCAATGTCCTGTGTATTCGTTTATTGGCTCAGGGCCATTAAGAGTCCATTTCTGTAATAAAACTTCCAAACCTGCACAGCAGAATACTCAGATTGGAGATCTGATAAGGGATCAAGGCAAGTAGGTTAAGATCAATAAACAGAGGTCGTGTACTGTACACAAGTTTTTTTTGTAGTTTTCTTTCTTGTTTTTTTCGGGGGGGGGGGTCATTTATAGAAGGTTTAAACTAGGCCTTTTACAAGGGGGCTGTATTCAATAACCACTTTAGACTCCATGTAATGTTAAGATAAGAATCCAAGTGTTTTATTGGACTATAAAAATAACTTAGGAAAATAATAAGATCGATATTGTATACGACACAAGGCGTGTAATGGATCCGTGGTCTAGTGGTAACACACTTGACTGTCAATCAAGGGGTCGCTGGTTCGATTCCCCGTCGCACAATTAACAGATTTTAATCGTCTTCCGGGAGGGACGTTAAATGGGGGTCCCGTGTGACAATGCAAAACACTTGTTCACGTTACGGAACCACGGTAGCTCTAACCAGACTTACATTCTGTGTGTGCACTATTATGCTCCAACAACCTAAAATGACCAACAATCTTATCGGAACACTCGCCGAATGGAAAAGGCCCGAGTGCGAGAATAAATAAGCTTACACACCACCACAAACCACACCCAAGGCGTTTTCGCTTTCATGGAGCATTCAACGATTTTTCTCTCCCTGTACGCATTACTTTCTACGTGGCGGACAGATTCACATTTGCATAAGTGCCGTGCATGCCATTTTATTGCTTGCAGCTCGGTAGTTCACATCCTGCTTTATCGTCCTCATCTAAAATAATTTCATGTTGTCTACTGAACAAATTATCGTAATTAAAAATATTGCAGGTAAAACGTTTTGTGATATGAGTAAAATCCTTTCCAATTTTACTTGACATTCATTACTTGCATAACAAATCGCTACGGCGAACTTGAATGTTTTCTTAATTAAATGTGGTTTGTCCGTATTTGCCCTGCCGTTTTGATTTTTCTTTTTTCGTCGTGCTGTTTCCACGTCCTGTGATCGGGTTATCAAATTTGTATGGAAAACATAACATATAGATATAATCATGTGTAAGCTTCCTCTGGTGTTCTACTCCAAAAGTATGCCATGGCTTGAAATTCGTTCCTCCGCATTTTATGCCACGACCAATTCATCGGCTCTTAGCTTTGAAGTGTCGTTTTTAATGTCGTGCGACAACCGTACATTCGTACGAAAAATGACATGTCGCGGATGACAAACGTTTTGGGTGTAACTCGTGGGACAATTTCATGACAATGACACGACATTCGCAGTGTGTGTGTGTGTGTGTGTGTGTATACCACGTGATTAATTGCGTCATAAATGCTTCGTCGGAAGGCAATGTTTTGCTTCGACTGAAGACTTTAAACAAAGATTACTTCATTATTTCTTCACCATTTTAAATGAAACATAGTGCAGTCTACGCCATTTAGTGAGCCTCGCCTTCGGTATTTTACCAGAGTTTGATTGAGAATTTAGTTTCTTAAATCACTTCGACAAACCTTTTCACAATACGGCCGTCTGACGGAGCAATATAAAAACATTATTTTGGAAACAGGTTTGTCGAAATGTTTGATGAAACTAATCACCTTATCAAACTTCGGTAATAAAACGAAGGCGCGGCTCTTAAAGCGGCATAGACTGCCCTTTGTTTTATTTAAAATGATGTAGTAAAAGAAAAGTTATGTTTCATTTAAAGGCCTAGTTTAAGCCTTCTAAAAGAAACCCCCTCCCTCCCCCCACCCCCACAAAACCGTGTATTAGTACACAACCTCTGTTAATTGATTTAAATATAATTGCCTAGTTGGCTTATCAGATCTCTGATCTGAGTTTCCTGCTGTGCATTTTTCGATGCTTTATTAAAAAATGGACCCTAAATGGCCCTGAGCCATTAAAGCAATACACAGGAAATTGGCCCCTACTGTGACACCAGTGCGATTAGCAGGAGATGCAGAGCAGTGGATTATCATGCCGAACATTCCTTAAACTAGGCCTTTAAGAATTCAATTTAAGCAAAATGCTGCCTTCCGACGTAGCATATACGACGTAATTTATCACGTGGTATACACACTGATTCGTGAGATTGTGAGATAATCCCTCGAAGTTCATACGAAATTAACAAATAGCATAATACTCGCAAGTTACACTTGTGTGACTTGTACGTTTTCCGTGAGTTATTCTTCAATATCTGCGACATAACAACGACATGTTATGCCTTCTCTGTCTGTTACTGTGATGGAATCCTCTAAACACTAACTTGTCTACTTCAACAACTTTGATAAAGTCTTACGCAATTTCAACCCCGACTGAAAAATGTATACTTCGTACGACAAAATTCTCGCGGGTTTTATTGTGGCTGAAGCTTAAATTGGAATCCTGCCGAGACGTGTCGTGTATTTATCGTAGATAACCACAGGCCATGAGATGTGTGTAATAGTAATAGGTTGTTGAACTGACAGCCAGGCAAAAAAGTGATGCGTTACTTAGTTGATAGAAATGCTAAACATACGTACAATGCGCATAACCATGTGGAACAATAAAGCATAAAGCGGCGTCCTTGAGCAATTTACCTAGCACGGATTGCGCACCCGGCATCCTTCACCCATCCCCATTCAAAGCATGTGTCGTCAATACCAGGAGAAAATAAATAAATACATACATTGAATTTCATCATTTCTGATTTTTAGTTTGACATTCAAAGAGACTCGCTCATGTTTTTTTTTTGTTTCATGTCAATGCATCTGAAACACTTATATTATGAATAATTATTTTACTTTTTGATACCGAATTTGCAGAAGAAAATACAATTTAACTATAAAAAAACTCGTTTTCGTGAGGGCGAAACCATGCTCGCCCCCAAGGAATCTTACATCACCTGGGGGATAGTTTAACGTTTAAGCCTTTTGTTGAAAAGCGTCACTTAAAAGTTATTCAAAATCGTGAACTTCAAAGTCAATATTTCAGCATAAAATATCATAATTAGAGAGTTCCAGCCATCAGTCTATACATTTTAATATTCCTATTGATTTGCAACACTTTATTTTGTCATCAAAACATGGGCGAGTCCCTTCAAGTCAGATATTATAAAACAATCTTTGTTGATCTAAGTAACAATAGAGGCTCTTGGTGTTGTCCCTTTCGATTTTTGTGTTTTAAGGCTTTTTTAAGTGACCGCGATCCCTGCCCCCCCCCCCCCCCCCCCCCCCAAAAACAAAAACAAAAAAAAAACAAAAAAAACAACAACAACAACAACAAAAACAAACAAACAAACAACAACAACAAACAAAAATAACAACAAACAAACAAAACGTGTATTGTACACTCCCTCTATGTACTGATCTTAATCTAATTGCCTTATTGTTTTATCAGATCTCATATCTGAGTAGCCTGCTGTGCAGTTTGGGAGGTTTTTATTATAGAAATAGACCCTAAATGGCCCTGAGCCAAAACACATATCCACAGGAAATTGGCCCTACTGTGACATCAGTGCAATTAGCAGGAGATGCACAGCAGGGGATTGTCATGCCAAAAAATCCTTAAACTAGGCCTTTAACTTTCAGTACAAAATAGTTAGTTTATCTATTGAATTTGTCTAAGTCCGCATGTGTATCAATCAAATGCAATGGACATACAAACAATTTGTTTTTGTAATATATATGTTGTTTTCGTAAAACATGACAGTACTATACCTAGAGCATGGAAAAAGTCCTACAATAGTTTATGCCTAACAACAACTACAAGGACAAACGTTGCGACCATGAG
This sequence comes from Mya arenaria, assembly GCF_026914265.1. Taxonomy (NCBI): domain Eukaryota; kingdom Metazoa; phylum Mollusca; class Bivalvia; order Myida; family Myidae; genus Mya; species Mya arenaria. The sequence goes on from NC_069122.1 coordinate 13,243,856, forward strand.
CATGTCCTACATGCTGGATCTGGCAACTCTACTGTCACTGCGTAACACATTCGCACTTATTGTTAAATAGAAACGTATGCACAGAATATATTAAGGTAAATAACTTCCGTTTTTGTAGAAAAAATATCGTTACGTTTATAGCAAAACTAATAAAGGTATAGTAGGGGGAGTATGCCAGAAACAATAATGTACGCCTAACGACAACTTCAAGAAATCTTTTGATGCATAGCTTCAAGTTGGCGCAATAAAACTGGATGGAAAAAGCATGCATCTAGATCAACACTGGAAAGGTTGTGTGTTCTTCAATGTTAAAGTATTCAGTATAATACTGTCTTGTATTCGAAGGACATTATTGTTGATAATATTGTAACAACGTTGTTTTTTTCTGTGAACACACTTTACTATTATATTAAAGACACACTCTTATTCAAAATCAATACATACACATGAATAAGAAACATCTTTTTTCACTGATAAACTGCAAAAAAATTAAATGATTGGTGAATGCAGCTAAAATATTTTACTGTGATCTACTATTGTCTCTTGAAGGCCTAGTTCTAGAATGGGGGGTCAGTTAAAGAAGGCTCCTACTGTGACACCAGTGCAATCAGCACGAGATGCACAGCAGGGGATTGTCATGCCAAACATTCCTTGAACTATCCCTTTTATCAGATCTCCAATCTGAGTATTCCGCTGAGATGCTTTGGAGGTTTATTATATAAATGGACCCTAAATTGCCCAGAGCCAAATACACAATAAAATGGTTCCTACTGTGCCACCAGTGCAGTAAACGGGAGATGCAAAGCAGGGGATAATCATGCAAAACATTCCTTAAACCTGGCCTTTAAGACACACCGTCAATCACATTGTATTGAAAGTATCAACAATATTTAAATGCAATTAATTAACCGGTACCTAGTCGGCCCACTTATGATATTGAACGCGTTTGTTTCGCCTTGTACATTCTAAATATATGTAAAAGTTTAATTTGGGCGATCTCCAGAAAATATAGCAGGCGTGTCTCGGCCGCAGGCTAACTTATTTAGTGTGTGTCGGTGCATTTTTGCTCAAAAAGAAGCCAAATCGTACACATACCTGTTGACGTTACGGACATAAAGTAGCTCACCCGTACAAGTAGAACTTTGCAACCTCTCCATTGTTTATTAGGGCTTTGTAAATAAGGGTTTAAGATTTATATTCTTTAAAGACATGAAGTACTTATATCTTAAATCAAATAAACATGAAAACAAGATGTTTGTATTAAATTAAGATTTAATTTAATTTTTTCATACATTATCATTTATCATTTTACTCTTTTAGTACACGTATAATAAGGTATATCACTGTAAGTGACAAATGCGCCTGAGATACCGATAAATCATTGGTTTACGCCTACATTCAGGATTAGTTTACATGAATTATTAACACATATGTAGCACCGAATGAATGTCAGTTGTGTATAGGAGCGATAAACTTAGAGGTAGAGACCTGAGATTTGCTCGCGTCACACCCAGAGATACCAACCGACACACCAAGACATAAGGACCTGTGTGCTGCACCCGGCATATCACCTGTGTGAGACAGCTATGTTTGCATGCTACAGTGGGAATTTTGGAACATTTTACCAGAAGGAATACGTAAATCGAACACGGAAAATACATTTAAAGCCTGCTGCAAGAAGTTCTTTTTACATCATCATTTGCAAAAACAGTTCTAAGAATTGTACGCATAACTCCTTGACTATTGTTTTTACATTATGTATATCTCGAGTAAGGTGTTAAATACATGTGTGACTGTCCTTCTTACTCAGTGAATTGATTTTTAATGATATTTTTGGTTAACTTTTAGGTACAAATTGATGTATTGTTCGGCATTGATGTATTAATTAATGTACTATATTCATGTTTCTTTATGTTTTCGTATAACATTTGAATACGTACGATTTTGAAATAACATAAATTTATGCTTGCGTTTTCATTCTAAGCATTTATGTGTGTGTGTGCGTGTCTGTGTGTATGCTCTTTCAGAAGGCCACATTGTAAATAAGTCGTGTGTTATATTTGTTATAATATGATGCCTATGTCTTAATGCGTTACCTTCTTTCAATAATTAAAAGTTATTATTATTATTATTATTATTATTATTATTATTATTATTATTATTATTATTATTATTACCATATTTATATTTTAATCCCCCTCGTGACATACGTTTACACAAGTTATAGCCCGGACAAGAAAATAATAGAACGGAAGGATGAAATGACGCACGAACGCATGCAAAGACGTACGGACGGATGATGCGATTTTAATGTTCCCATCTTTGGGGTAATAATACAAACAATTAAAGAAAGAATAATATGTACACTAAATGTATTTAGGATTGCCCAAACAGAGTGCATAGACGAGTCTTTCCTTAGATACAATTCTTTGATGTAATATACTTTTCGAATACACGACGGGCAATCATTGGAGCCATAACATTTTGTTATGTGTTGAAAATGCTCCAACGCGTCTTCCGTTATAGTGCCAATGAGTGGAATATGGATGTAAACAGCGAGTATGGTTTCTTATTTTCATTTTTAGAGGTTTTTACGAGTAAAAATAAAACAAATGGAGAATGTAGTTCCACGTAGGAATGGCTATGAGTTGTCCTAAAGGTAAAAGTTCTGAATAAATTTAAAATCAGATCCTCTAGAATTTGCATAACTTGCTAGACGTTAGTGTTGGCAACGTAAAAACCGTTGGCACTATAACGGAAGACGCGTTGGAGCATCTTCAACACATAACAAAATGTTATGGCTCCAATGATTGCCCGTCGTGGAAATGGTAAGAATCACGGGTAAAAATTTAATCGCTACGAAAACGGTAAGTACGAAAATACCGGAAATGTTCGTTGAACTAAAAAAATACCCAATATGACAGCCTTTCTTGACTAACTGTATTTTCAAAACTTACATTCACCTTCAGGTGACATTGTAAGCTGTCGGAGCATTGGTGTCAATGTCCGTGAATGGGGATAATCCTTAAAATGGTTTGTTTCCGGGTTTTTTTTTAATAATGTCAGATCTCTTTAAAAGCAGTTTTAAGCTCAGATGACAAGTTATTAGTCTCTTTTCTGGACAAAAGTGTGTCCCCTGAGAGGCCAGAAGAAATAACAAACTCGCTAAAGCGAAAGGCAGACACATCCAAACTAGCACTGACTTTTTAATGTTGTTTTCGGGTAAACCAGTTCATATTTTAGCATCAGCCATCATTTGTTAGCTGCCTAAGATATCCTGTGAACCTGATAAAGATTTATGTGACAAGCTTTCCTACATGTGCCCTGGGGTCCCCGTGCACTAAGGTAGTATGCATTAATGACTGACGTGGAAAATTGTGCAAAAAAACGTGCAACTTTGATACGATGCAGGTTAAATTGCCAGTCCATGTTTACAGCAGCTTCAGAATTATTTTGGTTTGGTAGACTTATGAATGTCCAACTGTTAAAAAAATCCCTGAACGCTTAAAGTGACACTCTAATTCAAAATCAATACATTACACAGGTATAACAAACATTAACCTTTAACTCAGACTTACTAAATAATTCATTTATGGAAAATATTTATTACAGATAAACGCATATTTAATACTTAGTAGCTGAAACGCAAATATATTAAATGATAGGTGAGTGTTAAAAGATTTACTGTGATCGACTTTGATCTCATTAGGTAGAAATAGCCTGTTTTCTGCACGTTTTTTCAACTTAATTTCGCTTTCCCTCATGAGACCCATTGATTTCGACATTTATTCATCCTTTTTGATATATTTAAACAATTGAATTGATTTTGGTAAATCTTACGTGGGAGTAAAAGCGCATCTTTAATATTGTGACTGTAGTTTAATAGCATGATACAGAGTGTGAGTAAAAGCTGAAAGGTACATAGAAGCAGTGTTCAGTATAGTACATCTATAGCCAGAAGTTGTAGAAAATACATTTACATATGATTAAGATTATAAGCTATTTAATGCAACGTTAAAGTATAATCGGCCATTTGAACCGCATATACATTCCGTTGCACATTTTTAACAATTACTGCTAAAATTCAAAACAAGTATAATTGCAGTACTTTTGATCATAGGTTGTTTATGGATTTCAAGAAATATTTATATAAAAAATGTGAAAAAAAACACCAAATGGTTCATTCAGTATTGAAGCATCGACCGGATGATTTGGTCAAAATAAAATGCAATCAGATAAGTATTATATAACACAGCAAAACAGAACAGAACGGTCAGTGTTAACTTGAACATGTACAGTAAACCGTCGTTATTACAATATTGCGGTGCGTCCAATCTGATAAGTATGCATGTAATGAATAGCATGGAGCGAGGAATTGGTTCCCAGAAACCCCACAAGAGAGATCACATGACCATAAATTGTGAATAAGGAGGCGCTAGCAGTAGTTTGTCTAAATGCAATTAAGAAGCTTTATTAATCATAAACACACAGCTTGACAATAGCAGTTATATGCGAGAGCGAAAAAGGCGATCTCGCGGAACACCCGGAGAGCTAAGCCCGGGTAGCCCGGCCGCTTCGTCGGTGCAGGCAGGTAAACAGGCAGGGCTAATTATATGCGTACGTATCAGCAATTATTCAATAAAAAATCTTGTAATCCTGCCGAGATGATTATTGTTAGATTGTCGATAAAATCTCTCACACTATTATTAGTGGTCAATCTCACCTCACAGGATTACATGATAAAATTCAGGAGGCTTATCAGTTTCCATTCATGTTAATGGCTTTCACGGTCATATAACTACTAATGATTCCATCGTATGATATAAGATAATTAAATCTAGATGATTTGATATAATAATCTAAATTGTTTTTGTTAATTGTCTTTTTTGTTACCAGCTGATTGGGGCTTTGATTGCCTTAAATAAAGATCTTAGTCAATCGTAAATTAAAATGATCGTTATGTCATATTTTGTTGTTTTGCTACATACCTGTGTGAATTGAACATAAGCTAACAAAAAGTTGATGAAATAAACTAATCAACTTGACGCTTAAATGCCTACCTTAAGCCTTCTATAAGTACCCACCCCTAAAATCCGTTCACAGTACAAAATATATGTGTAATGATCGCAATCTTTATTACCTTGTGCTCTCTATCAGATCTCCGATCTGAGTATCCTGACGTGCAATTCTGGAGGTTTTGTTAAAGAAATTATTGTTGTTGTTTTTTTGTTTTTTTCAAATAATAATATTATAAAAATGAGTTTTTAATACTATTGGTTGTTTGTTTAGTTTATTCATACTCGCAATCAGGCCAGGCCCATTCGGCGAGTGCGTTTTAATAATAGTTTGAAGTATTATTCCCATTTATAACGTTTGCGTATCGTGAAACACTAGAATTCAATTGTATTTTGCGTGCAAACCTTTCAACACACCATATAGAATACAGAGAATTTATTGAGTGGTATGTAACACGTTTTTCTTGAACCTTAAATACGGTAGAAAATAAATGCATTTATTATCGAAATTGATAGGTTTAATACGGTAGTGCTTGTATATTTGAAGCGGTACGATTGGTCATTTAAAAAAATGAATTTTCCTCTGGGAAAAACTAGTATTTAGTGATCTGCTGATTTGGTCAATCATTCGACTAGCAATCAGAGTGTAGTACACATCGATGTTGTAAAATAATTGTGTTTTTGTTATCCAAATTATGATAAAGTGAGGATGTTTTTTGAGTATAATTAACATTAATTTAAAATCCTCGTTCAGTTTGTTACGCTTTCCGTTTCAAATGTACGCGTGCGAAGTTTATTCTTGTTGAGAGCTATTTGCGGCATTGATTCCGGTTATTTCCAAAATGCACAAGCATGAATCCACTTTTTATGGGAACTTTGTGCCATTCATCAAGTTTGGCTTCTTTAATATTCAGAGGAATCAGTGCCTGTGTGCAATGGTTTGAATTGCAATGACATATAATAGCATACATGTCGGTAAAAAGCTATACATAGCTTATGTTTCAAATATTATGTGTGGAATCCGACAATAAACAAATATTGATTTAACTTGACTTGATATAGTATAAAATACAGTCGAATTCCGTTGGCTCGAACTCGTTTGGCTCGAATTCCTCGTTGGCTCGAACTGGATGTTAAGAACCCCTTTCTTTATACTAACGGAAATAATTCCCGCTTGGCTCGAATTTTCCGAGGCTCGAGGTTATCTAGGTCCCTAGGATTTCGAGCGAACGGGGTTCGACTGTACCCTGCTTGTAGGACCACCTACACTGTGACCATCTGTTTATTTAACCCAAGGTTAAGGTTATAAATATTTTATGTTAGGCATAAATGAAATAAAATAGAAAACAAAAGTGCATTTTCTAAGCGAATCTTTTTCATGCATTATTTTATTGTGTAAAACAGATGTTATATCAACAGTTCGTTTCTCTGATATAAAGCACATTCAGTAATAAATTGCATTGTTAAACACCTTAAATCCGATTTCAATACTGTTTGCTGCTCTGGTATGTGGCGCGCAATGATATGATTTTTGGATGTTTTGTGAGCCATATAACTTTGGTACAATTTGACAGGTGTTAAGATGCATGCAAAGAATATGAAAAGCTCATACTTAAACTAGTTCTATAAACATGTTTATTGAGCCTTGATATTTGCCGAATATACCATTACACTTCCGATTTCAAATGAAATAAAGACCAAACGAAAATCAAACTACGATAACCTTATATTATTACATTTTCAGACTTTACTTTTAAATATATGTAAGTATCCAGCCACTCTCTTTCAAATAAAACCAGAAGTATATGGTGCTACCAGGTACGGAATTCATAAAACATCTTAAGTCATTTCCTTACTTAAAAGTCAATTTGATGAAGTTAAGTTAAAGTAATAGTAAATTTATTATGCTTTTTCTACATAAAATGTGCATTTTGAATTAAGTTGATGAAACTAAAGAAGTTTTGACATTTTAAACAAAAAAATATCACATGACTAAGTTAAGATATGGCTTATTCAAGATGCTTCATAAATACCGGCCAAGGCATCAAAGGTTAATATATCACCAAAAAAATAAGGGAGGTAGGTAGGCATATTCTTTGAGAACCGGGATTCTATACCAAACCAACCTATACTAAGTTATATCACTTTAGTAGAACATTTTAAATATCAACGGGACAAAATATGACATGTTCACTCAAAACATGCACATGTTTTAGGAAAAATGATTAAAATTCAACGCAACGGCATAAAAAGTGTAGGGTCGGTTGGAAAAATAGCGTCGGTCGTGTTTGAGGAAAAAGATACGCGAACGTATTTATTAAGCAGTACCCTTGCAAAGAAAACGCGAAGTATGTGATGATACCGGGTGTCAAGAATTAATAGAACAAATCAGAACACAAGTTTATTTCCACACACAACATCAAACATATATGCATAAATGAAGTAAACAATGATGGCCCATGAATAGTACGGCCTTTGGCACGACCATTCAAAACTGTATACATAAACGGGAAAGCTTAAGTTATGAATAAAGGATATTCCCAAACAGAGACGAGTGTTGATGTTCATTAAACGGCAACATTAAAGGACACAATACAGGTCGACGCCCACATTTCTTTTCAATGCACTATCATGTTTAATCTTTTGACTTAAATGATAAAACAAATAAATTATTTAGGTACAAATAAAACGCAATATTTTGGCGCTTTTCAACTGGGGAATATGTGGCCACGTAGCTATTAATAAAACAAACACATGAAGGCTAATAGTGTTTTATCAGTACATAAATCATCTGCTTTTTATAATCTTAACTACATTCGTTTGCATTTTTGTATGTTCCAGAACGTGTTTTCTTCTTATTATTATTTGAAAGCTGCACTCTCACAGATTGAAAGTTTTGACAACTTTTTAATTTTTTGTCTTGGAAGGAGCCAATTAATGCGAACATGCATGGAAACCAGTGATATAAGACTGCTGACAAAAGATCAGATCGCAGATTTTCATATTACAGTTCAAAAATTGATGTTTTATGCACTTTTCTTAAACCGTTAGTAAAGCTTTTAGCCATAAAATATTATTTTTCGATCGGAAATATGAACATCTGCGATCTGATCTTTTGTCAGCAGTCTTATATCTAATAATCACTGGTTTGCAGATATTTAAGCAAATATTGCCTCATTTATAGAAAGAAAAAAAGTTGCCAAAAGGGTACCTCTGTGAGAGTGCAGCTTTAATAGCTAGATCGTCGCTACCAATAAACTAATAGAATCATGCAAAACTCAGCGTTTCCAGGTCGTCCGCAATTGCCGACAGATTAATGATCAGTATCACATAATCTATACCTATCGTCTCCCATCTGTTTTTTATTACACCCTTACTGCTAGATATTATACGAATACACCTTTGTATCGTTTAACTTACATGGCAATGTGAGCGAGTGATCTGTGTATGACGCGAATGACGTCATCGATTTTTGAGCACATGCGCAAGGATTTGAGCTCGTGCCCAGCGGAACAACGGCCACTCTCATAAAAGCAGGCGACACGACAGAAGGCTCACTTGTTCTCTTGTGTGAAAATTCGATTGGTCTTGGACTCATTTCTCGTGTGGAAAAGACAACTAACTAAAGGTATGTCTACATTAACAACTTTGTATAGAATATTATTAGCGCTATATCTGTAAATCATTGATACTAAAGCCAAAGAAAATATATTTATAACTTCAATATAAAATACTTATGACTTGAATACTTAATATTTGTCGTGTATATTTTTCCATCGTATTATATATAATGTTATTGTTTTTTCTTTCGTAATAGTCTAAATTGCAGGCAATACAATATTTTATTATCACTTTTCTGTATTTGCAACAGTTTTATTTGTTGGAAAGAGTAGTATCCGATTGGAAAGTACAATTCTTCATTATAATATAATACCTTCTTTTTATAATATGATTATTAAGATTTGGTCAATAATTTTTATTTCATTTATATTTGTTCCAAATAGAAGTATATTTGAAAACTCTTCGTGATTATAGACAATTTTCTATTTATATTATGATTTATAAGGTTTTAGTATACATTTGTTTTCACCCTATTTATATTATATTTAGAAGAGAGATATATTGCAAAATGTATTTCTTCATGATCATAAAATATATTAGACTTGTGTCATATTGCTTAGGTTTGAGTGAATCCATAGTCTATTTTAGAAACTGCGATGCTGAATATTCTTAGATACTTGCTTAAGTTGCATTGATTTAGAAAGAAAGACGTTGGTTACCGACTATATAATATCGCAGTGTTGTATTACCATCTTTATCACAGTTCATGAATACAATACACATGTATAGAAACATATTTTATAGTTATGCAGTCGCATATCCACCGTATATTGTTGTTCAGAATGTTATTCATTTGGGTTTATGTTCATAATTTGTAATATATCATAATAACATACAATTATATTGCACAGTCGAAACCCATTGGCTCGATATCGCTTGGCTCGATTACCTTGTTGGCTCGATGTAAATGACCGTTGTATATACTCATTGTAAAAATATCCGCTTGACTCGATACTCGCGAGGCTCGAAGTATTTTTACCTGTCCCTGGGATATCGAGCCAACCGATTTCGACTGTATACGTTAGTTTAATACATAGACATTTTGTTATGAAGTTTTTACATTTTCGTGAATTTTCGGAGACAATTAAACGACGCGAATATATAAAGAAGGTATAATACGAAAGTCTGAAGGACCATCGGAAATTCAATAAACTGTTTTACGTCGATATTGTAAAATGAGTTACGATATATTGTCATAAAATAGATATTATACAGAGATGAAAAAACAGCAACAAAATCTTACAGTGTTTTAGTTGTGCTCATATTGTTAATCATGAACTCATTTTTAGGCAAGATCAAGCAACATGCTTTAGTATGGTGCTATAAGATCGATATCCCCTGAGTAAACTTTATGAGAGTAATTTGCCAGCAAATTTCAACCCTCTTTCTTTGACATTAATTGGATTATATTAGTTAAGGTTCCGCAATTATTCCAAGTGGAAAATATTACCACGATACAATTAAACATTTTCTCATTTTTCACATTGCGATAATATCCCAGAATTTTGGAATACAAAATTAAGTTAAGTTCGTAAACTTTTGTTTTATGAAACGAAATCAGTGAATGTAATTGTTGGAATAATCGTAACAACTTCATTCTACAAAACTGCAATAAATGTATAAAAAATACATAAAAATACTGAAATTCCATTGGACGAAATATAATGTCGAGCACTTAATTGATTATCATGAATTCATACGCAAGTTTTTCAATTGAATAGTAACCTAGACTACATAATGTTATATCCCTGTTAAACACGACTTTCACCCTTTTAACGCAAAATGCCTTTTCAAATAAGCATGTTTAAAGAAAACCTACTTAGAAATACGCTAGTTCTTTGATAGCCCTTTTAGCCATTACATTTAGTATAGCAAAGCCTTTATACGAATTTAAGGTGTCGGATACCCCAAATGATGAACTTTGACTGCCTGATAGGCCCACATAATTTTGATATCATTTTAAAGGCATATGCTTGCCTATTACGAGTATGTAAAATGAATGACCAAAAACTGCATTATATTTAAAGTTATTTCAGTTAACATTTTTTTCTTTATTAAATCTGAAATCGGACTTAAAATGACCTACATTGCGACCAATCGAGGTAAAAAAAATCCATATATCAATTTAAGTAAATTAGTTTTGCAATTTCTTTTTGCTGCGCATGAAATAAATGATATCAAACGAAAATGAGGTAATTATACCTGTGAATCGGACACCTTTAACTCGCATACAAGTTTTGCGGTTACTAAAATTTACACCGTTCGACCTACAACATCGTGTATGTCAGTGAGTCCTAGAAAAAGAATTAGGAACACAATTAAATAAACGCTGAGTAATCATTAATCAAACATTATGAAGACGTTCATGATAAGAACTTCTGAGACAATAAGTCCCCCATTCTTTGATGTAAAAAAATTCTAACATTTGCCTTACATACGTAGCTACATTTACGATAACAATAAAATATGACTGGAAGTATGTTTAACATTAACAGCGAATTAGTGAGAGATAATTTATTGTTATTGCACTCATTCCTTGCCAAAGACTTTCGCGAATAATTGCGATAGAGTAACTGTCAGGATTAGTGGAAACATATGTCACAGGTTCTAAGATTACACTTACCTGTTTAACCTATCTGAAGGACGAGGTGATTGATACTGTATACTGGCTCAGGTCTTGATTTGGGAGAGTTCATTACGTGTGCAAAAATAGGTATTTCAGGTCGAATTCGTGTTTAAATAGAAACATAGGGTGAATTCTTGGGTCCTTAGAAGTTTTTTTTATGATTACCTTACGAGTTCAACCAGTACATGCTTTCAACACGGTATGGAAGTCATATTTATCTATTAGTACAACAAGTAAATGTCGCCCACTCCTGAATTAATAATAGTCAAACTTACACTAGAAATATAATCCATTAGAAACATCAGGTGTTCTTGATGTTATGCAATAATATACAGGCGATGAATTAACATTTTAATAAAAAGTACTAAAATGTAAACGCGACATTCGTCTGCTGAAAAGTGTTCTTCATAATAAAATCAAATGTGGAATAAAGCATACAGTCGAAACCCGTTGGCTCGATACCGCTTTGCTCGATTACCTCGTTGGCTCGAACTTGATGTAAATGACCGAAACTTTTTAATCATCGAAATATTCCCGCTTAGCTCGATATCGCTTTGCTCGATTACCTTATTGGCTCGAACTTGATATAAATTACCGATTTTTTTACTCATTGTAAACATTCCCGCTTGGCTCGATAAACGCGAGGCTCGAAGTATCTTGGCCGGTCCCTGGGATATCGAGCCAACGGGTTTCGACTGTACGAGATTCTTAATTTCTTAAATAAAACGAACACCTATAATATTTCTTAACCATAAATAGTTTATGTAAAAACGTACAGTGGAAAGGTCTGCTTTGTCCTTTTAATCAAATATCAAACTTTTCTAAGAAATTTGAAATTCTTAATTTGTAAGATTTTTTTTTTGAATTAGCAGATTGAACTATATCGCGTTTATCATTTGGTATTCTTATGAAGAATTTCCAAAAAAAATCCAATTTATTCCTTTTCCCCTTTGATATTCAAGATCATTTTTTACAACCCCAGATTTCTTATAATCCTACTTAAAGCCATAATAGTACTTATCATATTAAACGCAGACTTGGTGGCCGTTGTAGGTCGTGCTATCTTATTGCTATACGATGGGATTAGAGTTCTGAAACATTATAGGCCTCATGGTGCCTTTTCTTAGAGGTTATTGTCATAATAAACTACAATTACCTGATGGCTGAATCATGTAATTGCCTAAGAGGATCTCTTCAAGGAAAGAATCGAAAGTAAAATATGTTATGTTTTTCACTGACATACATGTATATAGCCTAAAATCAAAGCACTGATAGTTCCAAAATTTTCTTCATTTTACAGCCGCTAGAATTTTAAATATACAATACAAAACTCGAACGATCAGATAAACATTACTAAAACTGATTGCTTCTTAAGTCAGAGTCTGTCCATGCAATTTTGATAACGATTTTATAAAGATTGCTATTTAAAATGTTGTTTTATATTAGCAGTTAAACTGATTTTGAATCTTGATCTAGAAACTATAAATGCCAGTCACTTGTTACTGATATGGGGCAGTCACTTGTTACTGCTGTTGCTAGTAAAGATGACAACGTTTAAAATGTTGACAAACATTTCGAGTATCATCAAAAAGTGACACCTCAAAATACAAATGGTCATAATACAGAACACCATCATATGCCAAAAACGATAAATCTTTATCATAGATATGATATCATGCATTTAAAATGAAATTAGGTGACCGTCCATCCTTTATAACATTGCAATATATTATACAAACTTGTCTGTGCATCCAATTCGTAAAATATTATTAGGAAACTACATCTTGTAAGTTTTTGTTAATTTATGCTTGTTGAAATAAATACTATAATATTATGTCAATACATAAAGCTATTATAGTTAGTGATTTTATCAGGATTATTTTACATTTTGATACCACTATTGAAAAGTTTTTCTCTCAGAAAAGGCTTTATATAGACACTGTTTTCATCAGTTTGTTAATATTATATTTACAAGTTTACATAACAAAATACCAGAAAAAAATAACTGTATGTCTGAACAACTGTGTTTATATGAAATAACAGTTTGTATACGGGCTTAGGCAAATCTTGTGCTACAGCTGAACAATGAGTAATGCTATAAAATAGATGTTAATAGAAGGAATACCTGAGACCGAAACAGTTCTGTGATGTGATAATTATGGTGAAGCTTCCTGCAGGATAACCGTCTTTATTCTGAACTCAATCTTCGTGGCGGTTCTCCCAGGCATGGGGGTGGGGTGTTCAAACTAAACACTGTATACATAAATACTTTATTTTTACCATATTGTACCATAATTAACAATGAATTGCAGTTAAAAAGCAATAGTATAATTTAAAAGTAATTAAATGTTTTATGGCAACTTAAACATAAGTAAGATGCCATTGTTTGTACAGCAGTGCCCGGGATGAGTTTACATAAAAAAAACGTCCCAAAAAGTGTGTTATTGCGAATCGTTATTTACGCTTATGTTTCGTTTCTTTTTTTTTGGGGGGGGATGCAGTAAAATGCAATAAAAGCTAAAACAGTATTTAATCATCTAAAAATAAACGTAAGAAATCGTTATTCAATCGCAACAATACGCGCATGTTTACTGATATAATCTCGTCATTAAAACATCTGTTAGTATATCGATTAGCCTTGGCTGAAGATTTGATAAGCGGCAGGCTTCATATGTAAAGAAACAACAAATAAATAAATAATAGTGTTACCAATAACAACTTTTAAATCAAGTTTGTTCATTTGTTGACTCAACTTGTCTTTAAAAAAGCATGTATACGAACTTATAATCTGCTACTACATGTACAATTGTCTTATAAATATAATGTTACTATTTATAAATGGCTTTTGTTGTCTCAGCAAGTCATACGATCAACAGTACGATAAACCAGATACAAGAGCGATTATGTTATCACAATTATACATGTCCCTACACATAGCTTGCATATTTTGCGACAACCGATAAGCCTTATCTGGCTCGATGGCGAACGGTTATAAACGCCAGGTAGTGACAGATACACGGGAGGTACGCGGGTGTTTTAACACCTCTTTAATTATGGCCGAGATAATGGCCTCATTAAGTACCCTTGATGTTTAATGATCAGGGCAATTATGACTACCAAGGTTATAGTATTCTCTTGATATTTCAAGGTTTTTAGTTGCTTATTTCGTCCATTTCTCCGTAAATACGAACACAATTTATGACAGCCATACAACTAGGCGTAGATATATTTGTTTATTTTTATATTAACAGTTTGCGAATAAATCATAAATATACTTAATCAACCGTTTAGAAAAAAAAAAACGTTTTAAAAATTAAATTTAAACAACATGAAATATAGACACCAATTGTTTATTATAAACAGTCGCGAGCGTGTAATAGAAATTCCTTCGGTGTTTATAAGGGGCAGAAAACTCACTGTTTTTAAATGATAACGGTTAACAATAAAAAAATGTACTTACTTAAAATGAGCAGTAATATAAATTATGTATTTAATAATGCCAAGCAATCTCAAGGTTAAAATAACTACATCGCCATTTACAACGATAAATCAACCATTAATTAAATGAAGTAAAAAGTTAAAGTTATTGTTTTGTACTGGAATGAAACCAAGTGTCTCATCTTAAATGTAAACGTTTATGGAATTGGTTTTCAATGAGTACACACAATGAAATATTACAGGTATCTAGAAGAAAATAACTGTAATAATTCTTGCAGGGAATCATCAATGTCAAGATGGAAAATGTCGACGAGGCAAATTCTGTCACGCTGTTTTATATTGGTTGAGGTCCTGTAGAAAAAAAATGCTTAGATGAATATAAATCCATGGGGAATATGATATATGATACCCTTGACAATTCTAGTACAGACCTTATTAGCCATAACTTTCTAGAAAGTAGACTTAGCAATTGAAACTAGCTAACAAATCGTAAATGAAATGGACTTCAGTGATATATTTCCCTGTAAACTACACCCTAGACTCCAACAAATCAGCTTACAGAGTCTATGGGCAGTTTGATCTTATTCGTCTCTGGAACATAATTCATAATACTGTTCAGGTTTTGCAGACGCATTTACCCAGTTCGATGACTTTGCAGAAATATGCCACTGTACCGAGGAACAATATTTTTACCATTTATTAAATGATTTTATTATTCGCTTTTTGCTCTCAGTGCAAATAAGTTAATATAACAAATACAGTTTTTGTGTGGTAAATGAATAATGGAAAACATATATTACTCTGAAGAGCGATGTAAGTGCATGCTTAAGTATGTAATTATTTGCTGATATGAAGAGTTGCATTTTTGCACAATAATATGAGAAAAAATATCTTACACTGCAAAAAAGTTCATCGAAATGACTTACATTCCATGGTTTCTATGACAAGATTTTCTCTGATTAGTAACATATGGTTTTGATAGTTTTTCCTGGAATACTGTCGAAAGTGCGAGCAGCACTTCGAGGTTGATTACTAGCCGCGGGTGTTACTAATAAATAGTCCGTCTTTACTTCGTAGGAATTTGGTTCATCGTTGTACGGCGCTATCTAATTTGAATTGTGCGTCCTAGGTAGTTTGTTAACTGATATACCAGACTATTGACATTTATCAAAATGTTATGATACAGTATCATACAATTACCAGCCTAGGTTATGAAATTGCAGATAGTTGGCGGTGTGCGCAGCTGGGCCGGTATTTATAAAAGATATTAAGTCGGTTTTCAATTGAAGTCATTTTTTTCATAGATTTTAATAAAAGTGCTTTTTGAAATTATAAAGCTATAGTTTGAAATGACCAGTGAGACACTAAATTTAAGAATTTGACTTAAGTTAGGAAATGACTTTAGATGTTTTATAAATACCGGCCTTCATCTGTTCCAATGCCAAGTTGTGGAATTATTACGGTTTTAATATTATTTTAACTTGATCTTACTTCAATTGGGAAATAGCTATGCATATATTTAATAACTAATCACGCTTGAACCACTTCTTAGGATAAATTTTGTTATGAAAATATAGTAGTTTAGCTTCTGGAAAATGGCAAGATGGGAAAGTCTAGACTACCTCGATGGATTATCGTTATAATATCGGAAGTTTCCGCTCGGCTACGATGAGTTCCTTATATGGTAAGCAGTTCACCGAGTTTCGTGGCTGCTTGTGCTTTTTGAATAATCTTAGACTATAGCTTGGAGTTTGTACTGTCATGGCGCCTATGCTAGTGCAGAAAATACCTAGTGCATATTTGCTTTAAGCTGAGATAAGCTTTCCCCTTACGACATTTTTGCATCATGTTAGCTAAGCATATTGTGAAACTGTAACATACAGCATAGAAAGTTTATCTTTACCATTTCCCGGCATTGACTTTTTGTTGATAAACGAAATGCTTTCGACAGTGTACCGCTTGACTGATAATATAGCATGTCAATGGAAAACATTTTTTTTCTTTTCTAAGAATTTGCCATGCTTTTAAAACATATAAAAGAAACCTGTTCCTTTCTTCGAAAATGGAAACTGGCCTGATAGTGGTTTAGAGAACAGTTTTGTTTGATAGTGTAGCTATATAGAATGTTTTTGAGATTTGTATGCAGATTTATTACAATCTGAAGCATGAATAATTTCCCCTATTTCCTACCCAATTTACAGGCATGTACTACTAGCATATTACCATAAAACCTATAAGTAAACACTAATCACAAATATAATTGTAATTTCAACAAACTGTCAGATGAATCCTTCTTTCGTCATGTTTCTGTTACTATTTTTATCAGGAAGAGTGTGCGCATAACAGCTATTTAAGAAATTGTTTTCAAGTAGTCCTGTTAGTAGTGCAGCGCATTAGTTTCAATTAAAACAATCGATGTAGATATATCCAAATATCGAAAAACTTTGACGTTTTTTTCTTTTCTTTTTTAATCACTAAATGATAATCTTATTCATAAAATCACATACAAATCATGAATAGGACAATTAATGAACAAGAAGATCATGATATACAACTATTTCATGTTAAAACATTGCATATGCACGAGATAAATATAATTTCATTTTTAACATTATATTCTTAGTTGCTTTTAAAATTCATAATGGATTTCTTTGAGAAAAAAAGACAGCTCGAAATACGACCTAATAAGTCAATACCTAAACATACCTGAGTCAATATGTGTTTTATGTGCACTAATACGGCTCTGTGTGTTGGAGATAGTATATTAACATCTAGACTCACATTAGAAATAATTAGAATCAGAATGTTTGCATGGTTTGACATAACAAAATCGAGTGTTTCAGTTTCTGATACTAACCCATTCAAAAAACATACTTTTTAACCGTTTGTAAGTAATTAAACATTTAAACCAAAATTAACTTCTATATTCCTATCAACAGTCAAACACAATAACTATCCTCTTTAATCCTGAACACCAAACAAGGTGTCCTAGTCTTTCAAAGTCTAAAACGTATCTCCTGTAATTGGTGTTGTAACTATTCCCATATCTGCAATCCTAATTAAAAAAATAGTCCCTTAATCACTCCCATTCATATCTTTATTAAATAACTAAAAATGTATTTTTTTGTTTAATTGTAATTATGTATTTCCGTTCTTTCAGAATTAAAATGGCCAATGAATTTCTTGTCGCCAAATGGAAACTCTGGTACAAATCCCTGGATGTGAACCATGACGGGAAAATCTCAATCGAAGATGTAGAGGAATCAAGGTCAGTTGTTTTAACTGTTGACTATGAACGTCTGGGTCCAATGTTCACAAACAATCTGAATGAAACAAGGAAAATTATAGGGACAAGACCAGTAGGTTTTGTTAAATATTGACCCTGTTGAGAGTCACATAGCTAGGGCCAAAAGTACTGAACGAGAGACGCAAGCGTACAAACACCACACACAGATAAAACATGCATAAAAAGTCCACTGGAACACAAGTGGATTCGTTCAAATAACTATAATATAGCTCATCCGTTGCATAACCCTTGTTCTACTGAGTCCGCTTTTAATATAGAATATTTAAGGCTAATTTCATGTATTAGCCTAACATATTTATGTTCGAACATTTTTGAAAAAAAAAGCAATTGAATCATTATCTTAATCACTCTTGTTGGAACGACGTTATGCGAGAGTGTGATCTTTTTTGTCTCATTTATTTTTTGCATAGCATTTATTTCAACAAACAGTTCAAATACAAATTTATAAAAAAAAATCTATGCGTTTTCTATATGCGCAAACGCACACGCGCACACACGTGCGCTAACAAACCATACACACGCGCGCACACGCACACGCGCAGACACACAGACACACAAGCATACATTCTTGCTCTCCCCTATGGATTGTATGAGTATTATGATGTCACAGAGAGTAGAAAAACAGCTACTTATGGTTTGTGCTATTATTGCTGCGATATTTAGTGTGGTCTTGTGTTATGGGGAAAACCAGAGAAGCCGGAGAAACCCACTTGCCCGATTTCTTGACCAAACTCATATACACCCAGGCTGAGAATCGAACCATAGATATAAGGGAGTGCGCTAACCACTACAATCAGCGGACAATCAAATAAACAACATGCCATTTATTCGTTCATCCATTAGCTTCATTAGCTTTATGTCCTTCAAATATTTGGCTACTTATCTTATCCCTGTAAACCATGTACAATTGTAAACAATAGCGTTTTACTTTTAGATTTACATGTCCTGTTAAGCATACAGATTTTCTTAAAATTAAGATGAAATACAGATTAAACATTTAAAATATCGACTTATGAATCATATGTCTAATATTCAAGCGATTTATATAGTGTTTTGCTTCGTAGAAAAGTCGTAGATCATCTTTTTGATCATCACAATCTATTTGATACGAAGAAATGTTTAACAATAACTATAGTAATGCGAAAAATAAATAATTATAAATTCATCAGGTTAAAATCTAAACATGGCTAACGATAAATCAATTGTAACAAACGCATCCAGTATGATGAGTATGGTAAAGATATATTATCAGATGAAAATGAATTAATTTGATAAATGTCAACTATGATATGTTTATCTGTTTTGATAGTCATATCACAAGTTTTAATGTGACACTCTTATTCAAAACCAATATATACAAATGTATAACAAACATAAATTTTGACTGATTTAACTACTTACTTAATAATGCCTTAATGGAAAATATTAATTTCTGATAACAAGATTGTAGCCGTGTATAGCAGAAAGAGCAAACATATTAAATGATTTGTGAATGCTACACGATTTACTATGGTCTACTACTAGACTCGTAAGGTAGAAATACCGCGTTTTATGTGCATTTCTTTCAAATTAAACTCGGTATTCTTCGAAAGAACCATTGTTTTCGACATTTATTCATCCGTTTTGGACTATTTAAACAATATCATTAATTGTTGTAAATCTTATCTGAGGTTAAAAGTGCATCTTTAATGAAAACAAAATACATTTTTGACAGTCTTAAGCAATGCAATTCTAAAAAGGTAGAAGGCTTTCATGTTAGTCTACATGAGAACAGAACGGTTCTGCCAAGGACAGCACCCTTCCATAACTCTTCCATGTTAGTCTACATGAGGACAGAAAGGTTCTGCCAAGGACAGCACCCTTCCATAACTCTTCCATGTTAGTCTACATGAGGACAGAACGGTTCTGCCAAGGACAGCACCCTTCCATAACTCTTTCATGTTAGTCTACATGAGGACAGAAAGGTTCTGCCAAGGACAGCACCCTTCCATTACTCTTCACCTAAAACCCTTAATTGAGTGCTATGTCTTGTAAACTTATATGGAGACTGCTATTTAAGATTATCAGCATAGTTATTATTTAATTTTTTTAAATCAATTGGCCTTATTTTATCAAAATATGTTGAATGTTCATAGTTATAGTACTTTGTATTTCATACATATTTGTTCGCTTATTTTGTGTTGGTGTATTTTGTTTTTAAGCAATACATACAAATATCGGCTTCAAAATATCCAAATACATGTGATAATGACTATGATCATTCAACACACTTTGAGGGTTGCGATGTACAAACAAGATTTTCGATTTATCATGCCATTGTTTATTGGTCGTTATCTTAACGTTGGATGTCTGGGGACAACATATAATTGAAGTACCATTTTAAGTAATACATTTTGAAGAAAAATAAACTATGTGTAAAATAACTGACCAAAAAATCATACAACAGATTATCGCATTTGTAATTTTGAGTTAGTTCAACTGAATTCGGACGTGTCCAATTCCGCAATCTTCCAAGGCTATCTTTGTATCAAAATAGAGTTACGAGTCTCGTGAGCAGACCCCTTGAATAATTTGTGCAAGAAAGCGACTGCATTTAGAATGAATTTATGTAATTTAAGTATTATCAAAAGATATATGTGTTTTAAATGATCAGTTATTTCCATTTCTGCTATATCACGAGCTCTATTTCCAAACAATGTATTAAATATTAGATTTTGTTCTTATTATAGGAGCAAGTTTTCTGACCTGCACAACCTTGATGCAGATAAAGCCAAGACCGTCCAGGACAACTTCACAAAATGGTGGAACGATTTTGTCTTCCGCGGCAGGACTGGCGAGATCGAAGAAGCGGAGTTTATTGATTCGCTCAACAAGGACTTCACCACTGACAAGGTCAAATTCATTGAAGGAATGACCACCTGCTTCAACACCTTCTTTGATGTGATCGATACCAACAAAGATAGGTCCATCTCCGAAGACGAGTTTCTTATTGCCTTCAAGGCTTACGGGCATGAAAATGTAGTTCTAGATACCAAATTCTTTCAAGCCTACAACCCGAAGGACGGACTCGTATCTCTTCGTCAGATTGTTGATTCCTGGATCGAATTTGTCACCAGTGAGGATGCGAGCAAAGGCAGCATTGTCAAGGCCGCCTTTGAGTCCGGTGTATAAACCAAGAGAATAAGACAATTTGCTCATAAGATTTCAGTTAACACAGTTTTTGATTGTTCGTGCATGGTTGGTGGGTTTAAAAGTTGTTGTAATTTGAAAGCGTTTGTGCTGGTAGCTGCTTTATTGTAATGACTGTTTGTCCCTTTGGACATTTGAGCATTTTCACACAAATTATAATATAAATAAAATAGGCAGTACGCCGATAATATTATGCAATCAGTATCATAAAGGAGACTATATGCGCGGGACTCGGGTTTGTAATTCAGAAAATTGCTCGGTGTTCAGGGAAACAGTGTGTCAGGAATGAACATCAGAAAATCGTCAGGATCAATTTATCTTTCATGTTGATTTGTGTTTCTTAGATTACTTGTTTCGATGTTAATAAAGTATCCCAAAATGTTATTTTGATATTTGTTTTGTAGCGAAGACTGGTTAAACTTTATGGCTGTAGTTTTAAAACTTCTAAAATTATTGTTGCCGGAAACGGTAAAAAATGTTAAAATACCAGGAATGGTATTTTCGTGACCCCAAATTTACTAAAACGTAAACTATTCAAGATTCAAGATAATTCCACAGAAAGGTTGCCACAAATACTTGGAGTGAACGTCCTTAGCTTAGTTCAAATAATAACTGTAGAACTGACATCGACAAAGAGAGCATATGGTCATTTTACAAAGTGCACTTTTTCTGTTCAAAAGTGTAATATGATTAAAACGTATATACCTAAACCACACGTATAAACACTGAATCTAATCTTATTATTTATAAGTTGGTTGAATACTCGTAAGAAAAAAGAAAGGTACATGTCAATCTTCATGATACACGTTATAGTCATTACAAGCTAAGCGATATTTAAGTACGAACACATGCTGGTAGTTAAGTATAAGGAGTTTCCGTACGACGTTAAGAATAATGTTTTTAGATGACTATTTCTTATTACTCCAAACCATTTTGAGTTATTCGACCCACAAAAAAGCTTTCTATGTAGGTACGATATAACTAAATGTCAAGTACCCGGATGCGGTCTAAAATGCACTCTCTATAAATAAGATTAAACATGCTACTTCAGATTGCTGTTTTGTTTCAATCTGAGTAATCTTATACTTCGCTTACATTGAATTCTGTCCAATACCTGCAATAGCAGAGGTCAAACTCATGAATGCCTCAGAGATTAAAAACATTTTCGCTGGACTAAAACTGTGCTTACTTCCTGTCTGATGCAGAATGGATAACTTTACATAATAATGGTGTGTGAATTTTCATAGGAGAAACGCGACGTACCATGAAATATCAATTGGTTGTGAACTGAATTTCAAGGAAATACCAAACGCTAGAAATGTAATTGAGTGAATATAGCAGCCTGTTAACATTGATTTGTAAAGGGAGGGATACAAATTGTTTTAAACATACCTGTGACGATATACACAATTTTGTTAACTTATGATATCTGGTGACCTTAGATCGAGTCGTTTAAAAGAAAATATCTACAAAACCTAACTATGTTTTTGTCAAAAAGGTTATTTTCGCAAAAACAACTTTATTTTCGCCAAAACTAACCATATTTTCAGATTTTTATCAAAATCTTACTTTCCCGAAAATAACTTTATTTTAGCCATGTTTAGATAAAATAATATAATCATTTAAAACTTGTACCAGAAGTGTTATGTCACTACCGCAACGATTCAATTTATTTCCAATTATAAGACTGTCACTTGACAAACAATGTGGAATAAACGAGTATACATGTATATACCAAAAATGAAAGTTAATACTTTACAACAAATTCGGTAACTATTGTTATTGTTATAATATATCTTTATGTTTATCTGTTGCAATTTTAGAATAGTTGATGAATGATTTTGATGCATGTATATGTAAATGAATGTGGGTCTTTTGTCGCATTGTTAAAACGTTGTATACGTAAATTTTGTTGTAGTTTACACTACTTTATAAAAAGACACTGATTAACCATGATATGTAATTTTAACAGGATCTTCTTCTTTCTTTTCTTCTTCTCATTCTCTGTATTTTCCTTCTTAATAGTATGACTATTGCATTGGTCAATAATTATTTCTTCGTTGTCATCAAAGTAATTACAACTACAATTCTATATTATATGTTCCCTTAAATACTGAACGTCATCGTTTTTCTATTTATTTAACGTATTTCAAAATCTTAACGAAATGCTTCAGTCACAGAAGCTTGAACAGGTCAATACATTTCATAATATGCAACCTCTTTCGAATCGCGATGAACAGATGCTTTTTGAGATTTTGGAAAGAAGTCTCCAAGCGTCCTTGAGAGCGGTAAGAACTCTTATTGTAACCCAATTTCCGATCGAATGACGCCTGAAATATTTTTAATTTTCTACCTTATCCAATATATATACTCTTTTGTCACTCTATTGTACATTTAACATGAATTCCTGTTTGAATGCATTGTTCACAAGTCACAAATTTCGCACAGAATGATTTGTGTCTAATATATGTTAACTACAAGATAAATTCAAAAATGACAAAAAAGTGATTTGCGATAAAAAAAAATGTGATAAAAAATACCCGTACAGCTTAGCTGCACCATTTTCCCAGCTCCTACATATTGAAAGCCTCTCAAACCAAAAATCACATGAAACCTCGTACGTAAATTTCCTAGCCCCTACATTATGAACGCCCCACAAACCCTCTGCCTTACCAAACCTTACACATACTTTTCCCAGCTCCAAGATCATGAAAGCCCAACTAACCCAACACCATATCAAACCTGATTCATAATTGTCGATGCTCCTTCATTTTGAACGCCCCTCATTACCTATACCATACCAAAGATCATATATCATTTTCCAAGCTCCTATATTTTGAACGCCCCTAAACCCCTCATTCCAATATCAAACCAATCCTCATTCATCATTTTACCAGCTTCTACGTTTTGTACGCCATCCAAACCCTCAACCATACCAAACATCATACATTATTTCTAAGCGTCTTCATTTTGAACGCCCTTCAAACGTGAATCTTACAGAACCGCATTACGCATATAACATTTTATTTGTGTCATTGAACATTGTGGTATTTTGTCGCTTTTTATGTGCTTTTTTGGTTTTGAAAAACCGCCATTAAAACGTCTTGAAAGCATTACGTGTGATAGTATTGTGTTTGTACTACTGTTTTCAAATAATCTAAGCTAAACGTGCTGATCAACTGGTTTAAGAAAGCAGTTGCAAAGAGGAGTACTAAAAATGAGGTCAAGAGTTATCACCAAAAGCCGCCGAAACGCATTCGCAATTTTGCCTGCTGTTGGCTGTCAGTCATATAAGCGGTACACTCAAATGGTCACAATATCAGTTTCTAGCTTCAAATTTATCAGTTATGTCATCTGATTCTTTACATGACTGTTGGTATTTTGATATTACCGCAACATAATTTGTTCAATTTGAAGCTGAGTAAACACTCCAATTTTGTAACTATTCAAATCTTTGGAACGCTAATTTCATTTGTTAACGGTAGTATAAATGCTAATACCAAACGTACTGAAAGTAAATTGTTATACTGTATGTGAAATGTCCTGAATGCTATGCTATTAAAATGCTGAATGACTTAAACGCTTGCCCCGGTTTCTCGAAATACCTAAAACAATAATTGAAAATTTACCTAACTAATTTTACCACCGAACAGCCTAGCATGATTTCAAATTCATATTATTTTATATATTGATAAAGACTGATTGGCTTTTGAAAAAAAAAACGTTTTGGATAAAAAAATAACAAACTGTTCTTACATTATAACTCAAAAAGAAAATGTGTATTCAACTGTTTTTATTCTCATATTTCATGGCCTTATAATAACAGTATAAGTACAAATTTGATTAAGATGTTAAAACATATATATGAATACAAAATTCCTTTCTTTTTACAATATACATAGAATTTAAACAGAACATAAAGTTGAGAGATAACTTGAAATTGTTCGAGGAACTGGCCCCTACTAATGTCCCAGTTGTTTTTCTACACTTGTTAGTATTAAAAAAGTTGAATGTATTTGGGAGGCCTGGTGACCGTTAATAACGTTCAATTCAAAGGATGCATTGTGTAAAAATAACTTGACAATCTTTATCCTGTATTATGAGTCGGCAAAACAGGTCCAAATTCATTTAAAAAACAACAACAATAAAACACTAACTTCAATAATTTTGTCTTTGGTGTATTTATGACATTTTTTAAACATATTATTTACCTGAAAGCACTACCTTTTCAAAAGATACCAATTGTATACAGGGTCACTAGGCATCAGTATAATCTTTATTGCAAAGTTAACGTATTGTCCTAAAATTGTCAACAGTTTTCAGAAGCTATGACTATCTATTAACAAACCTCAGACTATTTATATCTAAAACGTTAAATATAATTATTGCAATATTTCAGACGATGGCCAACGAGTTCTTGATGACCAAATGGCGTCTCTGGTATCAATCTCTTGACGTCAACCATGATAAAGTGATATCCCTTGATGACGTCGAGGAATCTCGGTAGGTATTAAACGGACGTAAAACAAATGACGTCATCATAATTGTATGGTGTGGCAAAAAATGACACCGAAGTTTCAACTTCAAACATATTCCAACTTAACATATTGTAACTTGAACATGAAACTTAACTTGTCGCATTTGTTTGTATTTACAATGGATGGATTACCTTAACCTTAAGGCTGCTGAGCATTTTCTTGTTTAAACATTATATATTTAACAACGATTGTGAACAAAGTTATGATAGTTTACACTAAGTCACTCTCGTCGGCACAATGTTGCGCGAGAGTGTGGTCTTGTGTTGTGGGGGAAACCGGTGTATCCTGAGAAAAACCCACTTTTCTAGCTTAGTGACCACTGATCAAACTCACATGCGCCCAGGCCGGGAATCGAGCGCTAACCACTGCGCTAACCGGACAACTAAATAAAGCTTTCCAATACAAAGTACCAAAAACGTGAAAGAAAAAATATTCAACACATCCCCGTGGATCTAATAGAATTTCGCGTTTAAACTCACCAGTGTCACTGACGACGCTCATTAAGTAGCGTGTGGCATAAGTGAAAAGCGTAACACTCTAGTTCCTGAACCAATAAAGTCCGCCCATCTAGCTACCGTTAAGATATGGACATTCATGCTAAGACGAAAACAAGGGAAACTCATTCAAACAGGCTACTATGTAACATAAACAGAAACACTGAGACTAAACATATACAATGTAAATACTGATTCATTAATACTATGCAAATTACGTAAACAAGCATAGCAGACAGAATCCTTATTTAAAAGATGAAAGTGTAAATCGCAAATTGATAGAAAAAAATGACCAGCCAATCTCATTACCACCCACCCACACACCAAAAGCGACGTATGCGCAATACAAAATATGGTTTACCTTTACAGCATAAATACATTTTAACAACAACTAAATACCAACAATTAGTTCATTACCTTAACATCGCCACTGTCATCCAGATTCAACATCTCCGACTAATTCTTCTATATAAGAGTTCACTTTCACTGACGGGTACAGCCACCTTTGATTTACTATCTCTGTCGCAAACTGCCACACATGGTTTCACAATCTCTGACCAAAGTTGCAACCTGTGATTTCACCCTTTCTCGCGGAAACTGACACACATGGTTTCATAATCGGTTACTGATATTGTAACCAATGGTTTCACTATCTCTAGCTAATATTACCACCTACGGGTAAGGCATTTCACACTGATGCTGTAATGTAAGGATAATAATATGTGGCTAAAACTGTCACCTATGGGTTCACCATCTGTTACTGATACCGGCATTTACTGAAATTGACACCTACGGTTCACCATCTCTGACTGATACTGTATTCAATGGTTTAGCCATTAGACTGAAAGTGTATTCTTCGTCTTCACCATCTCTGACCGATACAGTCACCTATAGTTCCACCATCTCTGACTGACACTGCATCCTATTGTTTAGCCATCTCAGACTTATATTGTATTCTTCGTCTTAATCATCTCTAACTGATACGGTCACCTATGGCTTCACCATCTCTGACTGATACTGCATCCTATGGTTAAGCCATCACAGAATGATACGATCACCTATGGCTTCACCATCTCTGACTGATATTGCATCCCATGGTTTAGCCATCTCAGACTTATATTGTATTCTTCGTCTTCATCATCTCTGACCGATACGATCACCTATGGCTTCACCATCTCTGACTGATATTGCATCCCATGGTTTAGCCATCTCAAACTTATATTGTATTCTTCGTCTTCATCATCTCTGACCGATACGATCACTTATGCTTTCACCATCTCTGACTGATACTGCATCCCATGGTTTAGCCATCTCAGACTTATTTTGTACTCTTCGTTTTCATCATCTCTGACTGTTACGGTCACCTATAGTTTCACCATCTCTGACTGATATTGCATCCCATGGTTTTGCCATCTCAGACTTATTTTGTATTTTTCATCTTCATCATCTCCGACCGATACGATCACCTATGGCTTCACCATCTCTGACTGATATTTCATCCCATGGTTTAGCAATCTCAGACTTATATTGTATTCTTCGTCTTCATCATCTCTGACCGATACGATCACCTATGCTTTCAACATCTCTGACTGATATAGCATCCCATGGTTTTGACATCTCAGACTTATTTTGTATTTTTCGTCTTCATCATCTCCGACCGATACGATCACCTATGGCTTCACCATCTCTGACTGATATTGCATCCCATGGTTTAGCAATCTCAGACTTATATTGTATTCTTCGTCTTCATCATCTCTGACCGATACGATCACCTATGCTTTCAACATCTCTGACTGACACTGCATCCCATGGTTTAGCCATCTCAGACTTATTTTGTATTCTTCGTTTTCATCATCTCTGACTGTTACGGTCACCTATAGCTTCACCATCTCTAAGTGATATTGCATCCTATGGTTTAGCCATCTCAGAGTTATATTGTATTCTTCGTCTTCATCATCTCTGACTGATACGGTCACATTTGGCTTCACCATCTCTAACTGATACTGCATCCTATGGTGTAGCAATCTCAGACTTATATTGTATTCTTCGTTTTTATCATCTCTGACTGATACGGTCACCTATGGCTTCACCATCTCTGACTGATACTGCATCCTCTGGTTTTGCCATCGCAGACTTATATTGTATTCTTCGTCTTAATCATCTCTGACTGATACGGTCACCTATGGCTTCACCATCTCTGACTGATACTGCATCCTCTGGTTTTGCCATCGCAGACTTATATTGTATTCTTCGTCTTAATCATCTCTGACTGATACGGTCACCTATGGCTTCACCATCTCTGACTGATACTGCATCCTCTGGTTTTGCCATCTCAGACTTATATTGTATTCTTCGTCTTCATCATCTCTGGTTAATACCATAACCTATGGTTTCTTCTTCTCCAACTGATACTGCAGTATATTATTTAGCCATGTCAGACTGATATTGTCACCTTGTCTTTATCATCTCTGACTGATAAAGTTACCTATGGCTTCACTGTCTCTGACTGATATATCATATATGAGTTCACCATCTCTTATTGAAATTTCCACCTGTGGTTCCTATATCTCTGACTGATACTTCAACAAAAACCTACCCAATCTCTGATTTTGCCACGTATTGTTTAGCCATCTCTGACTATCTGACTGATTATGTCACCTATGATTTCATTACCTCTAACAGATACTCCAGCAAACAATTTCGCAATATCTGACTTATACTGCCACCTATTGTCTAATCTTTTCTGACTGTCACTGCCACATATGGGATCGTTATCTTAAACTGATACTACAACGAACAATTTCGCAATATGCGACTTATACTGCCACCTATGGTCTAGCCTTAACTAACTGACATTGCCACCTATATTTTCACTATTTCAAACAGATACAGCAACGAACGATTCCGCAATATCTGACTTATACTGGCGCCTATGGTCTAGCCTTTTCTGACTGACACTGCCACCTATATGATCACTATCTCTTAACAGATACAGAAACAAATGATTTCGCAATATCTGACTTAAACTGCCACCTATGGTATAGCCTTTTTTGACTGACACTGACAACTATCGTATCACTATCTCTCACAGATACTGCAACGAGCGATTTCGCAAACTCTGACTTATACCTCCGCCTATGGTCTAGCGTTTTCTGACTGACGCTGCCAAGTATAAGATCACCATCTTTGACTGATAGTGCCACCTACTGTTTCACTATAATTTACATATTCTGCCTCCTATGTTTTTATCATCTGTGACTGATACTGCCACCTATGAGTTGATTCTGGACAGAGTAAAAATAAGGACTTAAACGTTTACAAGTAATTATTTTATCTTTGAACCAACGTTTTGATTAAAAGTCGTGTTCATTTTTACACAGCTCCCGTCTTCTTATATATAAATATGGCTCTGTTGTTTCATTAAACACCGTTGAAGGTCGGTCGTTGGGACAAGGCGTGCGATGTCGCCCACAAATTGAACTGGTGGCCTCGTTTGTGTTTTCCTAACCTTCGATTATTAAAAAGAAATTCAAAAATGCTTTTATATATAAGATTTGATTTCTAAAGTAAAGGGTTTATGCTCTAGTGCTTAACGTTACAATGCTACAACACGGCATATGAATTGGTTGTCTTAGAGCAAACCAAATCATAATTGGTATGATAATATATATACGGCATTGAATTGTTAATGCTTATTTCAGGAAGAAATTTTCTGAGCTTCATCATCTTAGCGCTGAAGAGAAGGAATCAACCATGAAAAGCATTGAGCAATGGTGGGAAAAGTACATCTTTCGAGGCAGTTCAGGACAAGAAATAACACAGGAGCAGTTCTTGAACCGACTGAACGCCGAATTCAAAAGCAACAAAGAAAAGTTTATTAAAGACAAGAGGGATTGTTTTTCCACTATCTTAGGAGTGATCGATATCAACCATGACAAGTTTATCGATCAGGATGAGTTTGTCTTATGTTTTCGCGCTTACGGTCATGAAAATTTAACCGCCGATACCGATTTCTTTAATGCATACAAACCGGTCGATGGTAAAGTTCCGGTGAAAGTGATCGTAGATAGTTGGACGGATTTTTTGAGCAGCGAAGATTCATCTAAGGAGTCAATTGAGAAAAAAGCCTTTGAATCGGGTGTTTAATCTTAAACATTATTAACAAGAAACCAAGTAAAAGTTTTGTCATAGACAATATGAATTTTTATAACGTAATTCATCAATTTCATTATCCTTGGTCGAATAAGAACCAAAAATCGGCAGCCGCTTTCAGTGATATCGAAAATAATTTAGTTTGGACTTATTTTTTGAAACAAACTATGGTTCAACGATAAAGTTAAAGTAATCTTCTCATTGTATGGTCAGTGTTTACACTAAAAAACTATAAGGTTTGAACAGTAAAGAAGTATAAACCCGCCACCGTCCATCCCTCTCCCATCCCTGACAAAAAAAAATGTTCTCGTTATGAATCGATTTATCCGCTATTGTAGCGGTCATTTTTTGGTCTTACCAAACATGTGTACAAATTAACCAAATGTTGCATTTTTAACCTCTATTTGATCTTTATGTGTTGCAATGTCAAAACGATCTGATTGTTTTGTTGTTTGGTAGACATTATTAGTTATTAAATTATCAGAAACTCTTTTGATATATCTGTTTTCCTTTTCAATAATATGAAATAATAATAATGAAAGACGGTAGTCCAAACCTTTCAGATTCTCCTTCTAAGGCTCAAAGGAAGTCTCCATCGTAACATCTCGGCAATATCCGGCAAACCTCGGGATAGACCTCGTAAACTGGCTTCGAGATATACGACAAAGTGATGGGCTGCTTGCTATTAAATTAATTATCATTAGTGTATCGATTCGATAACGTTGACAATTCACTGAAATGTATGATTTTGACTCGTGTCTTAATAACGCTTTGGAGAAATTGAAAATAAACTCTCATTAATATTATAATATCACTCCCACTCATCCATTAAACATAAAATATGTCCCCTTACGGTTGGAAAAACATACAATACGTATCCAAATTGGCACAGCAATGATAGACTCTTTTTACCTTCCCGTTTTATTTTCGTGGTCAATCTGTTTATCATTGAAAGAGGTATTCCGACAAAGATCTCTAAGAAAAAATAAATAGCTGAACTCAACTGCCTCCTGACTGAAATTCAGACACGATTGTATTCGAAAGCATTGCATCACATTTTTTATTGTGTAAGATAAATGTGATTTCTTCTAAAATGCTAGGTTATAATAATTCTAATCTTTGCCTGAAAGTTTTGGAAAACATCAACTACTCACCATTTTGTTTTATATTGTAGCCGTAGAGGTTATTAAATTCAAAAACCTATGACCCTGTATCGTCCACAACAATCATAACTTTATTTATTATCATAGCTCATAAAAGCAAATATAGACCTTTATCTGTTTACCTGGATCTTACAAGAGCGGGAATGTTTTTTTTTCTCTCACCTCAGTTAAACAAAATATAGTCAGAATGTAGTTTTGCTGTAACTCTCAAGTGCGTAGTGAAAAAATTAATACCATACTGGCACATTTTTATCTTTGCCCAGGGACAAGACAAGGATTTAGAGCATGGCCAAATCTCTATTCATCTGGGGTGGGAGAAAATCGAAACTTCAGAGCTAAGCACACAGCTTTTGTTTTAAAAAATTAAGAATTGGAAGCACGAAATACCTTATAGTTACTGCATCCACAAAAGGGGTTTGTGAAATTATACACGAGTGTATAATTTTAATTAGGTGAAGTGGCAGTTTTGTATCATGTAAACAAGGACAACGATCAAAAATAAAGTGTGGTATATGAAGTTGTAATTGATCCGCATGATAGTTATAACATGGTTTAGCTTTGTTTGCTTTTCACCGTTCCGATAGGGGAGATAATGCAGAGACGAAAACAAAACAAAACTCTCTCTAGCTTGGTGCTTTTTAAAACTATGAAACCCGCACTTTCGAATTAATTGATAGTGTTCATTTGCAGCTTATTGCGCGTAACACTAAGTATATCGCTAATATTCAAAATGTATTCCTTACGTAATCATTGAATATAATCCCGATATCAGAAATAATTAACTACACTGTGGACGATGTACAGATGATCGATATACAACTGATGCTCGTTAAAATTGGATAATTATGTATATTAAAAAAATAACAGAAATACAGATATACCTGCAATATAATTAGTGCTCATTCGCCGTTGCATCTTAATAATATTACTCGTTATTTATTTGTTGAAATATTCTGTACAGTGACTTTATTTAGCCGATTCAGCCGAATAAAGAAAGTGTCATAGAAAAAAGTAGTTCTCCATTCTGGCATTTGACTACAGTAGGCGTGTTGTGTTTCATCATTTTAGAACGGCGCTCATTCAAAGGCTAGTTCTTCTTTCTGGTATTTGACTACACTTAGCGTGTTGTGTTTCATCATTTTAGAACGGCGCTCATTCAAAGGCTATTTCTTCTTTCTGGTATTTGACTACAGTGGGCGTGCTGTGTTTCATCATTTTAGAACGGCGCTCATTCAAAGGCTAGTTCTTCTTTATGGTATTTGACTTGAATAGGCATGGTTTGTATAATTTCTGACTATTACTATTGTGTTTATCCAACGGCGTGTTTTTCATGCCTGTATTTGACAATTCTATGCGTACTGCCTTCTACCATTTCTTGCTGCTAGAGCGCTCATACACTGGGTTGTTTTTCTTAAGTTTCTGGTATTTGAAAAGACTAGGCGTGCTGTGTTTTATCATATCTAATTTTGAGAACTGTCTTCATTCAATGGTAAGTTGTCCATTTGGAATTTGTAGCACTTGACGTGCAGGTCTTATTACCACTTTATGACTTTTTAGTTTGACCTTCAGTCAACGGCTAATTGTTTTGTCTGATAATTGACTAAACTAGGCATACTTTATTTTACCATTTTTCTGACTGGTAAATGGTCCTCATCTAACGCCTATGAAGTATTTGATAAGACTAGGCGTAGTGTTTTTTTTCCTTTTTCTGACTTTAAGAATGATCTTCATCCGATCGTCCTTCGTGGTGTCTTTTATTATATTATGACTGATCAAATGGTCCTTATCCAACGGATATATGTCAATTCTGATATTTGAATAGCCTAGGTGTTTGCTTTTTACCTTATTTGCATTGTTAGAATGGTCTCCATCCGATGGCTGGTTGTCCTTAGTGTTATTTGACAAGACTAGACGTACTGTCTTGTATCGTTTCTGGCCTTGGGGACGGTATTTATCCGACGGCTAGTTCACATTTCTTGAATTTGACTACACTAGACATGTTTTTATTTTACCATTCTCTAACTTTTAGAACGGGTTTAACAAGATTGAGCGTGTTGTCTGGTGTAATTTTGAATTGTCCTTATCTGATAAAAAGTTACCCTGTGTATTGAGTGACTGTTTGAATCGTCGTTAGTCATTGATCATTATATTTTTTGTGTGACCTTATTAGTATAGACAAAGTGTATATAGTAAATGTCATAGCTGTTTAATGGTCTTTATCCGGAATCTACTGGTTCTTGGTGGCATTGAACAAGCATAAGTGTGGTTTCTGTTCACAGCTCAGCTCTCGTTGTAAGAGGTCATGAAATAATTCTGAAGATCGGATCTTTAAAGTATAACTATATGTTCCACGTGTACAAATGATCCCAAATTTGATTTCATATTCACACTCAGAAAAGCGATTATGTTGGATGACAAAAAATCACTGTCATTTACCTGAATGTTAGTAAAACCGTTGGAATAACATTGTGTCTTGGCTAAGTCTCGAAACCGTTCCGTAAGCATGGGCACTGGAATTAAATATTATTCTTTAATTTGTAGTACAAACTGAAATAGACGCTATTGTATCCTTTCAGTTCGCCATGGCCAACGCTTTCCTCGTCTCGAAGTGGAAGATCTGGTACAACTCTCTTGATGTGAATCACGACGGAATGATTTCGTTTGAGGATGTTGAAGAGTCTAGGCAAGTCACTTTTTCTACTCAAATTAAAGTTATAATCATCCTTACATTCAGGTGCAAACAAGGATCAAATGTACACCTTTTTTGGAAGGCTTTCTGTCAGGCGTTAAAGTTAAATTTAGCATTTAATTTCAACAGCTCGGATCTAAACTTAGTTAAAGATCGCTTATGTTAGCTGGATTAATGTTGTTTTTGATGTAGCTTACACTATATTCGTTTAATATCTTGTGCAACTGTCTGAATCGGTGACATTGTAGATAAAATGTTACGCAGTGCGATACAATTTCATTTTAGTGATATTTAGTAAACTTATTATTTTAGATATATTTATATAACACTATTGTTAAAATTTCTCACACATGTGTATTTAAAAGTAAAAAAAACAACACTTCGATTAGAATACAATCTACATTTTCAGCCAATGAGAATGCAGATAGGCAGCCATTAAGTAGTAGACTTAATCATTTATAATTTCAACGTTCGCGCGTGTTTAAAGGTCTGCATACTGCCAATCATGACCCCTGCGTCGGATTTTGCGTCGACAATATGCCGGCCAATAGGATGGTATTCTAACTCAGTTATATGTCATCAAGTGAATTCTTAGTGATTAAGAAGGACTCGTTCGTTACGATCACTCCGCCCATTCTTAATCATTACGGATTCACTTCATGTCATCTAACTGTGACATGAAATTCTAGTAAATATTTCATCTTCAACCTTTCATTTGACCTTTTATTAAAATAAATATAAATCAGAGGGATTTGTCTCCTATTTTTGCTCGGTGATTGTATATATTGTGGCATCATCTTGGAATGATATTTGTGTAAATCAGTATAAGATCGGCGTATGTTTTATTAAGTGATCACAAAAAGCATTATAAGCTTGAGCTTACAAGTGATATATATCTTGATATAACATCGATTGTTTTGTGCTTTTGCTCAAAAACCATTTCAACCCGGCATTGAAATCATTGTTACTTTTATTACCAAGTACGGAAACCATAATATTTAAAAGCAGTGAGAATATTTCATCACCAATGTTTTTTCATTTGTACATGCATTTCAAAAAAAGAATGATTACGGTAAACTTTGGCTATGTCCTAACATTACTCACGCTCAATTCATATCATTGGACGCAACATAGAACTGGTATGCTCAAATGAGGGCAAGAGAGCGCACACCTCTTTATTTAAGGGATGGGGTGGGCGTGGCGACCCAATCCCGTTTGATAGTAGTTCGTAGCTCAATGCCAACGGACATTTTACAGGCCCATATCTACATTTTTTTTTTCAATTTTATTTAAATTAAATTACAGGAACAAGTTTTCCGAGCTTCACAATCTTGACGCGAAACAGAAAAAGGATGTTATTGAGAACTTTGAAAAGTGGTGGAACCAGTATATCTTCAGGAAGAGGAAAGGAGAGGAGATATCGGAGAAAGAATTCCTTGACATGCTGAACAACGACTTCAAAACAGACAAAGCCAAATTCCTATCAGAAATGGAAGCATGCTTTAAAACGCTTTTCAATGTAATTGATACCAACCAGGATCGATCAATCTCCGAAGACGAGTTTCTGATCGCTTTCAAGGCATACGGACATGAAAACGTTGCATTGGATACGAAGTTCTTCAAGTCTTACAATCCAGATAAAGACGGATTGGTGCCCTTGATGAATATTGTCAATTCGTGGATCCAGTTCACTACCAGTGAAGATGAATCAAAGCCGGACGTCGTCAAAGCCGCATTTGAATCTGGGGTATAAGAGACAATGGTGTAGGTCCATGTTCACCACACTTTAACCCTGACCAATCAATAGCGCCACACGTGACTGGTGACGCGCGTTTTGTTTATTCAACAGCGCGGACTTTTATGGATGATTGACACAAGACCATCGCTGATTGCTGCAGTTTTTATAAAATTGATATGACGTATAACTTGAATCGAGCACGTGACATTGCGGGACTCGGGGACGGATAAATAAACGTGTTAGTAATTCACGTCATATATCTATTTTAGCCGGCTATTGTTTAAAATGTCCAATATACCTTTTTCACCACCAATGTGTTGCTTTTTTCTCAGCCATACCTTTGCACATTCTGTTTATCCGTAGACATAATGAAAATGACAGTACTAAAGACAATAGTTATATTTAAAGGGGCATAATATGGGTTGATAATTGTTAACTTATAATACATTATTGTTTTTTACTCATCAGACTAAAAATATCAATACAAAAAAGCATCGTGTGTAGATAGACAAATAGTCATATCAGTGTTTGATTGTTGATTAAAAGCTACGTGGCCATAATTTTACAATTTAAAAAAGTTACAAAATAGCGCTAATAATTCGTCTAACTGTTCACAAACCAAAGGCTTTATTTATTTTAATCAATACAGCCAAAATTGTACCAACCTTCATTGTGACCCTTTAAGATGGTTCCTAATTTTCACTAGTCATACAGGCACATAAGGCCCATCTTTATATTCTAAGACATTTCTTAACTAAAGTTGATTTCTCTTAGTCAAAATAAAAGAAAAGTAATACTATGTATTCTCAATATAATCAATGGATATAAAGTCCTATTGATTATATTATGTTATTCTATTAAATTACCAATGAGAACCTTAAAATCGAAAACTGATTTGAAACGTTTAATAAAAGACGACTGGGTCTAGCTTAATACATTGTGAAAAAAGTTAAACCTATTACTTTTTTCTAATGTATGTTTAGAGTAACAGCGAAAAGAAAATCACGCATCTGGATGGTAAAGTTGCAAAATAAACGCATAGAAGTTAGTTTACAAAATTTGTTTTGTCAGATAACTATGCATTCATGTCTTTGATAATACAAATAAATTAAGCCAACATGGAATGAATCATAGTGTAGATTCAATTGTATCAGTGTGAATTATCTGTACAGCAAAACTCTGTATATCTTCAATAACTAAAACGATGAGTGTGAGAAGCATTAATTGAATGTGTATGGTGTTGCTTTTTAGTTTATTAAAACGATGTTATGGGAAAAGAAGAACAAGGTAACATTGATTTGAATTTAAAATTGATCAATTTGCTTTTAATATGCATTTTTGTGTCGCCTTCAAAGTATGGCAGACACTGGGGAATCATTTCATTGTCGTCACACTCGCTCTTGAATACCCTATGGAAAAGTCACCCGGCAATGTTTACAGTATGCGCTTTGCGCATGGCCAGTTGTTGCTCCTATTGATTTTAGCGTCGGTAGTTTAAAGGTTGGGGTCGTAGCAACCTTAAATACAACAAGAGCGATCACAGAACCTCGCATGTAAAGTTGTCGATAAAGGGACATAACCTGGCAATTGCAAATGTCTGAGATATTGGCGTATGTTTGAAGAGCGGTTTTTGTACTAAGTTTCATTCTGAAAATCTTGAACACATTTGAAGTATGTCCTTAAACAAAGTTTTGCAATTTCTCTCGAAAACAGGACATAACAATTACTTATCTTAAAATTATGGGAATATTTTCTTTGGCAACATGTACAGCAATATTAGTTTGATGACCCATAAAGAGCCAAGATTGAAAGGTTCTTTTTTACTTACTGTATCGAAAATAAAACATAAGGCATAAAAACATGAATATGCCATAATTCGACAGTTACTTATAAAGTCAGAGTTATTACATTGCTATACACGGGTGTAGATTGGTACCAAATTTCATTCGATGTTTGACGTGAAAGTGGTTGTAGAACAAGGACGCCGACAACGCCGACGACGACGACATTAAAACTACCCATTTTCTCTGAAACGCTGACCAGCTAAAAACTGTTTCGGATCAATTACTTGTTAATGATACCTAGTGTCGATTTCAGATTTCTCAAAACCACGAGTCAATCTCATTCTTTACATTGCTTACGTTATCGATAGGATCTACTTAGCGTAATGATACTTGAGTTAATCGCCGGCGGCCTCATCACATTTTCGTATATCTTGAATCCTATTTATGAGGTGTATCACGATCCCGAGTTATTACGATTGGTCTCTGAGTTGAGCATAACTAGGCAAACTGAGCTTGAATAAATGATCTCATTGTTGTTCAATATATTTTGTTTATCTGTTTTTCATAAAACACTCGAGTTGTTTGGCATTACTTGTAATATTATTATGTGCGACAAATGGTCAAATAATTTGACTAGAGCAAGGCCTGTAACGTTCACATAAACGCACGCAAAAAGGATATTCTCGACCAACTGAGCTTTGGTGCTCTTTTTACAATTGCTCGTGTGATTGATAATGCAAATATGAATGTGCTCAAATGTTGGAGTAAACAAACCTTGAGGCACTGGTATTGGTGTTGCTTTATAACGTATGAACAAAGCATTATGTATAAATCTTACTCCTTACACTCATTAAAAAAAACATAAACAGAGAACTTTTCAAAAAGATTCCTTCAAGAAAAACAGTTATTTGTGCCCGAAAGCTCACCTTAAGCCGATGACCACGAACGTACCGGAAGTGGCGGAAAAAGCGAGTTTTCAAAAGCACGCTTCCAGAAGAAAGTAAAGCTTTCATGCCTCGAAGCATGTGTCCTGGCTCATCCTAAGGTAACACAATCAAATTAACCTACATGTGTGTAAAAACGGGTTATAATTACGCACCTTTAACTCACAATAACGTTCTAAGTTTATTTGTGTTTTTATTTTTAAAAAGTCGTTTTCTTGTGAAATCGTTGTTACTATATCTTTGAATAACACCCATATGTTGGTTGAAAAGGGATTTGCTTCCGGTTTAAAAGTTCGGTTTTCATTTTTTATAAAAATATGTTCATTAAGTCCAGGATTTGTTTAAGAGAATCTAAGTGAGTTTTTAATACAAAATTCATCATTTATTATTCCTCTAGATTTTCTTTTTGAAAGGGTTTGACATGATATCATAGTTTACTTAAATCTTCTTCTCAGTATACATAGTTTACCAATAAACGTTTCGCAACAGTTTAC
This sequence comes from Mya arenaria, assembly GCF_026914265.1. Classification (NCBI taxonomy): domain Eukaryota; kingdom Metazoa; phylum Mollusca; class Bivalvia; order Myida; family Myidae; genus Mya; species Mya arenaria. The sequence continues at coordinate 13,283,048 of NC_069122.1, forward strand.
GCAACGTTTAACGGTATTTGAAACGCTTACGTTTTGTGATGTAGCTGGACAATCCAATAGGAGCTATAGAAGTAATACGGGTAAATAAATACATTAAATATTTAAAGAATTAGTTAATCTTTGTTTAAAAATTTTTGGTCATTGAATGATGCTGAAAATACATATTGACAAAATATTCAAATAAACAGTAATGGCTTTACAGAGATTGCATAAAACTTTTGAAACGCTGTTCACTTATACATAGAAGATAAACAAAATATTGAGACTAAACATGATGTATCCTTTTATTTTCAATACCAAACACATTTACTTAATTACAAAATCAAAATAGGTCTCAATAGAGATAAACATCATGTTCTATATATGATGTCATTAACTGGAAGTCCTGCACTTAGTATCAACGAGATCCGTCCACGGCAGTCGGCCCTCCACTGGTAACATTTCACGAAGGCTGTCGCGTACCTGTACATTACATTTAAGTAAAACCACCTGATTATACTGATAATAGAGAATCACAGAGCACATATATGCAGTTGCTAGCATGTAATCTGGCTCTTTGTAAGGACCATGTGGCATTTGACCCTGACCCTAAGCTGTCTGGTACATGCAGGATTGAAAATAAACAACTGACAGAGCATAAGAAAAGAAAATATGAGTGCAATTATCAGCTGCTGGTCCTTCACGTGTATTTGTATGCAAAACATTTACCCTTCTACAGTTATTCGCTTTGCGATATCTTACTTGCAATTTCGAAATAATGCTGTCTTCATGTAAGTATCGCTCACACGAACTGCTGTTACAATTCCATTCCAAAATATTTTAACTTATTTTCAAATTTACATCAACCAAAGAATACCCTTTTAAACTGAAAACACATTTTTTGACAATTTCGCTCCGTCCAACGTTAATACAATCTTAAGATTTCTAAATGGTTATATAAATCAATAAATACTGAAGAAAAAATAAAATAAACAAGCATTACCTTTTCCACCTCACGGAACACTCGAAGTACATTTCTTCCCGCTAGTTTTTGAAGGTCAATATCACTCCAGCCACGCTTAACCAGCTCGGCAAACAGATCAGGGTATTTCGACACGTCCTCTAGTCCAACTGGAAAACTTCAATGGAAAATATGTGAGACCAAAATCTTGTACTGTGGAAGGAAGACTACAATTGACCCCAAACATACATCTGTAAATGCGCATTCAGTCTTACATGGGTTACTGCTTATTTACCCCGTGTTGCGATCATGTATTCCGAATATTACAACCATTAGAAATCATTCAATATCAAATATATTCCTTAACATTGCACATGTATACAATGATTTCTTATCTTCATTCACATTCAATCTCATAGTGTATACAACAACCATATACCAAAGCATCCAGTTTGCTCTCTTTTGACTGCTACAAAAATGCACAAATTTGAAAAATGTTATAAAATAGTAGTTGTAGCAAATTAACCTCGAACATCACTTTAGATACATAATATTCCCTTTAACCCATTTAAGGGTTAACATGCATCCATTCACATACGGAACAATGCTTTAGTTATACAAAAGTAAACGGTTAGTTTTTTTTATTTTATACTAACCTTTCAGCACCGTCATAGTCAGCACCAATACCAACATGGTCAACTCCAATCAAGTTCTTGATGTAGTCAATGTGGTCTAGAATATAGGAGGCAAACGAGTGTATAGCCTAACATTGCAATTTTCTGAACAAATCATCATTGTAATTTGGTAACAGAAATGCTCTTAGTATTACAATCATGAAGATAATACACCTGCAAATATATTCGGACACTAACCATTGTTCTAACAATGGACTTCGCAGAATAGTTGGTAGTTACTTCAATGAAGACATTTTGATGTCCACTTCTCCATTAGAGATAAACAGAATGGCCTTACATTTACAATAATCGTGTCCTAAACTACATAGACATTCTTCATTTTTTTACAGTTGAAGTTGGTGGTCTAATAGAAAAAGAAATACATATGATAATATTGTTTTCTTTATGCTACAGTGTACCATAACGTTGAAACAGCAGCGACGCAACAAAGCATACGGTTTGCTAATACGCTAAGTCGATCCTTGTACACCAAGCGTAGTTCTTGTGGTATATTGAACATCATAAACCGTATTCTATATTTGAGACGGACGACAAAACACCCAACAACACTAGTACCATGTTTAAACTTAACTATACGGTAATTACATATGAACAAAGTGAAATACTAAAATTTTGATAATTTAATTCCAAACAAACATAGAGGTACACAAACACACGAATAGGTATACCTGCTACATCTGTAAGCTCTTGGGTCGGTTTGTTGTTTGGTGGACACACTACAAAGGGAGTGTAGAAGTTCACCATCACGACCCCGTCTTTCTCTTTCTGCAGATTAAATCGTATCATGACCAGCAGTAGTATATTTTAATACACCTATTCGGTTATTCGCCAACAAGGCATGTTTCCTTTTACAGTTAATTGTACAAAAAAATCAGTAATGCAATTATCAACGCAAATGTGGCTGTTCACCATCAAAACAATTCTTCAGTTATTAAAAAAGCTAACGCTATTAAGGTAGACATACAATTTTTTGATCTTCATTCACGAACCTGACTTGTTTTTCCACAACGTGAATAATATAACACACCATTATCCACACTTGTTTGGTTATTTTCTTTTATGTCCCTCCTCTTCCGTTTATTTCTCTGTGTTCAATGATGTCAAGTTATACTCTTACCGAAATATATTTTGTTATTCACCAGTATGACCTTTCTCCCCCACTGGATAAATTGAACACTATGCTGCAGTTATACGTATATCACCATATGTTTAGTAATTCGACAACACTACCCATTCCCACATTGCCTTCCTCTCGAGCAGAGGGAAGTGCATAATAAGCTATACGTTTTTATTCACATATTTGGTTATATACAATAAAGTCTCCGCTTTACTCATTCGACAGGCTATATTTATTTATTTAAAGAATAAGTTCCAGTCAAACACTTGTCCACACATATTTGGTAATTCACCATCAATAGTCAATACTACACCTTTCTCAGTTTACGATGTAAGGATACAATACACTAAAGAAAACCTCTTATAACCACACACAATGGGTTATGTTTTGACGTCATAAGTTGTGTATACAGTTGACATGTGAACTGAACATAGTTGTTTTGAATGTAATAAAAGATTCATATCTAACAAGTTCCGCTCATTTAGACTTAGCAATTCGGTACTTAACATTTATTAGATATGGTAGCAACTGTTATCAACATAGCTTTGTTATAATTCAATGTTCATGTAATTGTATGATTTTCTTATCCATGGCCAATAGTATATAAGTGGTTTAATAGCAAAAGCAGGTTACCAAAATAGCTCACTGCCAGTTACATCAATGTTTCACGCCCAATATGGCATGGTTGTGTCTTCGATTTAATTCTAAATTCCAACTGCTTAGGGCAGATGATTTGAAATGAATTCACTTATCATTATGCATTCTAAATCAGTTACCGTTTTGACAAGAACATCATCCTGAACGTTGCGGTGATGATTGCAGAGCCGGAAGGCGGAGGAATGGGAAAATATGATTGGAGCACGTGAGACTTCTAAGGCAGCCAACATGGTGCTCTTGGACACGTGCGAAAGGTCCACGATTATTCCCAGTCTGTTCATCTCTAATATGACTTGCTGTGCAAAAAAAATTTCCCTTTAAGATAAACATGACAATAACACATGTTTTAGTTTTTATCACAATATTTTAGTCAAATGTAATTCAGTTCTGTTTATTAAACTATATATCTAATGACAACATTCAAGCAAGTGATAACTTATTGATAATAAATATATGTTAACTATAGAAGCAATGACAAACTGTACATACTGTTCTGTCAATAATCTTGCCATTTTATTTACAAAAAACAACATTTCGCATTAATCGCTTCTTCATTTGAAACGAAAATTTTACAAACAACGTGTCGATCACTTAAATCAAGTAGATAAGGGGTTACACCAAGCAACTTACGTAGTTCAAAGTAATGCTAGTCAAATAATCGATACAATAAGGATAAATCCAGTAGCCGTCAATTCAAGCATGGTATTGTATAAGGGAGAGACATAAAACGTCAAAAGACAAAACACAGATACAACATATGCTCTGCAAAAATATAAGAACCACATAAAGAAACAAGTATATCTGAATTGGTATATGTAGTTGTTCGTTTCATTTCAGTTAGTTTACTCATACAATACATTCATTAGTTTACTCATAACATTCGCAACTGATCTGAATAACAGAACATAAATTTAGCCCATCAAGCAGCAAATTGATGAACGAATCGTAAAGATCGTATGTTTACAGTTAAGTGCTTTCGGTCATAACAAAGGTGTATCTTGGAGCGAAGCAATCATTAACCTATAAAACTAATTTTGCAATCGAGTAGTGGAGTTCTGATTTCACCACATCCGGCAGCGGAAACTATTGGTGTAAATGATTACAATGAGGAAAGGCGCCCACTGCATATTAACAATTAATTGCGTTTGAGCGATTCATTACACGTGCTCTGACAATTGATAATCACATAAGATTGCAAGACTCCTTTCCATTTGATCTTCCCGGACAAATTTGATAATGCTCAAGCTAAATTTGCCCTATTTGGTCGAGCTTTGCTAGTCACCAAAACAAATGACAGCCGTCGCAACATGTCAATAGACGTGGAGAGCATTTTCAACTTTAATTCGGTAACTAATCCAAGTCATATCGCATTGCCCTATAAAACGTGCATTGCTAACGTCAACCATAGCTACCAAAGAAGGAACACCAAGCGGGACGTACTCAAAAAGACGAACATCGAGAACCATATTTTTTTGGCAAACCCATCCTCTCCTACATATTTAATAGATATGACATCATATAAGAAACGCAATGTTTCTGCATTTCCTGTAAACTTTAGACGAGTTTACCTGTGCCCTATCCATAAAGGCGAACCTTCAACCGATCTTAAAGCGCATCAATCATCACGAATGTTTCGTTCTCTTTCTTTTAGAATGATGATTGCAAAATAATACCTCCTTGTCATGCACTGTTTATCTTAAGGACGATAATAGTGTTTTCTCTATAAAACATAAAATAACCTGTCAACTTTACCTTATTGTTAACAAAATCATTAGGAGGAATTTCTGTCGTTTTGCTGAACATTTCAAGATGATTTGTACCCTACACATTGGGTCACAATCATTGCATTTTGATTGGTAACTGAAATTGTATCTAATACACAATCACTGTTTTGCTTTTGCTGTTTACATCTCTTTTCACATGTAAATAATACTTTCATCTGTGCAAATTTGATTGACATGTAATTTATTACCAATATCCAAATGTGGTCCTTGAAATATTTTGAGGAGCATATTATACAAAAGGGTTTAAATATAAATAAAATATGGGGTGAATGCATTGGAACTGTCAGTTAATACCGAATTTCACTTGTGGCTTAAAGCGGTTTTCTAGTTCAACCTCTTTATTATCAAACCTTTACCTATACGAGCAAATCACAATATAGATTAATGCAAATACAATGTACAATTATTGTATTGGAATATACCTTCCCAAAGTCAGTAAGTCCTCCCAGCACAGTTCCGTTATATCCGGGTTCATCTACGTGCCAGTTATCTGCCCTTGATATAAATATGTTTCAACATTTATATATAACACTTGATTGTTTTATGATTAAAATCCAAACTAGTACAATAGCAACATTTTTCTTCAACAAAATTATATGCTAGGTTCCCTCTGTAAAACATAAGGACCCAACGAATGTGCGCTGTTGTCACCGCACAATATATTACCCACGTACACAAACACATGTTCAAGCCTACCAGTCATTGTATTAATGTGTCTCGGTGTTCCGAACATCTTAATAAGCACGGGCAACTATTTATCAAATGACATTTCCATATCGTTTTGTGACTACGAACTGAAGAGAATACAAATAGTTTGTAAATTTATATGACTCCACCACTTTAGTTTGTATTAGTTATGGAATGATTCTGTTACAGCAGAATAGTTTCTCCATTTTCCTTGTCAGAATACTACTGTTTTCACATCAAATTAAATTAGCATTTAGAGGTTATGGAGTGTGCTCTTATCAGCTACTTGACGAGCACGCTTTGCTAACTGTATTTGCCAACAGTACACTAAAAGTCCACTACTCTTTCATTTACAGTGGAAGCCTTCTGTATAAAACAAGATGCATTTGCCATCCATCGCAGTGGCCGTGCTATTACTTGAAGGCTTTAAATATTTCATTTTGGTAAAGGCCATGATGTTTTTTTTTTATCAGTCAACTTTGCATGTATAAGTTTCGATTAAATTGACAATAAAATGAATAAGTATGTTATTAGAGTCCTAAAGTGCTTATGTCATTACATACTCGTATATCTTATAGTGACAAGTGTTCATGATATATTACTTCATGTTATTTTTTATAAAAAATACCATTTATTTATACGTGTCTCTAGGTTTCTATACAAAAAAGCTTATTCGATATGATTCAGCTATAATGGCAAAAGTATGAAGGACACTTTTTAACATAATTATGTTCCCTCGTAGCTCATAAAGTGCATCAGAGTTTAATAGACTAGCTCAAGCGAATTTCAGTGGTCTGTTTATGAACATGTATGTGCGGTCTTATTACAGGTGCATAATTTACTGTAATATGAGTATATACAAGACATAATTGATACTTTTCTCGCAAATGTAATATTATCAATTTGTGGAAAAAATGACGTACAAAATGCGTTTTGGCACAATTTCGCCAAAAAGTGCTTGCCAAGTTTTTATTGAAAATTAAATTTGATTGATATTGCACTTGAAATGGCTTAATGTACATTACATAAACCATACAATTCAAAACCAGAATTAACGCGTTCTTGTGCCTATCTCATCATACTTTGGGGCGGGTATTTCCAGCACTGGTCATATGACCGGAAGCACACATTCGGTATACAAGAATACACACAGTTTATGCGTAAATCAGCATATTACCTCACAATACATATTTCAAATACTTACCACGGCGTATTACAGCTGTGTGTGACGGTCATGTATCTGACACCTAGATCATAGTACATGCGCAGTGTTGCTAAACTGCTATCAATCGAATGCCCTCCTTCTAGTCCTATGATGCTTCCTATCTTGCCCGCATCGAATGCATCAATTACACCTACATAGTATACAAAACGTAATTTAGATCCGTAAGGTTTTAGGCAACCCAATATATCAACACAAATTGATAATTAAGCGTTTATGATTCATTAATTATCAAAGTCATCTATTTTCAATATTACAAAGCTTAGCTGGACATGATTTATATGGCTATTATATAAACGTTACTCCTTTGAAAGTACTTGCCTTTTGAAGATGAATTCCTTAAAGAAAATATAAAGTTGAATAAAGCGTCCTGACTTTACTAAACTTTCAGTCCTTTGATTGTATGAAAGTTTTGCAGATTAAAGTTATCTCAAACCGTTTTGGGCTGACTAGGAATGTTCCGATATGTGACTTCCCTTTCTTCAAATAGTTTACATAACTAAACATTTGGAAGAAAGGTTGAGCTAACACATGTCGTTTTTATTCTGAACCATGTTTTTTGCATTTGTTCCTAATTATTGTTCAATGATGCTTTTAATTATGAAACCGTATGATCACACAGTCTTAACCCTTTAATTTTCTAAGGCAGACTGTGTGTGATGCTCATATTTTCAAACAAAAACTGCATCGTATCTTTGAAATGTTTTTGCACTAAGTACTTTTAATTGTATTCCTTTGTCTGCAGATAAGAGTTGTGATCCCTAATTATTGATTTTCTTGTGGTTTACCTATTAGTTAATTAGTATTTGATTTATTATTAAGTTTCCTCAAGTTTATGCAATATTTGATAAGATTTACCTTTTACGTTTAAACTTTATTCAGGATTGTGGTACCTAACATTTCTTGATAAATATACATAGTTTTTTATATATAGTATGTATGCACTGTGCTGTTTGTGGAGTTTTGTGCTGTTCTTCCATGTTTCTTGTTTGTGATTTTATGTTCTATGTCTTTGGCGTTAACCCAGTGCCATTAAACCCGGTTTATGGTTAAACTTTTTGCTACTGAACTTGTTTCTGTAGCTTTTTGCATAAATATTATTAGGAAAAGAGTGAGGTTTATGCACGTAAACTGGTTTAAATCCCCAGTTTTTTTTATTATATACCAATCATTAATCCACACGCAATACACATCGCAAAATATGGTGGTCCGTATTCCACTCCAGTGCAACACTGCCGTCTTCCACTCTTGTGACGTCACGTCATAACAAGTATCGTTGCGCAATGTTAAAATGACGTCATTAAACAAAACAGTGCGTCGATAAAATGACATTTAATATGAAACCATGTGGCTCTCAAGTGATCTAACCAGTTACGTAAATAATAAAAGGGTTATTAAAACTGAGTTTGTTCCGGAATGTCGTATTCGACTCTCGTGGATATTTGCAAATTTTGATTTCACTCGGCTTGCGCCTCGTGAAATCCGAAACTGCAAAACTCCCATCGAGTAGAATACAACCTCCCAGATCAAAACGCAGTACTAATATCCATATTACAGTTTACTGACCGTTCAAAAAATCCAAGTTGAACGTATTTAGCAAATATAAATGTCGGTACAGTTATAATCGTATGATTATACTTTACTTAAAAAAGCAGTTACTAACATTTATTAGGAGTAGGTGTATTTAACATTAATTAAGGCCGTTACATAACAGATTCAATGCCGTTCTATATTAGATATACACGTTTAATAAATTCGTTCGACCCTACAAGTTTGTTGTACATAATACTGCTTGAATCATGTTTTCTTGTCCATAATCATACAGTATTGTGCAGGTAAGAGTTTATACGACAAAAATTAAGATGGTGGCATTTGAAAAAGACGCTGCTGTTAAGTTCATACAAAACAGGGTATACCACATGCAACATCAAACATACATAACTAAAGCATAAATTTAAGCAACTTCTTTGTGGAAACATCAAACTGTACCTTGTGCTGTATCGGCATACTGGAAGGTATCTGGGTATTTCTTTATAAAACGTTTTATTGTATCCAGCTGTTCGAGAGTCAATCGTACTGCATCCACGTACTGAGAATGACACGTCACCCAACATGACCAAAACTAGAATAAGACCAGGTATCTTAAATTTTAATAATAAGATAAGAAAAAATAATTGGCTGAGATCGGTGGCAACAACTTAAATATGATGTGAGGTATCATCATCGAATCTCTGTGGCTAATGACAGTACATGTTTGACCCGTGATCTTGTTCCGTATACTTACATATTCTATAAAAAAACAGGTAATTCCATTCACATTAAAAATAATATCACTGATGTATTCTTAATCTCAACAGGTTTCTCAAAATCAATATATGTCCTTTAAAACAGGATCAAGTTCACTTTCGTTTCGGCATTAAATGTGTATATACTTATCTCAAATTTAAGGGTTTTAGTACACATAAGTAATGGTTAAATAATACACTTATAAAAATGAAATGCGACGCAGTCACACGACTGATTATCCTGTATAAGTAAAACAATAACAATCCCTTAGGTTTAAGTGGTCTGCATTATTTGATTATGACTAACTTGGTCATGCACTTTTTATATCTACCGCCTCACCGGATTTTAATCAATAACGGATGACTGCTATTTTACTGAAATAAATGAATTGAAAAAACTTGAGAAATACTGAGTTCTCAATGGACAATATATAATGTTGACCACTTAATATAATTTTATTTAGGAAAAATCAGATAAATTATTGTTTTAAATCTGTAAAATCAAATAATTAGGTGAAATGAATTAACATTCTTAACTTGTTTCGCTTAACACATTGCGGCAAATTTGGGTCAGTGCCTTTGAAAACAGGCTATAAGTAAGGTCACAAGAGCTTACCTGAGCACCCAAGAGTCCCTGCTTAAGTCTTGGAATGTCTGTCTGTGCCAACACTTTGTCCCAGGTAAGACGTAGGTCGGAGGTCAGATCTACAGTGTTTACGGAATCGTTTGCGTACGCCAGGTAAAGTTCAGCAAGGTCGTTATGCCTAAAAGAAAACAAGTTATTATGGAGTTGTTCAAAAATGAATATCAAGATCCCGAGTGTTTGTCGTTACAATGGGGACAAACAAGCTAGAACATAAACGCCGTAAAAACAGTGCTATGAGTTAATTTATGTACGAATGTTTTTGTCTCCTCATTGAGCGTTAAAATGTTTTTTGAAACGTAATGTCACATAATCCAGATATGAGGCTCAAGTGATGTTAAAGCTGACAGTCAAACACGTTAGCTGACGTTAGCAAATTGTTGTGTGTTGTATTCCTATTGCATCGCAGCGCATACATTTAAGACGGGGAACTCATTGCCAACGTTAGAGGCAAACATATTTTCTGATGGCTGGGTAGGTAACCATCTATTAAATGTTGATTAAAACGTTATATTTTGTGTAATATTGTGTAAAAATACCTGTTATTTTGCAGGTACCAGTATATTTTCATATTTTTATTTACACTGAAGATATGTTTAGTTTTGTTTTATAAATCAGGTTTTCTAATAATATTATTTCGTTAATTGAAAAGCAAATAATGGATACCCATCAATAAGCGGGTATGACTGGAGGACGCATCTTGCTCTGTCTAGGTCGGGATGTGGTGACTTTGGGTTCACACTACAGTGGGGAAGGTGGGTTGTCGGCATTGTTACTGAAATACATGCAATGATAGTTTCCCAGGGAACTGTTTCATTAAAGTTCTAGGTTACAATTAATATGATTATATCTGTTCTTTATTTTCAATACTTCATTTGATACATTTTTGAGTAGATCTTTAGTATCTTAGTTGGAAATACAGTCAAGTGATCAGATCAAAACACATGTTTTAGTTAAAAAACACACCATTTATTTAAACGCTTATCCATCCTAACCCAAAGTTTGCATAAATATACAATTAGCAATAAATTCGGTCGTGAAGATTTTTGGAAAATGAATTTTCTAAAAGAAGGTGATGAAAATATGCTTAAAATAACAATTATTAAAATTACTTGTGTCTATGTTTCTACATTAACAGTTTCAGTTTAAATAAACATAATGTTATGTTAAGGGCCATTTGGACCCTTGATGCCCTTTTCCGTTATTCAACTCAGATGGTAAGATATTTCGACAGCACTGTATCAATTTAGTATTTTTTCTCTGAGAGAGTTGCTTTCGCATTTTCTGCTGACTCAAATCTTTTAATATAAATATATATGATATTTTGGACTTACTAGGCTACTATGTAAGTATGCAAAGTAGTTAAAAAGGCATTTCATACCATTTGTGTAGCTTTGATCGTCGATTATAAATCTATCGGAAACAGTGTTACCATTCACCGCCACTATGACAATGCAGAGGTAAAGCAGCATTCTAAAATGGACAAATGCATTCAATGGATGTCAGACAATGGGAGAATTATCACACCATACGAACAATAGGGACATCTTATCAATTATTACAAAGTTCAGGCGGTACAAGAGCAAGATTGTCTGGCAGATTTGAGATAATTATGAAGTGAATGTCACCAATAAATTTGAAAGTTCAACTTGAAAACCCAAATTATGTTTGCCTTTACTGGTTCATAAAGTTATTATATTTAAAATACACTGATAGGTAGAATGTGCTTTGAAATTGCAATTAATGCACAACTATTTGTTATCGTCGAAATTATGTTCAGCTCATTAAATAGTGAAACATTGTTGCATGGTTGCATTTAATCGTTTAACGAAATAAGTTTTCGAAGTACATGCATATTTATATTTAAATATCTCTGAGTATATTGAGAAATAGCGAAGATATGTTTAAAAGAGAAGTATTTATTGAAAACCAAACAAGTTATGTATTTAGTGCAAATCTATGAATATTGAATGACATAATGTTGTTTATTTAAAAAAAGTTCAGTTATAAGATCACTAAGCCAATACCTGCCACAAAGTATATCTTCCCACGGCTATATATTCTAATTGCCCTTTGAAAATAAACTTATCTTTCGTACGAACCAGCATACTATATACAGTTCATTATCACTGGGAGGCCTAGTGACTTAATTTGTATGTGTATATGGCGTATTGTTATAGTTTAAGGGACCTATGTTGAGATAAACAAATCATTTCGCAACAACGCACAAACGTACTATATAATGTTGAGACAAACTGCTTCAGACCGTTCACTGCATGTATCATTATATTGTGGTATTGTGATTTCTAGAAGATATAAATAAAGATATTAAGCAAATTGTACAGCTAAAATTAGCCCATGAGTCATATTGCAATACAAGTGCGTATTGCTAGCCATTTTATGTGTACAGATGTTTGTTTTATTGGAATGCAATAGTTAAAGGAATAGTTTATATAAACGAACCGTTTTGCAATAAAACACAAACTGCAATCACTGCAACTAAGCAGATCAATATAACGTGACGTCATTCAAACATTTTATGTTTTGTCGACAAAAATCGCTGCGAAGGAGGATGCAAAACTCCCGATGAAGATGGCTTTGATATTCAGATCAAACTCGTTAACCGACAGGCCGAGGGAACATGATGAATACAGTATACACTCTTACCCAATGAACAAAATGTCATTTCTAAGATGTGTTCAAATCCATTAAAGAGTATTGTGAACATTTTGACTTTAATTTAGTTAACTGTGTAACTGTCTCTAAGCCCTAACTTAAACTGTATAAGATCTGGAAAAAAGTTTGTTTACTGTTGTTTATGGTCAGGTATTAAGTATGCGTGTAATGTTGTGAAATTCCATGTTACAAAAGGACCACTTCATTTGTACTTTAAATACAACTATGATGGAGATAACGATTATACGAGAAACGACGATGGTGATAAACATTACAAGTCGAACCCGAATAACAGTGGTTAAAATAAATATCAATACATTCGAGACAACAACGACAGAATGGATACATATGTTGACAAAAAAGACAACAACGCAACTACCGCATCGTTCGACATGATTAGGAGAAATGACGTTAACAGTCAAGCAGCTATTTTTATTTAAAGATAATTTAACAATCAACGAATTGTTAAGCCTTTAATAATCTTTTGACTATAGACTATGCCAATTTGGTAAACAAACCTTTACAAATCTTGAATGTTTGACGTGTTAATCAACAGCAATAGGAACACTTCCGTACAGGGAACACAATCCGGGACAAATGCCATATCTAAATGTCTTGTATATAATTGATAAGAGCACTGTGGAACACGCAGACATTATATTTACTTTAGTGTACGCTTATCTTATGAAGGCCTCACAAAATAACTGTATTTTACAACTTAAACATGCAGACAATTAACATCATAACCTTCGTTGTGACATTATGTTTCTTGGCACGAGACACTTTCGCATTTGTATTGGTGCACCAGGCGCCTCGGAACGTATCAAAGGTGCTAACGGTGGATAATGGGGGGCAGTGGGAAACCTGGCGTGACCCTCACTTCTGTGCTGAGGGGGCTTTTGCCGTTGGATACGATATGAAGGTTGAAATTTCTTACTCAAAAGTTTGTGAATTTAGCATGACTTCTTACCTTTGCTCTGAGGTACCTTTGTCTAGAGATAAAACACGAAGCTGTTGCTCAGCCTTTCCTGTCCATAAACTCGAAGAGAGGCATTGTCTTGAGTTATGTCTTGTCCATTTGTCGTGTCAAAAGAGGTTGCGGGGAAAAACAACGGGAATTTTATCTCGCCCATTTTGTGTTTAGGGACGTTGCCAGGAGAGATAAGGTGACGTCCATTTTGTGCCGTTTGAGATGTTTCAGTAGATATAACGCGTTTTTATGTCTGGTTAATTTCGTAAAATAGAACTTTGCTAGAAGATGCAACATGAAGTTATAACTAACCTTTGTTATTGACTGAGGGACGTTGCCAGGATATATAACATTGATTTATCGCTTAAGAAATGCGACATGAATTAGGTCCTACTTACTCCTCCGGTTGGTGATATAACGTGAAAGTGTTTCTGAGAAAACAAGTTATTAATGGACCTATTTCTAAGGAAGGTTTCATGAAGGTTCAACTACTAACCGAATGCTTAAATATTAATTGCTGTTAAGCAAAATATATTTTCCATCTCTAATCATTAAAACACACTTAAAAGTACTGCCACACGATATATTTTAGATGTGCAGTAGTCTTTCAAAAATATAACATAAAAATCAAATTAGTTCGATAAAATCTGTAGCTTCTATATATTTGTCGTTAAAGATAGATAAATGTAGTTATGAATCATTTACATGATCTCCAGGATTGTGGACTTTTACATGGAGTATAACACCAAGTTATAATTTCACCTTGCGTAAATGCCCTACTGTTGTGCAAAATCAAGATTTATTTTCATTATATACAACTTCCGGATTAAAGATCGAGAGCGACTCAGCGTCCGACGACACTGGGATGAACGGGATCCGGCTGGAGTGCCACTTCAAGTCAAACGGACACTTCGGGGGCACAGTGGGTTCTGGGGTGGCCCCTTATGGAGATTGGCTCGGATTGACGCGCTGTGATAGTGGTCTCGGGGTCGAACACTTTCTGGTATCCTTTTCTCTTCAGGTTGAGGCAGAGGTGAGATCAAAACGCTCGCTTTAATTGTTTTTCAACGTTTGAGACAGACTCTTTCTATGTACTCGACCTCAATATATCAAACTGAACTGTTATCGTACAATTTTATATAGGTATCTTATACTTCGCGATTATTTTCTCATATGGTACTTTAAAATAGTGCTCTTTCTAGGATTAATTACTATTGAAGGCCAATAGTAGGGTCGATCACAATACACAATTTGACTAGATTCGCCATATTTAGTAAATACCAACATGCGAAATTTGGTTGAATTGACTGACGGAAAAAGTTTTTTCAAATTCTGTTTTATGTCCATCAGTTAAACTTAAGATTCCTTAGTTTCCAAGCATTGAGTGCATATATTTTAATGTTATAAGAATAGGATGCGTTTTGGTGCCGGAATAGTCGACAAAATCCGTAAAAAACATTACATCCATTGTGTCCTGATTGGGATTGTTTCTATTTGAGAAACACATCTACAATTGAAAACATACGAAATAGACCGAATTAAGTACCTAAGTTTATTCAACATTTTTTGTTCATATATGTGTTTTGGAAGTCGAGATCTGTGAAGTTTACCTTCCCAACCCTCTTTTACATTAAGCCGTTGACGTTCATATTGTGTAAGGGCTTTAAACTAGCGTTCATTTACCTAGACGACGGACGACACCGCTGCCAACTACGCAAAGTTCATGTGCAGGGATTTTGCGGGAGACAGCAGCCCCTACGAGATTGTTCATAAGCCCGGACACGGTTATTGGGGCACATGGGGATCATTCAGGTATATGACGTTATTGTTGGTGTGGATTATTCCAGCCTATATGTTCCGTAAGACGGATAGGCATTCTACCATATCAACACTAAAATACAGTGATTCGGAGGATGTTAAACGGGATTCTTGTGTGTAAGGACTAAACTCGCAGGCCAATCGTGACGGATAGTCCTATACTGTCGTTAAATACTTACATTTAGCTGTTTGAGACTAAGCGTTAACAATGTCAAACGATTTCAACTATTGGTTATTTAAGCACCAACTTTTTATTTATGACCAGAATAATGCGTAACTGGTCTCGAATAGTCTTTTTGACTTCAAATAAATATGACTGTCATTAATTTATTTCAGCGAATTTTGTGATCCGGACAGCGCTATTTGCGGTATCAGCACAAAGATAGAAGATGACACCTGGGACGATACAGGGCTGAATGACGCGAGATTTTACTGTTGCCCCTTTTAAACCTGAACATCTAAATAAATCAGTTTGTCTATGCTGCTTTTGTTGTTGTTGTTGTTGTTGTTGTTGTTGCTTGCTGTTGTTGATGAGTATGATTTGGATATAAACAAAATGGTCATGTCTTGATGATGATGATGATGATGATGATGATGATGATGATGATGATGATGATGATGCTGATGAGAAAGATGATGATAATGATGATGATGATGATGAAAATGATGATGATGATGGTGATGATGATTTGGTCTAACATTTTTCAATGGGAGTAAAATACGACTCCTACTGTGAATATCCTAGTTCAAACATATATAAATACATTACTGTACAGTTTCGAATTTTAGACATAATTAAAAATACACTTCTCACGTGGCCATTATCAATTTTCAGTACGAATACGTTTTGCAATAAATTGAGAGTGCCATCAAGTAAGTATATAACATTGTATGGGTTGTATCGACCAAGGTGGTCAACATATGTTGCAGTGCCCTTGACATCAAAATGTTGATTCATGACAACTGGTAATATATTGATCGACTACTTTAGCATATTCACTTCAATTATCTGCTTATTTGTTTACTTGTTTAAAACTGTTTTCATCTAGCCTTGGTTTTCGCAAATGAAAGTCTTCATATATATTTCTTTACCAGAGCTTTCATAAAAGTAAGTATCATACATATTTTTGTATAGGATATGCTATTTTTGCATTAGTTTACGTACCGATAAAAAACTATGTTCTAGTGTTAAGTTGATGGTTAAATAGCATATATTCACATTTTCTCGGGCGTGGACATCTATGGTCTAATGTGTGGTAGTGACCTTAAGAAGAACGCATTCGTGTACTGAATAAAATATAAGATCATTACGCCACACTGGCCCAAAAGTAGTTTTTCACATGTTGTTTGAGAAACCGTTTTACATCATGCGAGTGACTGCATCCTTTACCTTCATAGTGATACGACCCAAGGATTTGAGTGTTCGATATGAAATGAAAATCAGAATCCCTACCGCATTGATTCTGACTGTTGTTCCAGATGGGGGTTAAAACACAAAGAACCATTTAAATGTTACACAGTTTAGATTTGTATAGTAAATTATCACTGCCATATGAGGTTATATTTTTCCGATATTTTTCAAGGAATTTCAATAACTATTTTGTAACGTGAAAGCTCAGCATCGATAATGCTTGCATGTTATTTTTGATATTTCTAATGTTATGCAGTAACATATATTTGAATAAATTAGTTAATTTTTCATTTAAATCTCAATGGGGCTAGAAACCCTATAGTCCAAAAATGGTACAGTATTTCCTCAAAACAAGCCAATAAATTTCAATGCGAGCTAGTATAAAACCGATAAAACATCATTTTACATGATTAAAATGATAAACGCAACATTCATGAGGAAGTGTTATATTTCATCTTGATTTCACGACTCTTTGTGTTTTTAACAGGAACTGACGTCATGAACATATAATGTGAGCTCATCCATTAAGGTGGGACTTCATCAGTTAAAATAAAGTAAATTGCGTTGATAGAATCGACTTTATTTTGTTATTTATATTATTGTTACTTATATATATATATAGTTGTTTGATGTGTAAATTCTCACTTCAGACAAAAGTAAAATAAAATAAGCAGTAAGAAATCATATTGTATTTATTTAAATTGTAATCATAGAAAATCTACATTGTAAATAAATCAATACGATTTTACACCAATTTCAAAATATATCGTCTATTTCTCACTCACGCTTTGTTGAAAATGTTGAGCAGTTCAATACCCGTGGGACGCCCCTCACGCAAAATTATAGCTGTCAAATCTATTTCCGCTTCGTGAATCAAATGTGCTACGATATTTTTTTTATTCACTCATTTTTAAATGCAAGCATTTAATGAACATTAATCAATGAACTTTTATTAATTCATCTGTGTTCCAAATAATAACAGTTAATAACACGTGTTGCAAGAAATTAAAATCCCAACTTGTCCTAAAACGTTAACCTGTACTAAAGTGTTAACCTTATATTCTAAGTCAATAAAGGACCGCCATTTATTGAATTTCTAGTTATAGAGCGGACAAAAAGTGCGACGTTATCAATTACCATACCAAAGATATTTTTGCAATCTATTTTTATTAAAAGTTAATATGCAAAATTGTATCCACATCTAAAAGCACATGCGACACAAATACTGGCTGAAGAGTTAAACAAATCGCAAATAAGTATTAGCATAATATGTATACAACGTAATAAAGGTAAAAAACATCAATTACAAACAACACAGAAAATCAATAACATGCCATTACTTAGTCTTTAAGGTAAATTTATTTACAGCAATTCAAACGACACATTAAAAGGCAACAACAACCATACGAGGGGTTTTCTTGAAAACAAATAGAAAAAAAAGACAACAGTGAATTAAAATTTGTTCACATATAAGATAAAGAGGTAATTGCACTGTATTGAAAGTAAATATTCAGATTGCAAGATAATCTTTTACGGCCATTTATATGACTGAACTAACATCTAAGTAGGAGATCATTCCAAAATTTGTTTGCGATCAATCGGCGTTTGAGAACTCATGACTATTAAAGGAAATGTAGGGTCTTTTTGAACGTGTATACCTATCAATATAATAAGTTTCACTCCTTAATCATGCAAATTCACATCTTCTGTATGAACATATGTTGACGCCGTTTCAATGTGTGTACCTTCGGGCTTCCTACTAGGAAAACAACTCAAATTTTATCCGAAATTTATCATAATAATCATATCTATATATATAATGGAAATTCAAAATGTTCATGTTAACGGAAATATAAATGTTCAAACCATATAACTTTATTATAAAATACTACATAAAAAAATAATCGTCAAATAACGAAGCTAACACGTTTCGAAGACGGGAGAGAACTTGCCTGGAAAGAACAAACTTACTATAAACCCGTTTGTAGACAAAGAGATCAACCCTACAAACACAGTCTATAATATCATGAAATACCGGGTACAGACACAGACAATTTCTTGTATGTGTCTATGTGCATAAATTGACGTATTTTATGTTACCAACCACGAGGTAGCAGTGAGTCTCGGTGATCGTAAACGTACTCTTTAATGTTCCAGTCGGTGATATTTTCTTCACCTGTTTCATTGGCATCACCAGTATATCAAACAATGAATATCGCAACATCAAAGGCAATCTTAAGGTTAAGCATAGTAAAAAAAACAGTAATTTATTGAATGCCTTGCTTACATGGCGCCAGGTTATATCCACAACTTTGTTTTTGCTATGTTTATAAAGTTCTAAATCGTCACCATCAATTGGTATTCAAATTTGCTTTTCACCTGCTGATATGTTTTTCATATTTCTCTTGGCGCAGCAGACTCGCCTTGTGAACGACACTAGCCTTTGAAGACACACTGGAACCATTGAAGTTTCACTCTTGTAATATACTTTAAAATTCAGCAAAACAAGGGCGACAATCAATGCACTGTATATGTACCAGAGAAAAAACAAACTGATTATTATATGAAAAGGGTCAGACGTATCTGGAAGCTTATCCGCAATAAGGCTCATATACACTGATGTTGCCAATACAATACGTGAGCAACACAAGTACAAACAACGGCAGTACGAAAATAAATGCGGGTCTCATTGGGTTCGTTCAAATACAAATATGATTCTTGCATGAATCAATAAATCTTAATAATCAATACATTGATAAACACTTTGATGAATGAACTTCCAGTTTCCCTTTTTTAACTCTTCTTTGTTAATTGAATGCTTCAACTTTTAAAGCAAGCATACTATATGGCATGTTAAAATTAGGTTCAACGTAACACACTTGTCGATCAAATGGATAGTATCTTGTGTCTATCTAACATCTCGTTTCTATAACTTTGGTAAATCTCCACACTAAAAGTCCTTCCGGATGTGCATATAAAAATATTGAACCTTTGAAAGATAGCATTTGATATATACGAATAGAGACAGCCAATACTTACTTTCAGGTACCAATGGAATTATACATTAGTGGTAAGTATTGAAGTTCTTTATTTGTATTTATTTATTTCATTTGTAAACTTATCAAATTGACTGATGGCAAATATATCTAACAAATTTAACAGTGCTATGCTGTCAGGTGGTAGAAATGGACTTGTCTATACGT
Source organism: Mya arenaria (assembly GCF_026914265.1). Taxonomy (NCBI): domain Eukaryota; kingdom Metazoa; phylum Mollusca; class Bivalvia; order Myida; family Myidae; genus Mya; species Mya arenaria. The sequence goes on from NC_069122.1 coordinate 13,303,156, forward strand.
CATTCTCATATGCGTGTTGGCCTCCATTTTGGTAAGCCTGGTGACTTCTCAAAATGAGCAAAAGTACAAGTGTGTGCACAGCCAACCTCTTTAAATACCGTTGCAATATTTACATTAGGCTCATGTATGTTTTTTTTTTATTTCGAAGGTTATCTGAATGCATTTATTAAACTAATCAAAGTAGCATAGGAAATGCTGTTAAATTTTATGCTTACACTTATGCAATCCTTGTTAGAAGAACGCAGTGTCTAGTGTGGGTTTGTGGTTTGTAAGTCCGGTTTCCAAACAATATCTTCATCTAACGGTATGCCTAAAGGAGGCAATTTAACTTCTCTCCAATATTTAGGCTTATACCTCAGCCTCTCATCCGCCCACAGACAAGCAAACTTCATTATGGTCGACATTCGATCTTCCACTTCATTTATTTCTACTAAAGCCATCGATTCTATTCCCACAGATATAATTTGGAATTCTTCAATAGTACCGATGGCTGGACTAAGAGCTTTGTTGTATCCATTCATCATGTTTGTAAATATCTGTCGAAACATATCTCTCTTTTCGATCTATTGCTCAATAATGAAACTGAAATATACTCAGACCAATACAACGACAGTGTATCAGCTTTAAATCAATATCGTGATATCAAATATTATTACGTTTGGTGTTATGAATGCCCTGATGACTACAGAGGGCGTTGAAGCAAGCCAAAAGTAATACAAAAATGGTGTGCCCTTAACGGGGGCATTATTATAATCATAGTCAATGGATGTACACTAAAATAAAATAAACTACATTCCAGGAAAATGTTTGTATTTAGCCCCTTAATGTTTTATTGTACATTTCATAATGACCAGCGTGCATACCGAAGAGCGTGATCACTTTGCGTTCGATACTTTATTGTATCGCCAAATCGGTCGAACCACTATATGCAAAATAGTGCTCCAGTTGTTCTTTTAAATTATGTAAAATGTGTTGATAAAGAATACGAATACTTTGGTAATTTAGCACAGATATAATATCGTCATCAGATTATGTATATTTTGGGTGAAATAAAGTGTGTATTTACTTTGTAATAAAAGATATACACAGGATTCTCTAACATTCGAAAGGAATTTCATTACTTTTTTCATTATGGATTAAATAATACACATCAAAAATGCGTAAATTGTTGATCTGACATTTAGGCAAAATTAAAGCTATTAAAGCTACTTTTTACCGATTTGATTTCGACGATTGTCAACCAACAACTGAGCTGGTCCCGTATGGTACAAGAGTGATTGACTTAAAAAAACACAATTTGACAAAAACTTATGAACAATTAAAATTAAGAGATGTTTTTGTTCTTGCAGTGGCTGAGTGAGAGACTGTGACATAAAGCATGGACGGGAAGATGCTTTTAACACTTTTCATCCAACTTAATGGCTGACTGAGATATTCTAAATAAATCATGGATGGGGAGGGTGCCAGCAAGAAAAAGTTGTTCGTGAAGCACCATGTAAAGTAACGAAATGTTTTGATTAGCTGAGTTTTAGTGATGATTATAGTTACTGCAGCGAAATTAAAGAAAATGTTTAATCCATGTTGTTTTTTTTTAAATTGAACATAAGGAAGTGATCATACAGGCGACAACTGGCATTCAAATGCTTGTTTAATTTAATTGGTTGTATCTGGTCTTAAACCGACCTATAGTTGAGCGTTGAAAAAACTGTTCTCACTTGACTTGAGTGTGTGTGTTTTTTTGACACAGCAGAATCCAATTGTGAAAACAATTTAGTCTCATACACCAGTAACCGAAATACGCACTTATTGTTAGTGGCCTGTTTTTTTTCATTTGAAGGAAACACGGTCGATATATTATCAAAGTATTGTTGATGTTGTCGTCGGCGTTGTTGTACAATATGTTACACTATAACCGAAACATTCAACACATTTTTGTTAAACAATTGATGTTATCATATTTTAAGACGAATCAAACAACAATACCCGACACAGATAACTTGCGTTGCATAAAGTCGTAACATATTGGCTTATTACATCGACAATGGTTAATGGTATCAAAACATTGCGAAACAAATGATGAAAATAGCGAAACAAAATGTTGATATTTTCATATTCTAAACATCAACCATTTGGGAAATATCGAAATGGACGCGTCATTGATCTTACATTTATAACCATGCTTCGAAAATACATTTAAATCAGAAACTTTGTATAAGATCACTAAAGGCGTCTAAGCAGCATTTACGATAGGGCATACCTTTTATACACGTAAATGAGATATACGGTTATTCAAATATGCGTGGCAGAAAATATAACTTCACTCAGTCTGATTGCTTTTCGTATTTACAACATATTAATGTATGTACTGCAGGACGGCTTCCTTGATATTTATAAAGAGCACATGGGCTTCCTCCCTGTATTCCAGTCTCCCCGCATCACTAGACACAGCCGTATTATAGTATTCAAACGAAAGAGAATAAAACGGTGTATTATTTGTTACAAAACAATGTTTCACAATCGTTGTAAAATACCACCAGTTTAAACAAATAATAGATTATTGCTATTTAAAGCCCTAATGGTCATTTCATTTTGCGGACATTACCCGTCGCATTTTGAGTTTTTTTTGTATTAATATGTTTGCTGAGGGTGAAATGTGACAGGTTATAAACCACTTCCTATCGATCGTCGCCGAGCAATAATTGCAGTTTTAAATATGTGTTTCCTGGAAAATAAATGACAGACTGTCGACATAAATTGGACCGTTGTTCGTTCATTGCGTAGCAGTAATTGGTATTATGCCGAAACACACTCGTTTGTGATCGCTTCATTATATAAAAATAAAACCAGCAATATTTCGGTAGCGAAACAGTTTGGTGACAGGTTGCTTACATCATTTTCTGAACGTTGCGCTATATATAAGCCTATCGCCGAGAGATCCATTTAACCAACCAGAGACGTAACATCCTTTGCCGTGAGCGTGTATTTGTTGAAAATAAAACTGTTTGTTTTTTAAAACTTTTCCACACCAAGCTTTTGATTATTCAGTTGAAGGGCGAATAGATGATCATAATTCAATCGATATCAAGCCATATAGTGTGTGTCGACGATGGTGCTGTACAAGCCGTGTAATGCACACATGGCAAATATGATGATATAGCCATAATAGAATAGACAGGATTTTTATTCATACATGCCTATTATTGAACTTCACTAAATAAAGAGCAATATTTGAAATTAAATTCAACCAAATTGACAACTACACCACACACAACTACTGTATCGCTCTACGTATTTAGCCAAAAATATCGTGAATAACATGCAAAATAAATGTTTATATGGGTTTTTTTTAAACGCCGGCTCTAATTTTACAATAAAACGGTTTTATAAAGGGAGTTGTGTTTTTGATTACTCTTATAAGATATAATAAAGTTGCAATGATTAAAGATGAACATTCTTAATGATAATTTTAATCTAGGAAAATATTATACGGCAGCTTTTGTGTTGGAATGGAATAAAAATAATATTTATATCCCGCTCTCTCTTTAGATTTTTCCCGACAAAATCCTTAATACAGAAACAATTTTCTGGCAATACCTGCAAACAATTTATGCTATAATATGCTATTATTTATTTGATCATACAGATGACTTTATAAATACAAAGTCACTTATTGCAAATATATAGCGATATAATTTCCATCAAATTAAAACAATTCGGGACCATTACTGATTTCTTTTAAATGTATTGTTGATTATTGTTTACATGTTGAGATATTATGAAGATGTTACTAACGCTAAAAAAATCATACATGCATAACAGTTATAACAGTATTTAAATTAACATTTTGAAGACAAGTTCAAAGAAAAAAATATTGAATAAACGGAATAGGTAACTTGCCTTTGTGTATGAATTTTCCAAAGTTAACACAACATTACAGGTTATGGACAAAAATAACACTGCAAAAAATATTCAACAGCTATATATCGTGAATGTCATAACAATTAGCTTCATAGCCATACGTTGGCTATCGGTTCTTGTTCGCTATGAGATTGAATTGTTTTGAAAAATCCAATACGTCACTAGACAGGAAATCAATAATACGATAATTGCAAGCATATTTCATTAATATGGAATAATCGGTTTAGCTTTTTATAGTAATTAATCTTTTGTGGGAAAGCATATATAATGGGGCGTCAAGGATGAAACCTTCGTTTCAGATATTTTACGGAAACTCGAAGAGCCTCGTTTTCATGGGATATTACTTCACTTAAATTGGGATTCATTTTGAATGCAAACCGAAATTAATGTTCAGCTCCAGTGACCAGTTTTGGAAAAATCAACTCCATTGAATATGAGTAACGCGCAACCACTCTTCAATTTAAAACAGTTAAATAGTTTATTTTATACCCTCATCCACACTGCAAAGAATGGTAGTCTTCGACCCATTGAATATACTTATATAATATTTACATATATATATATATATATATATATATCAAAACTACTTCAAACCAAATATACTGGATACTAGCTTACGCTACCTTGGTTGGGAAGATAGCTACAATTTGATATGAACCACTTTCTGTATGTTTACAGTACTAGGTGAAAAGAGGATTAGATTCATTTTTGAGAGGTTGTAGAATGTGGTCATGTTTTATAACACGTGTATACATACAGGAGAATACTACTGTAAATAGTACTCCATACTAGTGTTTAAAAAATGGACTCCATTTGCTATCGATAATGGAATCGAATCGGACCAAGCATTTCGATTTATTATCGGACGATACTCGAAAGTTCATAATAATTATCAGTAAGGAATGCATTCTTTAACCAGTATCATCATAATCATTTAAATGGTAAACCTGGAGTCAGTACATGAAATGCTATAGTCATGCTTTTGGCAACAGTAAGTATTTTTTCATATCATTTCTTGTCATTAATAACTTAACGAATAAAAAATAAAGTAAGTAATCTTAGCACTTATCCATGTAAAAACATATTAAATATTTGGAAAACAGCATAATATTCAATAACGTGTTATATTGAACATTTTATTAGAATATCTTAGTTTACCAAACAATACCAAATAAGGTTTCAAAAACAGAATGCATCGAGCCGTGATTCCCGGTATTTGCAGGTATGACCGGACCCACTACACCATAGGTTATTGAAGAACGTTTTATGAAATAAATAACAATTAAAACAATTTGTAATTTTGGCAAAAGAGTTTACATTCAGTGCATTTGTGTAAGAGTGTGACCTCTCTTGTTAAAATAATCTCACCGATAATTTACCTGAATGTAAAATTGACATTTACTCGACTTTTACCAAAAAACCTAAAAAAACCACATAGTTACCGGAAGTAGCATTAGCGAGACCAACCACTATCGAGTGTCTCCGACAAAGCAGAGAGGATTTATCGATTGTACTCGATAATCGTTTCATCACTATACAATTCTATTAAATTTTAAACAGGCATATTATTATAAATGCGCTTTATAATTAGATTAATTTGGATACTTACGTTAAAAGGATATAGCTAATTATTTGTAACATAAACAGACGATAAAACTGTAATGTACATTATGTCTTCAATACTAATCACAGGCAGGTTGATATATATACGCGATTCTACCGTAATAAGAATAATATCGTAATAAGGATATATTTATTATTTATGCGTCTCATTTACAAAACTATACAAAACTAGAAACTACAAACTGCAATAGATTATCAATACTTGTAAAATGTATAAAATCAATGTTCGACAGGAAATTTCAACGTGAACGTGGCAAAGGTAAATGGCATTGTCAAATGGATATCCATTTTTTTTGTTTATATTAAATTATATTCTTTTAAACATACAAGGAAACGATTTAATTAAAGTCAAATAAAAGTGTAATATAAATTACCCGACAAACTATGGAAAACGTCTCAATTTCATTTTTAAAATTACCTTGCCATTTAAACTTAAATAATTATATTATGCCAAACAAACCTTTCAAATATATTCTGTGGTTCTGTGGAATTAAATTACAAAACGTAATGTTTTATGTAAATCGTGCATCATCCTTATAAGAGAAAGTATGTTTGTTTTCTCTCATCGTATTGTAGTTTGATTAGTCAGTGAAGTTATTGTTCAATAGTACAGTTTCGCCTTTGGCCGCGATTGTGCAGGCTTATCGGTAACAATTCAATTTTCTATAATCATCAAATATGTTTTCTTTGACTATCTCTGTTCGACTCACATTTAGAGAACACTCTATACTTTGTCCTAAATCTTGATCTCTATTAAGCATTTCATAGGGTTCCCCCGCAACTGAATGGATATAATTCGTTTGGAATTGTTCTAAATCAAAACGTGTTTCCTCCAAAGTTTTAGCAGCTAGCTTTTCCCTGTGTCCAGCCTTGGTCGTTTGACTAAGTGCTTCAAGGTCCTTGCACATAATGGTGCTATCAGATTTGACGACTCTACGTCGGGGCTTAACTTCGTTCGCATTATCTGTCTTACATACATGACCAAGATAACCATCAGATTGTGTGACGCTGTGCAAGGATTTAGTTTCATCAGTACTGTCAATTTTATTTTTACCTTCAGATTGTGTGATTGCACGTCCGGAAATATTTCCATCCGTAAGTTCATTTAAAGGCATGATTCCAACGTTGATTTTATTACAGTGATGTAATGGGTCTTGCTCACAGGTGTATAAATAATTTTCCATGGTTTCTATGATAATTAAAAAGGATCAAACTGTAAACAATTCGTAAGCAAAACAAGCTTATAAAGACTAAACATCAGATGGTCCTTAAATCAGAAAATACAGAATTTCATCAAAACTTGTAATTAAGGGCTATTATGTGGCCGATGAACCATCTGTTTACATTATTTAAAGAATAAACGTAACCAAAATCGAACAAATTATGTCAAATCTGACAAGAAAACACATTTACATTATGTCTAATGTGAAATTTAAATAAATGGAATAAATGAATACGAACCTTCATTAATTTCGGTATAAACTGTTGATCTTTGCCGTCTATGATACCGGGGAGATTGCTGTCCTGGTGAAACTCCAACTGGAAATACTCTACAAGGTTCCATTCGTAGATTATGCTGTCGTTTAAACATGCATATTTACCAACATAAGTCATTTTTGAACCCTTTAAGAAAACTGATACAGATTATGTGTCATGTTAAGTCAGTGTGCATTGCCATTCAGTTATGCTACGATAACTAAATAGCATGTGTTTCGCTTAAATCTCAAAGAAATAAACAAAGAAGCGAACAAAGAACTTCCAACATGATGTTCTGATGCCTTTTAACTTATCAAGTTTGTAACTCACAATATAACGCAACTTTTATATATAAAAAATAACCAGTGCCAATTGTAAACCAATTGTTATACGGAAAAGCAAACGTCAAAAATGTGTTATTATCCTGCAGTAGCAGAATATACTACAATGTACCAAAAGCCTTCTGTTTACTCCCAACTTCAATCTTAACGTGTGAATTTTAAGAATGCCACTGACTAAGAGTTTAGAATACGTTCGTGCATCCCAAAACATATTTTGTGACACAAACACGTTATCGTTTCCTCTTTTCTCTCAATTTCTACCTCTTTCGGGCCAACAACAAGAAGATACTCCTGACAAGGAAGACAACCACGGTGAAAACAGCAGCAATGACTATCAAGGTTGTCTTAGAAGAGTTGACGTCCTCTTCATCAGTCAGTTCTGTAGTCGTAGTTGGCAAAACATAATACAAAAGAGAGTTCTATAATAAAGGGAAGAGAAATGGCATTGGAGGCAAAATAAACATAAACTTGAAATGAACATGCAACCTTTTGTGGAATGATAGGTATTCAACCCACAAGGACGTGACTTTAAGAAGCCTGTTGATCCAATATTTGTTTGGTATCAGTCGAAAGGTTTATATGTACAGAAAAAGAAATGTAAAAATGAAATTCCGAAAATAATACAGTGAAATTATGGCTAGTAAAAATTGAAAACTATTTCAAAAACAAAATCCGAATATGTTAAACTAAATAGCAAATATACAATCCGTAAATTTTATATGAACAATGTAGTCTGGGTCCTTTCTTTTACAAATTTGTTTCCAGTAGGCAAATACTTTTCAAATCATACCAACATCGTTTCGAGCAATCAGCTATTGCAAATGAACATTTAGGTTAAAGGAGCTTACATAGAAGTGGATTTTAAGTACCTGATAAAATAGTGTTTACGAATAACTATTTTAAATAAAATAATGTTGAGGCGCTGCGTTGAACATCATAATACGTTATCATATCAGATTTAAAGCATGCAATATAAACACACTTCATTGGTCGTCTATTGTTAAAAAAGGCAGTTAATACTTTGAACTTAATTCTTACCCACGCAGAATACACCACTCCACCCACGTGTACAGCCATTAATACATTTCCCCGTGAATGAATTACAGCGGTTTCCATGTTAGTCACCTTGACAGTTAACACTACATTTAGTTTTGCAGTTCTTGTCCCAATAATCGTTCTCACATCCAAACAAACATACACTGTTAATATCGCATATAACGTTGGACGAATTTATTTTGCAGTGTCTACATGTTTCGTTGCAATTATGTTTATAATGATACAGATAACAGCTTTCAAGCATTTGCCACTTTGTCTGTCACATTGTGGGAAACCGTCTCTTTCTAAACATTCATCGCCACATTTTAATGTACAATTTTCTGAATACGTTCGTGTACAGTCCTTACAAATTCCACTTGATCTATTACATATTCCATTTGTACATTCTTTGGAACATGTTTTCACGTAATGCTTTCCATAATAACCAAGTGTACAGTCCTTACAAATTCCACTTGAGCTATTACATATCCCATTCAAACATTCTTTTGAACATTCTTTCTCGCAATACTTGCCAAAATAACCAGGTTTACATTGACCTACGCAGCCTTCGCGTAAGGACCTGTTTGATTCACACTGCTTTTTTAGAGCTGAAAACCAAAACAGTTTTACAATATTTTATTCTGTTTTACTAAATAAGGGATGGAAATATTAAAAATGTTCACTGAAAATATCGTTTAATGCGGAATGTTTTATATTTTATTGTTTCTGTTATTCAGATGCGCTTTTGTATACAAATCGATACAAAGGCGAAACGATAACTAGGGATATCTAATGATAGATACGTGCACGCATGCGTTAACTTGTAGGCTACTGAGCTTGTTCCTGCAGAGGCCAGTTGTTTATTGCCAAGGCAAATCATAACATTCCTTTCGTAATAGAATTATTGAATATTCAGATGTTATGCTAAGAGGTCAATGCAAAACAGATCCGCTTTGAGGAGAAGTGTTTGACAAACAAATGATACTAACGATACACTACTACAAAACATGACTATAAAATAATCAAATAATTCAATAAAAACAACATTATGTTCATGAGCACCATCCACTAAAACCTGTCAACTTGTTGTACGATAAAACTTGAGCGATACCTCCAAAACTCTTAAAGCAGTTCTTGAACAGTAAATGTGGTACAACTCATGGATAACAAGCAAACATAGTGGGAATGTAGAATAAATATTATGTAAATATATTTGAAACTGTTGGGGGTTATTGTAGCCCAAATGTTTTACCACATTCAATGATACGTTTATTTATGACCAGATGGATGAAGGAAGTTGAAAGAGAGAGAGAGAGACATTCATGGCGAACGATGTATAGCGATGGGCAAACGACATTCAAAGTAGCTCACCATGTGCAGGTGATATTAAAACATGCATTATAATGGATCGCAAATGACATAGCAACAAACTGCAATACACGCTTAAGTATTTACCGCAGGCGAAAGTGTGTTCATCTTCACCATCGTGGCAGTTGTCAATTCCATCACACAGTTCATGTACAGGGATGCACTTTAGGGACGTGTTGCAATACACTTGCCCGTTGGCCAGGCATGTTGTAGAACCTTAATATAAAAAATAAAACAATAATAATAAGAAGAAGAATTATAACGGTATAACCTGTAACAGGAACATTGAATAGAATGGATTTTTTATATTTTTCTTCAGAACGTGTCATTAAAACACGTGATAGACCTTTTTCGCCAATTGGAACTTTAATACTGAAGAAATTGCATTTACATTTGCCATCCGTATTCGGATAAAATCAATAACACACAGGTACTGGTTATTATATTATTTCTTTAAATTCCCTTAATTGACACAAAACAAAAAATATGTTTTTGTAAATAACGATGACCTACCGAGTTTACCGAGCTGAATTTAGCGATCTTGGGCGCTGGAGATCCTATCGGTTTTATTATTTGATATATTGTAGTAACGATATAAACAGTTTATGTCTTACAATTGTCATCATTGTAAACTATCTTTCTAAAGTAGTCTAAGAATTAAAAAAAAACCACAAGAATAAAAAAATATTCTCGTAGTCTAAATGTCACCATATTATTTCTGCTATCAGTCGTATAGCTTCATATTATTTTCTACGGCAAAATGCATAGTGTCCGTGTTAAAAACGTTTCAATCGGATATAAATGAGACAAAGTGACCTTTTAAGGCCTGGTAAAGACATGTAAAGAACATTAAGTGCTGTCCCAAGACGGCCTTCTGGTCAGGCTGACGAAAACCTGACCTCAAAGTACTAGAAAACATAGTTGGGTAGAATAACTTGAACGGACGATGGGTGGTTGTTTATCCAAGAATAATTCAAAGTGACCCATTGAGACCGGTTAACTTGCATGTTCATGGCATCAAGGGTTAACCTAGGCACCGCAAAATTAATTACGGCCATCTTGATGTCAGGTTGACTAAAACTGAACTCCCACACCCGCGGTTTTGGTTAACTAGGCACATGAACCAATGCTTGGTGGCTGGTAGACAAAACAGGTGATGTGACCCCTGAATATCGGCCTTCTGTCCGCCATGCTGTTAACTTCACGCAGCAAGGACGCCAGACCGATATTCATAACAAATCAAACGTTCAAAGATGTACAAAATACAAAATAAATGTCATGTTGGTCTGTAGCTGGCTAGACTGAGCATTATACATGAACATCGACCGAGTATTTTCACTGAAGTAACGGATAATGGACATTGACTTGTGTTGATTTGGATTTATGTGGCTATAATTCTTTATAGATGCAGTGTTCTTTTAGCATAACTTCATTGTTGTCATTCAATTTCTGGACGTGGTATTTTCTGGCGCTATGGTAAAAGAGCAGTTCGTTTGGATTGTTCTTTGACTTCGTCGCCATTCGTTTCATCGTGGAGTTTTTATTCTTTTAAAACATTGTATTACACTAGTAACTTTGTATGTATGACAAATAATACACGGTTATATCACTCTTGTGTCGTAAGTTATGCTACAGATAACAGATAAAGCTTAAAACATGCCTTACATACACTTATCAACACATAAATAATAGTCGACACAGATGTCTTACTGCAAGAAGGATGAACTTCATCTTCACCGGTTCGACAATCTTTGTATCCGTCACATAAAGTAAACTTGTGGATGCACTCCCGCGACGTGTTACAGAAGAATTTGTATTGTTTATGGCACGCATACATGGCTGCAATGATCAAGTAAATTGTTACATATAATACCTAATTAGTGAAAATATATGCGTTCAAATTGGTACACAAATATGACCATTTGCTATTTCCGGTTTTAATGGTAGAATCATTTGTATCCATGGCTACAGTGTAAAAACCAAACCTAACTTTTAGCATAGTAAGTGGTCAATGAGCCTAAACACTGCACATATAGTAACTACATGAGTGACATCTAATAACAAAAAGCAAGAAAACATATACACAACCTACATACTTATTTATTTGTGTATAGTTGTCAATGCTTCTAGGGAAAAATGGAATGAAAAAACAACAACAAAACATAACTGACCATTCAGACTTGCATTTACCCTAGAGTTATGTTCAATTAATTCATCGTTAACTAGTGAAATATCCAGTTATATTCAGGAGTATTTCTATACATATATTTTGAAATGGCAAGAGGTTTCTCATGCGAAGGTTTTCATATAGCTTAAAACGAAAAACGAAAACTAGCTCCTCTCCTACTCAACCACAAGTTTTACAAAGGGATTTTAAACACTCTTAATAGCTCTTGAGCACTTTTTGCAAAGATAAGCTTTAAAAAGCCAAACGTCAATTTCATTTACCTGAATCAGAGTCGACCCATGGAAGTAGAAATGCCTTAAACAGAAAATAACTTAGGTGTTATACACCGAAAAGCCACTTAAGAGGCCATTACATTATCGATGTAAATAACAATGGTATTGATTAGGCTTTGTGTGAGTCATGCATAAACATATTAAGATCCATACATATAAAAAAAAATGAAATAAAAGCCTATTAGAAATTATTAATAAAAGCGGGTAATAGAAATAGTTAAACGTTTGACTGTAATAATATCATTTGTATGTCAATTACTGAGACTGTTCAGAATAAAACAATATGTAAAACTCATTCTACGAGAAATATTTCCACTAGCTAAATCGCTAATTTGTTTGAAAAACAAACAATTTTGTATGTTTCATAAGCTTTACTAGATCGCGTGTGGCACAATCTACGTTTAAATACAAATCATATGATAAACCAGTAACGCTGGTACTACAATTGGGACTTTTTTATTGGTATTGAGCAATGTGTTAATCGACGTCTATAACATATATTGGATGAAAATGATCTAGTACAACATATAATTTAGCATATTTTGTATTTTCTTAAGATATTTATCAGACAAAATAGGCTGAAATAAATCTAACTTCCTGTGAGGACACAGTTTGATATATTTGACTGCATGAACTATAAATTCCAGTCTGCTCTGACCAGTAGATAGTTTCCTATTTAAAAATGGTATCACCGCCTCGCTATTATGATGAATGATCCAACTACATGTGTTCCTATTTTGAAATAAATCGAGATTAAAAATGTAGGGTTTGAGAACAGTATTGTTTATGCAAAACATCTCAACATTTTTTTGCAATATTTTTTTGTAACGTAGTTGGCTGTATTTAAATAATAATTTAGGATCAAGAATGAATGGTAAACTCGTTTTTAAATTTAAAACAAAAAACATGAGAAAAGTAACGTTCTTTGTAAAAAAAACAACAATTTCATAATGTTCTTGTTAAGACCAGTTTGTGTCAATGATATTGCACATTGAATCAGTTGACGGATAAACGACGTTTTCATTTGCCAGTTTAGGACATATAACAGTCTGGAATATATGAGAGCGTGATATTTTAGTAATAACATGATCCTTTGATATTTCATTGACTCTTCTAGGGTCACAATACACGACTAAGCCGATTTCGGTAATACATATATGTCCATTGGACTGCAAAAAACATGAAGAAGAGTGTTGAACTCAAGCGACGATCAATATTGATATCAATGGATATTCTATAATACTTTCTGTACAAATTTAGAGAAAACAGTGTTAGATGGTATTGCAAGATTATCAATGTGCCAACGTTAAAGAATGTTTTAAAGTGAAGGATCTTTTAAAAAAGACTTACAATGAGGCAAAACAGTATCCAGGCCATCATGTCGAACACACTTTCAATTGTCTTGTTAGGCCTAAAACTTCTGACTATAATATTGCAATTTGAACGCGCAGATCAAACGCAATCAGTTCACTGAAAAAAAGCTGATTTCCGCAGTAAACTTAAGACGACAATACAAGAATTACTTCAAAGGCATTCTCTCATCTATATGTTTCGTCCGTTTTTAAGTGCAGGACATAAAGAAAATGCATAAAATAACCCCTTTACTTGAAGACTGAAATACTTGGGGCCAGTTTCATCCCCAAAACATATCTTTTACTTGAGCTATAAATTGAATTAAAACATGTTTTTGTAAATCAGTTGTATAACTTATATTGAGCAATACCTTGAGGTTCGTTACAAAATATTATCTTAATCAAAATATGGTAAATACATACAACAGCCCATATTAAACCATCAATGGAGACAGTTTGAGTCTGTTATGTGTTACAGGAAAATTATCAAATGACGTTTAGTGAGATATGTTTTTGGGTCAATATTGAATCTATCATTATTTGTTCTTTCTGTCGGTAGTGCCGAAAACTGAAAGCCTATAGCATCTCTCTCGAGTCTGTTTCCTGTGTAGAAGCCAGAACTGATGCCCATTCTGAGATACCATTAGAATGTCACCCGGTTGAAATCGAACCCATAACCACTTGGGTTAAAGGCATACACCTTAACAACTTGACCGACCTCAACATCAATGTTCACATTTACCATGGATAAGGCGATGCTAATTCCCTCCTTTCACTAAGCGTATCCAATTGTACTCATGTATGTTCCTCATTTGTTTGTATGCTTAATTTCAGATATTACAACACTGCCAGGAACCAATTATTGTTGTCAAATTATTAAATTATTACTCATTCTTTTGTATATTGTGTTGTCAAAGACCTCTTGTTCAAAAATGAATCACAGCAGTCTCTTAGATGTAAGTTACAATTATATAAACAATACAATGTAACATAATAATAGATGGGAATTTTAATTTATGTGTATGAAACTTCAAATTGTCATGAAAAAATAAAACGCATATTAATTTTTTGATGATATTTAGACGTGGTACAATGCAATTGTAACCTGATGAAGAATAGTTGCAGTGAATGATTTGAGGTTGAACTCGTTTCTTGCAGTTTTTACTTATTTGATGTGTTTGTACCAGATCCTTTAACCTACTCCTGTATTGTTAGAGAGCAATCAGTAAATATTGGAAACAAAAAAACGAATATTCTCTAATATTGCATGGTCTTATTGAAGTATTTTTTTCATTCTATAAGGAGTAATCAAAAGAAGTAAAGTTTATCACAAAATCAACCAAATTTAAAGAACTTCGTGACAATGAGGATGTTGTCTAACCTATTCGATTAAATTTTAGTCATACAACTGAGCATACCACGAAGTAAAGAAGTACAGAACGTTAATAAGTAATTCTTATATAAAATTAGTAATAATGAGTCCATCTTAAATCATAAGGCTTCTGATGAATCGATAAATAATCGCGAATCTGACGCAGTTGTAGATATTGTCTCTGTTTTAGGTTGCATGCAAGTTCCAGATCTAAAAGTGATGCGGAAATTAATTGTTTCCATTGATATTCCTTTGAATCATCAATTCATATATTACTGTCATAACTTATTAATTGTACCTAATCATAGATATTAACTTAATTTCCCTTTAATTTGGGTTTTACTACAGAAGAGGTTCGAAAGTAGAAAGTGGAATTCGATTGATTATTGTGAGATATATCTATCGAGACTGTCAATAAAAACAACGTATAATTATATAGTTTTCAGTGTTTGATTAACAAAGTCCTTGTTCATCACCGAGGAATCCTCTGTGAGGCCTTGATAAAGTGTTTTTGTAGATGTTTGTAAGTCGAAAGCAATAAGCCGTATCCACTGATAAGACAAGTGCCTGGATAAATCAGCTAGTATAGCCCATACGTATCAATGACGGATTTAGTGGTATTTATACGGTATTTATAATTCACCAATTATGACTTGCTTTCATGTATTTATTGAAAATGTGAATATCCAAATGAAGAATAAATGTTTACTTTCTAGCTTCCGGAAATTTAATACTTACTTAAAATGTCAACATAAAAATGCTCGTTAGGAAAATTATGGCCGAAGTGTTTCATTCTTTAAAAGTCAAAGAAATGAAACACTAAAACGCTAAACGAGACTTAACAGTTTATATAAAGTAACTATCAGGCAACGTAGAATGAATGGCTGTCATGCACCTTACTTTATTCTATTTCATTGAGGAAATGATGGCAATACAATGTTTTTTGGCCTTTTCCCGAACTTTGCTAACTCTCGCAACTAATTTTAACTTAATACCCTTATAATGTTTCAAATACATCTAGCCGGACGATTTGAATTGCAATTGAATTAATCAAAAAGAACAGTGATACGGATATATCTCAGTGTGAGTATTAAAAAACGTTTTATTGTGTAACTTTGCTTTAGAAAAGTATGATATCTTTGATACCTTTATCTTAAATGCAATTTTACAACAAAACCAACATGCGGTTATTTTTTTATCAGCAAAAAAGACATGTTATGATCTAAGCCTGTGAGGTTGAAATTAATTAAATATGTCGACATACGATCTTAATACATTATAGCCTAGAATGTGTGATCGGTAATGGTAATATGAACTAAGGCGCTGCCTCTACGGGCTTGAAGTGTTATTGCCGGAATCGTAGTTCTTTTTATGAAACACATGTTGTACAATACATCGCGACCGGTATTTTTGGCCTCTCGGGTCATCAAAAACAACCAGCTGTTTTATATAAACAAGTCGCAAACCTTTCAGTACTTGTTCTTTCAAGTTAAGCACAGAGCCTTAATTTATGAATATTCATATGGCAAGGACGAAGAGGCTTTTTTGAATTTGTTTTTCAGCTGTATAATTATTTTTATATCTGGTCTACAGTCCAGTACAGTCCATACTTTCAGTGTGTGTATACCACGTAATAAGTTGCGTCATAAATGCTATGTCGGAAGGCAATATTTTGATTTGAAAAAAAATCTTTAAACATAGATAACTTTGCTATTTCTTCACCATTGTAAATAAAACATAGCGCAGTCCACGCCGATTACGGAGCCCTACCTTCGTTCTTTAACCAAATTTTGATTGCGAGTTTAGTATCTTAAAACACTTCGACAAACCTTTCAGCCGTCTGACGGAGCATCGTCAAAACATTATTTTTTACCTCATCAAATTTGAAAATAAAACAAATGCGGGGCGCTTTAAGCGGCATAGGCTGCCCTTTGTTTCATTTTAAATGGTGTTGTTAATGAAAAGTTATCTTTGATTTAAGTCTTCATTTTAAGCAATTTTGCCTTCCGACGAAGCATATATATAACGCAATTTATAACGTGGTATATACTAGTGATGGGCCGATGATCGCCGATAATCAATTATATCGGCAGACATTCGTAATTTGGCGATCGGCGACCTCATCGTTCCATAATCGAATAATCGAAAAAAAAGTTTGCTTGAATTCAGTTGAAATTTCCAACTTTATATAACGCAGTAACTTAGAGCTTAGGGAAGTAACCGATACTTTGAGTTTTAACAGAACTTTCATTTAGTTTTCTTTGCGTTCAAATAGCTTTATGATATCGGTCGTCCAGGTGCTGGACAAGTGCAAATTATTCCAGCGAAATGGTTAGGGTCATTCAAGCCCAGATTCTTATGAAACTAGGCTTGATCCACCCCAGCTGTGCTCACATATTGAAATGAACGTCAAGATCAATGTAAAAACTGTTTGAAGAATGGAAATGTTTGTCCAACTCCGAGAATACGTGAGAAAAGTTTTGCTTATTGAATTTCCAATTACTCGTTATTTTTAATAGCTAATGCCGTCCAAAACCAATGTGTTATGTCTCATTTTTCTCAATTTAATTTTCAAAACTGGTTTAATTAATGCACCAGTCAATTGTAACCAAGCACCCCCCCCCCCCCCATTATTCAATATGCCAGAAATAATACCTGTTTTCTGACTGAGGCATTAGAAATGAAAACTAAGGTCCTTATTGATATATACATCAGAAAGGCTATCCCCGGTATATCCCCGGACCTGGGAGGGGGGGGGGGCGGGGCGTGGTTACAATTGACTGGTGCTTAATTAAGACCATAGTGAAAGAAATCGGCTAAGTAGTGTGAAGGAAATTGTTCCTATTACCAGATGTAAATCATTGTAATTATTGGTCTTTCACACCTTCCATAAAGCAAGCAATAAGTATTTCACAGTTTATTTATGAGTCCTTAATTTACATAGATACACTATCTACATACATTTATATACTAAAGCTATAAAATATAAGATAATATGCACATGGCCATTGTAAATGAGTAATGTGAAATGCATACAGTTATGTTGCAGTAGACAAATTATCAAATATTATTAACAAAAACTAGGTAGCATATAATTATAATGAGGATAAAACATGAGCATTCAGCTGATACTGAAGACATTTTAAAAAAGAGAGTAAAAGATGAGTTGATATTCTTGTAACAATAACATTCAATACTCATATTTGAAGATTTAACTTCAACACTATCCATTTCATAAAATATGTTGATTTAACTGCAGCATCAGTAAAACATTCCTTTGACCAAATGCATGAGTATAATCCCTTATTAACAGTAAATAAAACAATTATTTTTAGTATCACATGCCAAAAGCATTATCACATTTGAAAAAAAAACTACATTGTTTACACAGAAAAAAATACAAATAAAATAAAAGTTAAGGAAGTTTTTTGTAAAAAATATGAATGCAATAAATTGCCCATTGAAGGAAGGGTCAAACATAAGCACATTACTCAACTTCATTTTTTCAAACCAAAAGATTTAAGGGGTTTACTTTCATCTTCAAAAACTAGTAACTAGTATATTTTTTAAAGCACATTTCAATATCTGCAATATATTTCCATCCCATAAGTGTTTTGTTTATAGTATAATTGTAGAATAAGTCTGTAATTAGAAAATAAGTATTTAAAAAAGTAACAGAAAAAATGCATGATTTTTTTTTAATTGAAAATGAAAACAAAAGTGAGCCTTAGTTTCAAATGTTTTATCATTTGAATGTGGAGGGCAACATAAGTGAATGAATAAGTTAATGCTATAATATATTTAAGGCTTATACTAAGAATAACTGATAATCTATTGAAAAAGAATGGATTGAAAGTTACTGCTACATGGTCTTAATTAAGCAGTGTAATGTACATGATTGTCAAGTTTAGAAGTTGTTAATAACTTTCCTGCTTATACATGAACAAAAGCAAGTACTTTTTGCTTTTGATTGTTTTCCTTTAAAGCATTGATATAAAATAAAGAAAAATCCACTTATTTGAGGTTGTCATTTCTGCACAGGATTGATTATGGAGGAACATATCAAAATGCAGTAAAAGTTTTGCTGTTACTTAAAGCTGCGCTCTCACAAATTTACTGTTTTGACAACTTTTTTTTTAATTTTTGTCTTCGAATTAATTTTTTTGTGTGTAAATATCTGCTTACCAGTGATGAAAGACTGCTAAGAAAAGATCAGAACGCAGATTTTCATATTTCCATTCCAAATTTAATGTTTTTTGGCTTAAACCGTTACTAACGGTTAAATAAAAATGCATAAAACATCGTTTTGGGGACGGAATTTGAAAAAAGTTGTCAAAACGTTCAATCTGTGAGAGTGCAGCTTTAACATCAGAAATCACAATAAATGAAAATAAAACAGGTATCACACATGTCAGAAAATTACATAAAAAGCTGTTTAATTTCTGATAAAAATAGGATAGAAACTCTATCCCTAAACTATTACAAAAACAGTGCTATTACTACTTCTTAAGCATATATGTACAATTTTTTTGTCCTGAGTAATATGCCAAAATATGTCATTATATAAATATTTACCCGAATGTTGACAATATGTACTGTCACACTGGAAACCATGCAATATTCATTTTATTATACCGAACACAGTTACATTTATATACATATATAAGATTTTTACCATGACACAACTTTCAAGTTTAATCAATTTATTCTGTTATTATTGTTTGTTCACATTTAATAGCTGTCATTTTGTTGCAAATGTCGTTTAGAAATAAGGCAAACACCGGTTGTAACCAGATTCACAATACATTTTAATAAGCGCTTACCACCTCAGACTTGGGGAAACCAAAAAAGCCTAGTTTTAGAATCGCATGCTATGTGGTGTGAGACCACAGTTATTTTTGATATATGTTTCATTTAGACACCAACCTGGATTCTTACTTTAATACAGTCCCAATTGAAAAACAAGTAACTGGCTGCTGTAGAACAATCCAAGACACAAAATTTAATAACAAGAAAACATAGGGTGGACTATTGCGTTTTCTCACAAAATTGAGTAGTAAGACATGACCCTGAGGAATAAGGCTACAAACAACCAATTAACAAAGTTCCACAGGCAATGATTTTTCCAATTTTTACACTGAAAACTATCAGTTTTTGCAATACAGTGTCAAATTATGTTAAGCTCTATGCAAAAAAGGCCACCGGTTTCTTCTCTTTCATTTTTATTCAATACTTTAATTTTACAATACAACACAACGAAGTACACAATCGCACAGTTAACAGTTAGTTTGGCATGTATAGTGATGAGTCATAAATTATGACCTGAAGGTCATATTATCTGGATACCGATTGCATCAATTTAGCTTGTTCCTTATCCGTAAAAAAACAACGTTATGTCATTATGGTGTCCAAACAGCAACGTATGAACGATTGAATTTACAATAACAAGTATAATTCTTAGTACAACTCACCGTGAAAGCAACGTTAAATCCGTGTTATTGCATCATGATGAAAGTTTCAATATAATAGACACATTGAAGGAAGACATCACGCGCACCTGCAATGTGCCTATATGCAAATCATTGTTTACATCAGCTGTCGTAAAATGCGATAAATACATTTAACTTAATTATTTAGATTTACAGTTTAAACGGTATTTTTTAAGATGTGGGGTAAAAAAAAACACAATTGTTATGACAAACCCTGTTCGTTTTGTATTATTATTGCAGAGTTATGAAATATAATTTCCGTTCAAAAGTAGTACTCTTTAGACGTGTATTCATTATATGTGTTCTCCACTCCTTTTATGGAAGTGCCGAAGGTGGATTGTACATGTAACTCGGGTATTTCCGTATTGATTTTCATTGGTTAACGGAGGTCAAACCCCGCCCCAAACATAAACAATTTGCTTGCCGGCATGCACGCGCTTTATATGAACAATGTATGACGAGCTCTTCTGGTTCTCATTTTCACGGTTTACGTACAAACCGTAAGAGGGCTTGTACAGCTCGTATTACTCATCCTAATTTCTAGCTATAATCTCGAAAAGCTATGTAAACTTAAAATGCTTCCTCGAAAAGACCAACTGATCGGCGGAATGACAATACAATACTTATTTGACCACAGGCTATAATGTGATTAACTAAAATATCTTAGTTAAAATGTTCATCTCATTACACTGTGATGTAAATTGACTAATATTTATGAAGCAGAAAAAACATATGCTTCAATACAATATCCGGACAGAATGTTCATCGCCATTTTTAGCCGGGCCGGGCTTTGGCGTCCGCGCAATGTTTTTCTGACACAAAAAGTATGTTTTTAAGATCAAAGTCAGTACGAATAACGACGCCATACGACACATATATGAGATAATGTTCATGTGGCTTTTTATTAATTAAGTTTTTATATCCGAATGAATTTCAATTTCTGTAGGCTCCTGATTTTTCCAATTTTGCTTTATCTTTAGACTATAAGAAGACATAATTTTACACCTTGAATTTGCTATGCCAATATATGTCCGATGGTGGTATCGAAAGGATTGTATCGGATCTTGCAAGCGTTCAACTCAAATAAATTATTTTTTTGTCTTAAACTATGCTGGCTGATTTCTGAAAATGACTTAAAAACATATATCGCCTTTTTCCCCTATTATAAGATTTAACAAAAATAAGAAAAAATAGAATAGGTCGAAAATCACCAAAATATATACACATTTTTCATTGGTTTACAGTTAAATGACTGGGATACGTACATGAAACTTCTTTCCTACACCGAACCAGGATATCCGTCCATGTCAACCACTTATCTCAAAGGAAAAAAGGACACGCCTGTTTGTACGTGACTATGTTTAGCTGACGGCTGTCACACAGCCGTCCTAATTGCGTTAAATATATTTCATAAGTGTATCCAATGAGAATTTTTTTCTACGAATTATCATCACACTTACATCGGTGTCATATTCAAAAGACAGGATATAACTGTCTGCTATGCCTTCATATTGTTTGTCAATTGAGTAGTATTTACATTCATGTGTTCAATCGTGACAAACCTGAAATAAACGTATTTCATATCTCTAATGCCTGGACAAATTTTCGCTCTGATACAGTAGCATGAATACCCTGGGATCTGAAAAAGCACCAACAACGTGTCCTTATTGACGAATCATTCTATATGTAAGTGTATGTTTATTTCGGGTAATATGCGTTCCTTATCCGGACAATAAAGAATCAAGATATTTAAAGATTTATTTACAAAATATGAAGATATATTACATATTTTACAGTTGAATCAATGGACATTTTATGCAAAGTAAACACATAGAAATAATGTTATATATACAGATATATATATTACGTTCTGTTAATTGTAATTATTACATGCCAGTTACGAAGAGTTTTATTTGCTATCATGTATGTCAAAAAGCGCTGAAAGCGTTGAAAGCCTGTAGGCGCGACAGGTGTGATTTTACATTTTTACATTAACTTTTCACAGTCCAAAAATTCTAATCCAAAATATATTTTCAGTGACTCCAAACTAATACCAATAAGTCTCATTTTAAGAAAAGGTAACGTAAGTTAATGAATTATTAATACAATTTGCTTGTTACATCACAGTTACTGATAAAACTATATATACTACGATAAATATACATAATAATTGCTTTAATCTCCGAAGTTAATTTATAAAGTTAAGTAAATTAAATGAAAACAAAAATTGGCTAAGGAAATTTTGAATATTTGTAGGTAAAGTAGGTAAATTAAAATAGAGTCTTTTAACCAACACATTTCCATTTTCATCGTAATTGTCTATCAATATTTATCTCTCGGGTCCACAACTATAATTATTTTAGGTTATTTGGCTTACTATCCAATTCACATAAACGTTGCACATTTTGACGGAATTTATATAAAGTGGTATATTAATATTATTTCGCACTTTTTTTAAACCACATAACCTTATATTATATCCCAATATGCAAACCCCGGCGCATTAATTGTTTGAACATATATTGTCAAAAAGAAGATCTGACGATACATAATTTCGATTTGCAGTAATAAATCCCGCAGCCTTCAGCTTAAACGCTATAAAGTAGTTTATATCATCAATACTTCTAACAGGCAAGCTGGTTTGAATACGCGTGTATACATAGCCATTAAATTATTCATAAGTCACATTTACAAAACCTAGAACTAAAAAGTTTTAAATATCATCAATACGTCTAACATCAAATTTTGTAAGCGCGTTTACGGATAAATAATTATGTCATAGCAAATCAATTTTTCAAACGGCATATTAAACAATAAAGGGAAGAAAATACATGAAAAAGCCAAGTAATTCAAGTGTATAATAAAAAATTAAGGGGCAAAAGGCAAGTGTTTAAACAATACTGAAATTTAGACACAAACGTCCATATACCACAAACAAACACCACAAACCATTTATAAATCAAAAAAGCCTCTCGGATAAATAAAAAATACTGCCTTTGAAATTATGCCAGACACATCTTTTTAATACTCTCTTTAAGTTCTGTGAATTTTTAATGTCATTATTCAAATACCAAACGAACTATTATGACAATATTATCATGCCACACCGACAAAAAGTAAAGTGTGACCTTTTGCTTTTTAGCTAACGACCTGAATGTCATGCATGACACATCCTTCCATGATGCTCTAGAATTGTGATGAAAATCTCAATAATAATAGCTTACTTTTGGCCGAGATATGGGTTATATAGAACACATATATGGAGCGACAGTCAGTGCTATAAACATTTATATCACTTTCTGGGACTTAACTAAACAATATAAAATCAAATTGCCAAATTGAATAATGCGTAAGCTTTATACGAAAATGTCGTTTCGTTTCAGTTTATCTCTTTGTCGTTTGCTTTTGCCTTTTGGTGCGTGTTTAATCATCCACTTTTGCTTCGTGTTGAGATTAAAAAAGCAGTTGGGTAATATTCAAGCTTCTATTATCTTCACAATATATTTCTCCGACTAGAACCTGATGCATCATTTATAGGGAAGACTCTATTGTTTGTTGATCTAATTCATTATCACAAACTTCCCTTGCAATAGCATGAATATAATCCACTTGATATTGTCCTAAATCACCAAATATTTCTTCCCCCTTCTCGCTATCTCTTGCAGCTGGTAGTTCAAAACTGTTATTAGATTCTGCGATGCTATGTCGAGGATTAAGTTCGTTTATATTGTCCGTCTGACAGGCATGATCAAGATCACTATAAGAATGTGTGATGCTCCGCCTCGATATTGATTCGTCACTAATTTCAAGTTCATTCTTGACATTCGTGATGCTCTGTGGGGAATTACTGTCGTCCGTGAATTCATTTGAAGGCATAACTCCGATATCACGGTCATATTCTGTGGCGTTGATTTCATCATTTTGATCAGGTGAGTTTTGTTCACAGATGTAATGAAATTGTTCCATGGTATCTATATTAATTGAAAAAAAAGCAAACATTTAAACCAATTTAGTGTAGTCAGCTTCATTCTTAATCTCCGATTTCGTTACAAGACAAGATTCAAATATTTGTGAGGGATAATCATACTTATTAACATTTTGTTTTAAATCTTTTTGTTATTATTTCCAATGTTAATATGAGTAAACTGATGACATTAGTATGTACCTTCGTTGATATCGGCATACAGGGAAGAACTTTGCGGTCCCCGAGGACAGGTGGGTTGTTGCCATGGTGGAACGCCAACTGGAAATGCTTGTCCTGGTTCCATGCGTTCATTCTGCTGACGGGTAAACCTACATATACGAACAAAGGGAAGCATGTTTGCAAAATAGTTAAATAGTTAAAACGCAAACTAACCAAGCTACATGTAGAACCAAATAACATGCAATATGATGTTATGGTGTCATTTAAGCTATTTAAGCGATTTTTTGATATAATTTTCTTTTAACCAGCGCAAAATATATACTTATTATTTAAAGCGATACAAACATTAAAAATCGTTATCCTGCAGTAGCAGAGTATACTGTTACATATAAAAAACGGTCTGACTCCCCTTTTCAATCCAAACGTGTGTATCTTTAAGATGTCGCTAATGAATATTTCAGAATATGTTCGTGCATTCCAATACATATCTAATTATACCATCATTATCCTTCATAAGCAGGGTGTTATATTAAATATAAAAAAACGGACTCCAACTAACAATCTAAACGAGTGTATTTGAAGGATTTCACTTATGAATACTTCAGAATATCTTGTTAAATTGCATGTATTTGTTAATTCGTTTCCCTCGATATGTACCTTTTTCGAGCCCATACGTAGCAGATAATCCCGACAACAACGACAACCACAGTGGATATAACGATAGAGGTTATCTTTAAGGAGCTGACGTTTTCTTTATCGGTCGATTCTAAATACAATGAAGCGTTATAATATAAATGGCTGGGGAAACGAAATAGCCAAAACCTGAATTTAAACAAGCAATGATTTCTAGAACAACCATACGATATCCGGTCCACAAATATGGGATTGATAAATAACTGGTGACCTTAAATTATTTTTGTATTATTTGAACAGGTCTTGTGTACAGAAAATGAATATGTAAATAAAAACATACCGAAAATAAAATAGCCAACAAATTTGCAAAAATATTTTACGTCATTTTTCAGTTTACTATTCTAACAGTAAATCATTTATGTACGATGTACTTAAGGTCATTTATTCAAAATGAAAGTAATCAGTAAGCAAATTCTTTTATATTGAGGCCAATACCGAATGGGGCAACCAGGCATCAAATATTAGGATTAAGACTAATGGAGCAAGCAGAGAACTAGCTTCAATTGAGACCAATATCGTATGGGGAAACCAGGCGTCAAATATGAGGTTAAAGACTAATGGAGCTAACGGTGAACTAGCTTCAATTGAGACCAATATCGTATGGGGCCACCAGATATCTAATATAAGGATTAATATTAATTAGACTATTTTGTAATTCATCAACAGTTTTACCAAAAACAACCATATCATCAGCAAATAACATCAGTATAATCGTAAGTCCGCATAGCGGGTCACCTTCTAAAAATAGCTCATGATCATTAACGAAAAGGGCAAATAATATCGGGGACATTATCTCCCTTTGCTTAAGGCCGACAGCACACTCAAGATATTCGGACAGCGAACTACATTTTTTTACCCATAATTTGACATTTGCATACATATTCTTAACAACTCTGAGCATTTTTCCATCAACTCTTGATCTATATAACTTTAACCAGAGGCTATTTAAACTAATGCAATCAAAGGCACGTTTCATATCAATAAAGGCACAGTACAATCTTTGATTATCATTTTTTGCACAATTGCATTGAAAATAAAAATAGCATCTGTAGTAGACCGACCCTTTCGAAATCCAAATTGAGAATCGCTCATAATGTCATTATTTTCTGCCCAGGTGTTTATTCGTTTATTCAAAATACCGGTTAAAATCTTGTGCAAAACAGCTGACTAGCGTTATATCCCGGTAATTACTTGGATTGCAAGGGTTGCTCTTTTTATAAATTGGTACGATAATGCCTTTAGACCACTCTAGGGGGAAATGACCCGAATCGATAATAGCATTACATAAATCAACAAGATGTGACACCAAAATATCCACTGACTCGATAAAATAATCATTTAATAATTGATCGCCTCCAAAATCTTTTCCCCTCTTAAGGGATTTTGTAATACGGTTATCTAGTTCCTCAAGCCTACAATTTAAATTTTCAAAATCATGGTTGTTGATAAAATCGCCCGCCTCATAGTTTTCAGCAGAAGGTATATCAT
The DNA here is from genome assembly GCF_026914265.1 of Mya arenaria. Classification (NCBI taxonomy): domain Eukaryota; kingdom Metazoa; phylum Mollusca; class Bivalvia; order Myida; family Myidae; genus Mya; species Mya arenaria. The sequence goes on from NC_069122.1 coordinate 13,329,915, forward strand.
TTAGCAACGATGAAAAATAACTGTAAAAATCTTCAATATAAACATTGTTATCTATAGCTTTTTAAATAATGAAAGTAAATGATCTCGTCTCGTGAAATAACCGACCGTTAGCTATACGCCAGGCAATGGATTTACATAAATCTAACAATTTTAACCCAAATTGGTTATTAACATTATCAATAGAACTTCTGGACAAGCCAGAATCGGGTACATAATCTTCATAATCTATTAAGTTGACAAATCTATCACACACAATATAGTCACGTTTATTTCCCACTCTCGCATTCCAGTCACCTACTTATAAAACTCTGCCTTGAGATTGAAAAGTCCCAATAACTTGTTGAAGTAAATCGAAAAGATCAATATTAACAATATTATATGAAGGTGAATTTTCGGGCCATATGTAAAGCCCAGCTAAGTATATATCACTATCTAAACAAAAAAATCTTTAGATAGCCTTAACCACACAATAGTATCGTGTCTATTCAAAACTCATGTATAATACGAGACCGCCATTACATCGTTTAGCCCGCTTATGTTGAAACTTTCTGTAAAAATTCAAACATTTATAACCTTCAATATCATATCAAGAGTCTAAATTGTCCCATGAATGGCCATGATTCATATAAAAATATTACATTATAATTGCACAGCTTAATCGAAAAATCTGAATCAGTTAATTTATCACGTGTAAGGCCGAAAGGACATGCAAATGGACGAAAGGATTGATGGATGAACAACAGAATGTACGAACAAACAAATGCGCACACGCACGCATGCTCGAACGGACGAACGTAAGAATAAACAAAAAGAAATATTGTAATAAAAGATCAACTGAAAAAAGTGTGGTTAACAAACTGAAAATGATTTTGTTTCCTGTCTCAATTAGTAGTAGATTTGTTTCATAATTTGATTCTTTAAATTATTTCCTGCTTTTATTGTTAACTATAATGACTTTCATTTAAACAATATTCTTTGTGTTTAAGGGAAGTTAATTATTTTATTCAATTGAAAATCGACTTTAGTTGAAGTAATAAAATGTTTTTTTTTATCCTACCGTAGATATTTGCACTGTGTGTCCTCTTAAATTCAACATACATAATCACATATAACTTTCTAGTTACAAATGCAGTATGTTACTCTTACATCGAAACTTAATAAAGAAGCGATAAAGGGACTGTGTCACAGATTGGCACCAAAAAAAAGTTGTTTTCTGTAACGAATCTCATGACGATTATCTAATAGAATGTGTTACGCTTTGATATCATAATTGTAAAAAAAGGAGTACCAAAATGTAAAAATAAATTGTGTCGGATACCGGGTTCGAACCCACGTCGCCAAAATTGTAGACCTGCGGCTTACTCACTGCGCTACAATGGCTTATTCTAATCGGGTGACATAATTAAGCTATACACCTATCTCGGTAATATCACGTGATAACACCGACTAGCCAATCACGCTTAAGGAATGAATTCTACCTGGTAGACGTACCCAGTAAACTTTTTAAATGGAAAAATACGAAATAACTGCTAAAGTTAAATTGTAAACTATGTGGTACTTCAGGTAATAAGTTTCAATGCATTGTACACATCGATGCCAAGTTTATGTCAGTTTTCGACAATTTTCTTTTTTTTCCCGCTATTTTATCATACGTGAGACAGCCCCTTTAAGCGTGATTTTGTAAGTAAAATCTGAGGCAGGTATGTAAGATTGCCATATCTGCTGGTTTGTATAAGTTAAATATTTAAACCATCGGAATACAAATGGAATAAAAAAACACCTTTGAGAAAAAAACACGCTTAAATCTTGTACAGTGCATGTACACAATAGGTGTCATAAAGGTGATAATTAGTCCTTCACAACATGTAATTTCCGTAGCACATGGAGCGCAGGCTGTTCAACTTTTATAGGAAAATCAATTTTCAAGGTTTCTACACGTTTATGAAAAATGTTTATGACATCAAAATGCCAGATGTTGAAGTTTTACACAAACAAAACCGATTTACTCAAATTGTACATTTTCAATTACTCGTATTTTTAAAAAAAAATATGTGACACATTGTGTGAATGAATGAAGTTTGACAACAACGCTTAAGAGACAGTTACACATTCCATTTCTGAAGCATTTGAACTGTGATACATAGATAATGATACATCAATGATACATGCTTGTAAGCAAGCCAGCATATTGTATTGTCCTGGATTATGCTGTTATTGATGTGTATGAGGCATTTAAACGAGTTATTGACGTCGCATGGAAAATATGTTAATGTTGTACCATGGAGGGTCACGTGATCAATTGGATCAACCAACATTATAATTGTAAAAATAAACTTTAACATATGTTTGATAAAAAACAAATTTTATGAACAAAAAATTGTATTAACTGATCACAGAAAAAAGAAAGAATCAATATACAAAGGAACATATGTTTCATACCGTTTGTACAAACTTTTCGACATACATAATGGTGTTTATTAACCTGTCCCCAAATTTAAAATCCATGGAGCTGTGGATGTTCGAGCAATCAAAGAAACTCGGTTTTAACAACTTGTTAAGGTCATTGTCAGACTCGTCAAAAGACCCGTATTAATATTCTATGGCCTCGGAAGAAACATGTATGGTTTAATGCATTTATTATTACAGTTATTACATTAAAGCATCTAATTTATAGGGGTTTGATAACCCCTATAACGTCGTCCATAATTTTAAATATAGGTTGAACGGCCGTTTCCATCTTACTGTGAATATTTTCTACCTGAGCTTAGTAAGCTACGCAGGTAATCTTTACTCTTTAAGGTTAAATCTCACAGCTACATAAAACTTAGGTATAATTGCACGTCAAAGATTCCAAGCTAAGTTTGATAAATGTATGCGATCGAAGTGCAATTGGACATGAAGTCACAAGGCATGTGAAACGTTTAATACAAATGCAAATTTCACAAAACTTAATGTTTTCCATGGTAGTTTTTATTTAGTTGCATATTTTACTTTCACTGTCAAGCGGCGATATTCACCCTAATCCAGTTCTCAGGGTAAAACACGACACTTTCCGTGGTAGTTCACATAGCGATATGTCCACTTAACTCAACTTTTCTTTGTTGTCCCAACTACCTTTCTGTTATGCACTATAATATTCAAAGTCTTCTACCGAAACTAGATTTATTGTCAACTGAAGTTCTTTCGATATCTTTACTTTTTCTGAAACTTGGTTAGCTGATGCAATCACAGACGACCATATTCTCATCCTTGGTTCTCAAAACGGTATCACTTTGAAAAGAAGGAATGATTTGGAGTTGATAGCGCTACAGTGTCTCTGGTTAGAAATAAAGATACGCACATTTAAAAGTTTACTAAGCGGTGTGTTCTATCGTCCTCCTAACTCTGATAGTAACTAGTATAGCCTTATTGAGGATTCTTTAGATTTGGCGAGAGAAAGCGTTTTAAAGGATATTATCATTACAGGTGATTTCAATCTGAACACTTTAGTCGATAGTCCGGGGCGCATAATAAACTCTTTATCACAACAGTTTGCCATTGAACAATGCATCTCATATCCAACACACATTACAGAAAATTCTTCGTCAATTATCGATAGTTGTGTATTTCCAGCTCGAACTCCTTAGTCTATAGTGGAGTTGGAGTGTTATTTCTAGATCAAAACATTCGTTTTCCTTGCCATATTTTTGGATTTTTTAGATACCATAAACCGGTAAAGAAGGTAACTCGGCGTAGACTATGGAAACATGACAATGGGAACTATACGCCACTTTGCCAGAAGCTTTTGGACACTGATTGGTCACTAGTTAGGATTTGTTCACCTCTAATTTTACTAATCAATTGTTGATATTTCCAACAGCTGTATTCCTAACAAGGTTATAACTATCAATCCTCTTTAACCTCCTTGGATGAATAGTGACATTAAAATAAAAAATCGACAGCGTAAAAGGGCTTATAGAAAGGTCAAACACACTAACAATCCGATAGACTGTATTAAGTTTCGCAAATTGCTTAACGATGTTGTTGCTCTGATTTGGAGTTCAAAGTTGAAATACTTTGACTCTCTTGCTTTGAAACTTAAATACAGTGAACTTAGTTCAAAGGACTGGTGGAAAATACTTAAGTCTTTTATCACTCCGGTTAAATCACGAGGTATTCCTCCACTACTCAACCCATTAGATGGTCAGTGCGTTGAAGACGACCAAGTCAAGGCCGAAATCCTTAATGACTTCTTTGTCCTTTAGACCTACGTTAACGATTCAACTCAAGTATTACTTGAACTTGATTTAACTAATGGTGATGCTAAACTTGATTCGATTGTTATCGTACCTTCCGAAGTCAAAGATGCTATAAGTAGTCTCGCGGTTGGTAGATCACCTGGGCCTGATGGCATTGATAATTGTATTTTACTTGAAGCTTCTTCAGAACTTAGCCAACCTTTGTGTGATTTGTTAAATGCTTCGTTAACTTGTGTTATTCCATCTAATTAGAAATATTCAAATGTTTGCGATGTCTTTAAAAAGTGGGATCCTTCTAACCCATTAAAACATCGCCCGATCCCTCTTTTGAATACTATGGAGAAGGTATTTAAAAGAATTATATTTAAACATGTATTCAACTTTCTTCGTGATACAAGGTTTTTTACTCGATCCCAATCCGGCTTTCTGCCAGGTGATTCTACTGTCAACCAGCTTAACTACCTCTGTAATAGTTTATGTGAAGCTCTCGACAACGGTCTTGAAATACGAGTTGTTTTCTTTGCAATAAGTAAACCATTTGAAAAAGTTTGGCATCGTGGTCTACTGTATAAACTCGAAAAAGCAGGCATTTGTGGTCACTTACTATCTTGGTTTTCCAACTACTTAGAGAATAGGCGCTAAAGTGTGGTAATTCCGGGAGCCACTTCTACATTAAAATCAATTGAAGCTGGAGTTCCCCAGGGCTCAATTTGGGGTCCTCGTTTGTTTCTTATATACATTTATGACATAGTGAACGAGAAAGAATCACAGGTTTAACCTATTTGCTGATGATACAAGTCTATTTTTTATAGTGGACACCCCCCAGAGTGCAGCTTTAAAACTACAGACAGATATAAACAAAATATATATCTGGGATGATAAGTGGCTTGTTAAGTTCAATCCCAACAAATCTGAATCAATGGGCATATCTCTGAAACGAAACAAAACCATTAATCCGCCAGTGTACATGTTTGACACTGATATCCCGTTTGTTAAATCTCATAAACACCTGGGTATTTTTCTTTATAATGAAGGCAATTCGCATACTCACATTAACTATATTAAAGAAAAAGCTTGGTCTAGAGTTAAAATCATGAAACGTCTACGCTATCAACTTGGTAGGAGGTCTCTGGAGGCGATTTATCTATCTTTTTTTAGGCCAATCTTGGAGTATGAGGATGTCATCTGGAATAATTGTACATAGTATGAAAACAATTTTTGACAGAATTCAAAACGAATGCGAACACATTGTAACTGGTTGCACTCGCCTTGTTTCTCTGCGTCTGCTTCACAATGAATCTGGTTTTGAAAGCTTGGAAACAAGGCGTGAAAAACACAAGCTTTTACTCTTTTACAAAATGAAAAATGGTCTCTCCCCTGATTATCTTTCAAGTTTGGTTCCTCAGACTCTTGGTCAACCATCAACAAGATCACTTCGAAACGCATCCAATATCTCTAGCTTTCGTACACATACGTCACGTTATACGAATTCATTCCTTCCTTCATTAATTTCAGCATGGAATAGTCTCCCAGCTGAAGCACAAAACATTGACACTGTTTCGGGTTTTAAAGCGTACCTTAATTCGGATAGTTCCATACCAAATACTCTGTTTTATTATGGAAAACGTCGATTACAGGTCATTCACGCTCGCTTACGATTCGAATGCAGTTCATTGAACCATCACCTTTTTGTTAAAAATAGTGTTCCCTATCCATCTGTGCGTGTGGAGTTCAGGAAACAACGTATCATTATCTTCTTATCTGTCCCTTTATACTGACCAAAGGAGACTTCTGCTTAATTCTGTGGAGGCTTTGACTGACGTAACGCTTCTCAATTTATTATACGTTGACAGTCTGCCCTAACAGAAGAAAAAAATAAGACACAGTTCACCTCTTTATTCAAATGACAAAAAGATTCGATACCCAGTGACAGTCACTTCCTACTTCTAATAACTAACCCCACCCAGGATTGTCTCATATTCTGTAAACATGTGATATTTAGCACTACCAATCAGGGCTCAGTGAAGAATAAGCACAGGAAGTAATTGATTAAAACCAACCACCCTACCCTCTTTCTTCTCTCTTATCCTCTTGTACCTTCTTATTCTCTTCTCAAACAGAATTAACGACTTTTGTATTCGATTGGTGAAAATAAACTAAGCTTACTACAGCATTGTTAATCACACAAAATGTTTAACTTTTAGCTACTGTCTTGTCTGTAAAAATCTTCAAATATTTAATAATATTAAATAAAGCCAAATCAGGTTTAACACTGCCATGATTTCAATTTAACAATATCAATATCATTATGTCATCTTCATTGAAAGCTGTAGAAATGTCCGTCATTAAATATGTACTTTTGCTAAGGTTTGGAGAAGAACATTTTAGGATGTATTTATCTTTCGTTCTAATCCTTTTCTAGATTGTACATGTCTTTATTATATGTGTGTATACGATGATGAATAAAATATGTTTAAACTAAACACGATATTAATTGCCATAAAAATACAACTTAATGTTTTAAATGTATTTCATGAAAATGTCTGATTTTTTTCCGGTCAAAGTATATCGACCAATAACAGTTCGTCTCTGTTTACACGTGCTCTCTAGTCTTTGTCTTGTCCAATCAAAAACATCCTTGGAGTTCCTAAGGGAACGCACACAGTCAGTGATTGGAGGTTCGGTAGACCAGTTGTAGCTGTTGTTACAGAACTTGTTGCTTGGAAAATTGGTCAAACCGAGGTAAATAAGCTCAACGGCTCACCCCAAAGGGTAAAGATGAGCTAACCCTTGGAACTGCGGGCTTTGGCAAACAAAATGATGAAAGCGATGATTCTGTAAGCCACCAGCATTGCACAAAGAAGGCTGACGTCCAGCAAGACGTTGTCCTTTCGGGGAGAAACAAATAAAAGAGTTGTAAGAACAAATTTATTTGATTTTTTTTCAAATTTTAAAGTTGAAAAAAAAATTAAGTTAATTTATATATTATATTAACAGTTAGCGCCATTAGTTGTCAAAATTTTGTTTTATCCAGATACTAAAATAAATTGTGATTTAATTCAAGATCATCACATCATTGTTTTAGCAGTTCGCGTTGACTAAAACGCAGGAATTTACCATGAAAACATTGAGATGGATTAAATATAAAATCACCATTAAGTATAACGTTATTATAAAATAAATCGTTTTAAAATATACCCTAATATATCAAACTCTGGAAATTTCAAGATCAAAGTTCAGGTAATTTAAAACAGAATCAATTTATGTAATTTTTATGCACCAGTCAATTGTAACCACCGTCCTCAGGTCCAGGGAATAGCGGAGACTTTGACTTTCCGTCCAGCCAATCCCGGGTAAAATCTGCGCCCTGTGGAACCGAACTGCTGGTAAAATCCCCGCCAAATGCCCCCGCACCCAGGGACCCCATGTAAGGCCTATCCCCCGCTATTTTTTGGCGCAAAGACACCGGAAGGTAAAAATACGGCCCATTTCCCCGGGTTTTCCCGGTATACCCCAGGACCTGGGGGCCTTGGTTTCAATTGACTGGTGCATTAAATGACCATCAAGCAGGAATAAACACAGGGTGCTCACCTGGTCATAGTTGAGATAGCTCAGAACCGAGTCGCCGTCCTTGTACAGGCATTTTGTGTTGTTGCCGTTGCTAGAACATTCTAGAAAAAATGGTTAAAAAATTGAACAACAAGTTTTATTGTTCTAGGATAATTCCGTACTAGTTCTGAAATACTCTTTTTGTATCTATGAATTGTATCAAGCATAAACATTGAATACACTAAGAGATATTAAAACAAAATACCAAAGCAAAGGGCGTTAAGAACATGTTAGTTACTGCTTACACTCACAAATGCTGTCAATGTTCTGCCATCGGTCAACAAGGGCGTTTAGAGTATGTTAGTTACTGCTTACACTCACCAATAATGTCGATGTTCTGCCATCGGTCAACAAGGGCGTTTAGAGTATGTTAGTTACTGCTTACACTCACCAATACTGTCGATGTTCTGCCATTGGGCAACAAGGGCGTTTAGTGCATGTAAGGTACTGCTTACACTCACCAATACTGTCGATGTTCTGCCATTGGGCAACAAGGGCGTTTAGTGCATGTAAGGTACTGCTTACACTCACCAATACTGTCGATGTTCTGCCATTGGTTAACAAGGGCGTTTAGAGCATTTTAGTTACTGCTTACACTCACCAATACTGTCGATGTTCTGCCATTGGTCAACAAGGGCGTTTAGAGCATTTTAGTTACTGCTTACACTCACCAATGCTGTCGATGTTCTGCCATTGGTCAACAAGAGCGTTTAGAGCATGATAGTTACTGCTTACACTCACCAATGCTGTCGATGTTCTGCCATTGGTCAACAAGAGCGTTTAGAGCATGATAGTTACTGTTTACACTCACCAATACTGTCGATGTTCTACCATTGGTCAACAAGGGCGTTTAGTGCATATTAGTTACTGCGTACACTCACCAATACTAACGATGTTCTGCCATTGGTTCACAGGGGCTTTTAGAGCATGTTAGTTACTGCTTACACTCACCAATAATGTCGATGTTCTGCCATTGGTTCACAAGAGCGTTTAGAGCATGTTAGTTACTGCTTACACTCACCAATACTGTCGATGTTCTGCCATTGGTCAACAAGGGCGTTTAGAGCATTTTAGTTACTGCTTACACTCACCAATACTGTCGATGTTCTGCCATTGGTCAACAAGGGCGTTTAGAGCATTTTAGTTACTGCTTACACTCACCAATGCTGTCGATGTTCTGCCATTGGTCAACAAGAGCGTTTAGAGCATGATAGTTACTGCTTACACTCACCAATGCTGTCGATGTTCTGCCATTGGTCAACAAGAGCGTTTAGAGCATGATAGTTACTGTTTACACTCACCAATACTGTCGATGTTCTACCATTGGTCAACAAGGGCGTTTAGTGCATATTAGTTACTGCTTACACTCACCAATACTAACGATGTTCTGCCATTGGTTCACAGGGGCGTTTAGAGCATGTTAGTTACTGCTTACACTCACCAATACTGTCGATGTTCTGCCATTGGTTCACAAGAGCGTTTAGAGCATGTTAGTTACTGCTTACACTCACCAATACTGTCGATGTTCTGCCATAGGTTCACAAGAGCGTCTAGAGCATGTTAGTTACTGCTTACACTGACCAATACTGTCGATGTTCTTACATTGGTTCACAAGAGCGTTTAGAGCATGTTAGTTACTGCTTACACTCACCAATACTGTCGATGTTCTGCCATTGGTTAACAAGGGCGTTTAGAGCATGTTAGTTACTGCTTACACTCACCAATACTGTCGATGTTCTGCCATTGGTTAACAAGGGCGTTTAGAGCATGTTAGTTACTGCTTACACTCACCAATACTGTCGATGTTCTGCCATTGGTTCACAAGAGCGTTTAGAGCATGTTAGTTACTGCTTACACTCACCAATAATGTCGATGTTCTGACATTGGTTAACAAGAGCGTTAAGAGCATGTTAGTTACTGCTTACACTCACCAATAATGTCGATGTTCCGCCATTGGTTAACAAGGGCGTTTAGAGCATGTTAGTTACTGCTTACACTCACCAATACTGTCGATGTTCTGCCATTGGTTCACAAGAGCGTTAAGAGCATGTTAGTTACTGCTTACACTCACCAATACTGTCGATGTTCTGCCATTGGTTATCAAGGGCGTTTAGAGTATGTTAGTTACTGCTTACACTCACCAATACTGTCGATGTTCTGCCATTGGTTATCAAGGGCGTTTAGAGTATGTTAGTTACTGCTTACACTCACCAATAATGTCGATGTTCTGCCATTGGTTAACAAGGGAGTTAAGAGCATGTTAGTTACTGCTTACACTCACCAATAATGTCGATGTTCTGCCATTGGTTATCAAGGGCGTTAAGAGCATGTTAGTTACTGCTTACACTCACCAATAATGTCGATGTTCTGCCATTGGTTATCAAGGGCGTTAAGAGCATGTTAGTTACTGCTTACACTCACCAATACTGTCGATGTTCTGCCATTGGTTAACAAGGGCGTTTAGAGCATGTTAGTTACTGCTTACACTCACCAATAATGTCGATGTTCTGCCATTGGTCAACAAGGGCGTTTAGAGTATGTTAGTTACTGCTTACACTCACCAATACTGTCGATGTTTTGCCACTGATAACGGCAAGAACTTCGTTGGCGTATTTAAACCAGGACAGGTACTCTAACCAGATGAAATATACCGGGATGGAACTGAAAGAAATAAAGTACTATACAACATAGGGGTAATACACTTTTTCGAGGGCGTAAACATCTGTGGACGCCCCCGAAGAACGTCTATGCCAGAGTGTACAGCACCAGGTCACAAATTTTACGCCAGAGAAAAAGAGCATTTTCGCTTTGACTGCATACTATTTCGCTATTACTGCCTTTAATAAAGACGGAAATATATTGTTGTTTTGAAACGTAAACATCTTTTAACAGTGTTCCGTTTTTTTTAAAGACACCGTGTTTGATAATAATTTGATGACGTCATCAATTCAGTTTGACACCAATAATGAAACGAATGCGGGGCTCTTCAATGGACATAGACTGCCCTATGCTTCGTTTAAAATGGTGGGAACAAGAAAAGTAGTCTTTGTTTAAAGTCTTCATTCGAAGCAAAATGCTGCCTTCCGACATAGTATTAATGACGTAATTTATCACGTGGAATAAACACACATGTCTTACGCAACAAAGATGTACTAAAGGCATTTGCAGGGTAATTTTCAAAGTAATTTTTATCATAATTGGAATATAATATCTTACTTATCAAAATGGTCAATCAGAATATTATTGACAACAGGTTCATGATTGTTGGTAAATGCTACAGTTGCCATTTGCCGTCCGATAATATCAAAATATACCCACTCGGAGTTTAAGAAGAATCCTCCGAACATCATTAGCGGAATCATGAGAGGCGGGGAAATAGCCAGAGCCGTGGTTACAGAATTGGCCGCCGCTGACACAATGTAGCCTGTAAAGGAGAGATGACAGTGTGATAAATAGAGAGGGAACAATGAGGGGATTCATAAGGGGCGAAGCTATAGCCAAAGCTGTGGCTGTGGTTACAGAGTTGGCCGCCGCTGACCCAATGTAGCCTGTAGAGGAGAAATGACAGTGTTATAAATAGAGAGGGAACTGTGAGGGGATTCATAAGGGGCGAAGCTATAGCCATAGCCATGGTTACAGAGTTGGCCGCCTCATACACAATATAACCTGTAGAGGAGAGATTACAGTGTAATAAATAGAGTGGGAAAACTAAAAGAAAAAAGAAAAAAAAGGCGGAGCTATAGCCAGAGCTGTAGTTACAGAGTTGGCCGCCGCATACACAATATAACCTGTTGAGGAGAGATGACAGTATAATAAATAGAGTGGGAAAACTAAAATAAAAAAGTGAAAGTGTAAAAGTGAAAACATAGTGTTATAAATAGAGAGGGGAGAAAACACAAGAGGGGAAGCTTTAGCCAGTGCCGTGGTAACAGAGTTGGCCGCCGCAAAGATATTGCAGTCATGCGCTAACAAGCAAGTGGTACGAGAAGAATACTGTGAAAAGGAGCGCATCTTAGTGAAAAGCAAACGTTAATCTGTAGTTTTTTTATGAACTGTGCGTATAACTGTGCGGGGGGGGGGGGTAAACAGTAACTTAAGTCAGAGGTGTGTGCCTTGCTAGAAATGTTTATATTATCAATGGTAGGATGGGTGATAAGTTTCGTTTAAACGGCATTTGAGCAATGGCCAGGTTGTTTGCTAGACGACGACGAGAACACCAAGGAAATCATAAATCCTCGATGTTTTTTTTTATCGAAAAACAGATGCGCTTATTACAAAAAAAACAACAACAAAGGAAACACCATTATATGAAAAATAAATCCTAAGCACAATAGTATGTGTTTAAGCGATGTAAACATTATTCACCGTTCATGTATGTTAACAATCAATAACACAAACATTACTCACCGAAAGACACAGCAATGTTGGCGACCAAGAGGAGAACACCCGTAAACACACAGAACGCCTCGAAGGACGAATAAAGACCTTAAATAGAAATCACACAATTATTTTTAAAGCTGCAATCTCACAGATTGAACATTTTGACAACTTGTATTATTTATTTTTCTTAGAACGATCCCATTTTGCGGAATGGTAATCAGTGATTTAAGACTGCTGACAAAACATCAGAAAGCAAGTTTCGATATTTATGTGAATGATGTTTTTATATGCATTTTTCTTAAATGTACCGCTTTTAGCCATAACTCATTAATTTTCAAACGTAAATATCAATAACAGTGATCTGATCTTTATGTCAGCAGTCTGATATTGAAGGAAAAGTGGCTCATTCCAAAACCAAAAATAAAAAGGTGTAAAAACGGTAAAACTGTGATAGTGCAGCTTTAAAGTGATGTCACCGTATTTAGGGCGTTCGCTTTGATCTCTCAAATTCGGCAAATTGCGATTTAGCGCGAAACTGTGGTCTTGTGTTGTGAGTGAATCAAGCATACGGAACTTCTCGGTCATTTTCCATCAAAAACAACCTCGGATGTATGTCGGTACATCAGTAGAAGTAGTTCGTAAAATGTAAAATTAAAGTATTAATTAATTGTAGTGTTTTAACGTATATTTTGTTTATCTAAGATTCAACTGATTGCCAGTGAATTGTATTAGTGCATAAAATAATTAAGATTCCCAAGTTTTTAAGTTTAACCGCTAACTTTAAATTACTACGCGATCTACTTGCTGCGTACTTGTATATAAAGATTTCTGATATTGTAAACCGTTCATAGACATCCAAGGATATTTTCGCTGTGAAATGGCCGAGGTGTTCCGAATGGGATAATTCGAGGTACCCGGAGGAAACCCACTTGTGACGCTTGGTGACCACAAACCAAACTCATATGCGACCAGGCCGTGAATCGCCTTGGTGGGAAGCGAGTGCGCTAACCACTGCGCTAACCATACGACCCACAACATAGAAACTCAACGTGTCTTACCAACCATCCAGTACGTTATAGCACAAAATATCATCGGTATAAAGATGAACGACGGCAACTGAAAACAGACAACAACAAAATTAGTTGAGCAATATAAGGAGCTGGGGTCGTTTCACTAAAGAAACATTCGATATAACCGAAATATTACGCCAATACATTCGAAAAAGGTTCGACATACATGAAACATCGAGATAACAGAGTTTGACAAAGTGTGTTTTGACTGTATGTTAATTGTGCAAAATTAACCAGTCGCTCATTTCAACTTAGTAAGGAATCCGTTGACCAGTTATAGAGTCAGTCTCTCAGCAGAGGGCAATACAGATTCCTATACACGGATAGGGTGGGTCACTTATAAAAGGCTTAAATAGGTTTTTTATCTCCTTGAACTTTGAACTATGTACAATACTTTATTTGTCGCTCACCTCCGAGAAAGTTTTGCAGAGGAAGTAGATGTCCACACGGTAGAGTCCGATACCATATTCTCGCAGGAAAATCGGCATCTCAAGTGGAAACGACTGAAAAGGGGTTAACATGAATTTATTGATTTAAAATCACTGCAGCAAATTTAATAACGAAGTATAAAACAAAACAAAAATGCTTTATATAACATTTATGGTTACAGTCGAACCTCGTTGGCTCGAACTCCAAGGGACCGGCGAAAATACCTCGAGCCTCGGATATTCGAGCCAAGCGGGATTGAGAAAACATTTAAAGTGACACTCTTATCCAAAATCATTACATACACATGTATATCAAACATAAAATTTCAGTGATAAACCTTTAACTACTTACTTAATAATGCATTTATGGAAAATATCAATTACTGTTAACAAGATTTTAACCTTGTATTTAATAGCTGAAAACGCAACAATATTAATTGATTGGTGAATGCTAAAATATTTACTGTCATCTTCTATCGTATCATAAGGTAAAAATAGCGTGTGTTCTGCACATTCCTTTCAAATTAAACTCGATAGCCTTCATAAGAACCATTGTCATCGACATTTATTCATCCTTTTAGGTAAATTAAAACAATTGTATTACTTGTGGTAAATCTTATTTGCGAGTAAAAGTGTATCTTTAAAACAAACAGAACACAATATGATATATGCAACGAGTGAAATATTCACTTTTGGTGTTCACGAGGTGAAATATATTACTATCTCACACGGACACCAAAAAAAATTTTTTTTATTATATACCTTAAATCTGAGATAAAATTGGATTATTTACACCTTTTAGATATAAAACGCGTCATTGTGTATGCGTACTAAACGCCTTTCGAAAAATACGTCGAAATTATGTCCCAGCCCTGTGCGGGCTGACGTTTGATTTGGAACCGAAAGCGGGCTAGAATTTCAAAACAGTGAAAAATATCAAAGTGATATTTTCACTGTTTGTTGGAGTGAAATATCAATTTCATTTCGCTAATCAATCTCTTCAAACCATCGGATGAAAAAAAAAAAATCAAATATGATATATGCGAGAAAAAGTTTTAGATTTAATATTTTTTTTAAAATAAGCAGAATCACACTTACTTTGAGAACGCCGAAAACGTTGGAGAAAGTCATGTTGGTAAGCATCAGGAAAAGGACACCGTTGATGTTCATAACGCCTTCTTGATTGATGTCCAACTGTAGATAGATCACGCCCAATATCAACCCCAACATCTACAAGTGAAATGAGAAGATATTAAAATTGATGTTCATAACGCCTTCTTGATTGACGTCCAACTGTAGATGGATCACGCCCAAGATCAACCCCAACATCTGCAAGTGAAATGAGAATATATTAAAATTGATGTTCATAACGCCTTCTTGATTGACGTCCAACTGTAGATGGATCACGCCCAATATCAACCCCAACATCTGCAAGTGAAATGAGAAGATATTAAAATTGATGTTCATAACGCCTTCTTGATTGATGTCCAACTGTAGATGGATCACGCCCAATATCAACCCCAACATCTGCAAGTGAAATGAGAAGATATTAAAATTGATGTTCATAACGCCTTCTTGATTGATGTCCAACTGTAGATAGATCACGCCCAATATCAACCCCAACATCTGCAAGTGAAATGAGAAGATATTAAAATTGATGTTCATAACGCCTTCTTGATTGATGTCCAACTGTAGATGGATCACGCCCAATATCAACCCCAACATCTGCAAGTGAAATGAGAAGATATTAAAATTGATGTTCATAACGCCTTCTTGATTGATGTCCAACTGTAGATGGATCACGCCCAATATCAACCCCAACATCTGCAAGTGAAATGAGAAGATATTAAAATTGATGTTCATAACGCCTTCTTGATTGACGTCCAACTGTAGATGGATCACGCCCAATATCAACCCCAACATCTGCAAGTGAAATGAGAAGATATTAAAATTGATGTTCATAACGCCTTCTTGATTGATGTCCAACTGTAGATGGATCACGCCCAATATCAACCCCAACATCTGCAAGTGAAATGAGAAGATATTAAAATTGATGTTCATAACGCCTTCTTGATTGACGTCCAACTGTAGATGGATCACGCCCAATATCAACCCCAACATCTGCAAGTGAAATGAGAAGATATTAAAATTGATGTTCATAATTCCTTCTTGATTGATGTCCAACTGTAGATAGATCACGCCCAAGTTCAGCCCCAACATCTGTGAAATGAGAAGATATTCAATTTGATGATCATGACATCTTCTTGATTGATGTTTAACTGGAAAAACTAATCGAAAATTCCTACCCTAGGGCCCGCTGCGTGGCCGGTAACGCGGCTAGTCTCGTTACCGGGTTACGCGCGTGCCCTCGGGTCGCATTTTTCTATCTGAACCGGAAACACATTATCATCATCATCATCATCATCATCATCATCATCATCATCAGCAGCAGCAGCAGCAGCAGCAGCAGCAGCAGCAGCAGCAGCAGCATCACCATCACAATCACCATCACCACTACCACTACCACAACCATCATCATCATCATCATCATCATCATCATCATCATCATCATCATCATCATCATCAAGTATAATCGTTGTTATAATCATCATACACTTTTTGGTACTGCTTCATATTAAACATAATACAGAGTACTCTGTTGTCCAACTCGTATAATTTCTATAATTTGAATTAAGCCATATCCAAGTGTTTTTCAAATACTAAATTCTCACAAGCGTTTGAGCGACTCTGACTCTGACCACCATAGGTTCTCTGATCATGGTCTTCCAGGAGCGCGCAAACACTGCGCGAAACTGGGTGAGAAAACTGGCTTCATATCGCGAGGTGTTGGAAAACGCTTCGTCAAACTGGAATTCAAAACAAACAAAAAACGCATAAAATATAGAGTTTATAAATATTTGATGAACAGTTGAGCGGACATGTGTTTGGGATTTTTTAAAGCTGCACTCTCATAGATATACCATTTTTTACAACTTTTTTATTTTTTTGTCTTGGAAAGAGCAAATTTTTGCGTAAATATTTGGAAACAAATGATATCAGATTGCTTACAAAAATTCAGATCGTATTTTTTCATATTTCTGTTCGGATATTAATGTTTTATGGCTTAAACCGTTACTAAGCGTTTAAGCAAAATGCATAAATCATCATTTTTTTTAACTTAAATTGAAAAATCTGCGATCTATTTGTTTTGTCAGCAGTCTGATATAACTGGTTTCCATGGATTTTCGCAAAAATTTACTCGTTCCAAGACAAAAAATAAAAAAGCTGTCAAAACGTTTTAACTGTGTGAGTGCAGCTTTAAATGTGCAAATCTGTAAGTCGTAAATCAGCTTCTCTTGAGTGATTCACTTTCAATATTGCATGACATTGGGCAGATTGTTTAGAACTGATTTTAAGTTAACAACGTAGTCTATAATAAGATGAAATATTTATTAATAAATCTACAGTCGAACCCCGTTGGCTCGAACTCGCTTAGCTCGAAATCTTCGTTGGATAGAACTGGATGTAAAGGACTGATTTCTATACACTGAAGGTAAGCATATCCGCTTGACTCGAATTTTCCAAGGCTCGATAAATTTTATGTTTGATATACATGTGTATGTAATGATTTTGAATAAGAGTGTCACTTTAAATGTTTTCTCAATCCCGCTTGGCTCGAATATCCGAGGCTCAAGGTATTTACGCGGTTCCTGGGAGTTCGAGCCAATGGGACTCGATTGTAATATGATAATTTCAATGTACTTACGATGATGCCAGTTTCCTTGGGGTTTTCACCTATACGCTTGATATCAGTAAGCATAGTATTGCTTTCATCTGAGGACTGGAACTTGTCGCATATGGACTAAAAATGATATAGAAAATGAATATCAGTTTTACATAAAATGTCACAATTTGAACGATAACGTGGTAAATAATAAATATCGTTTTCGTGCAACAGGTCGAAAATCAAAATGTTATGGAAAAGATTGTGCGCACGTAAAATGTCATTTCGGAAATAAAGTTGTTGAAATTGTGTCCCAGCCCTGTGCGGGCTGACATTTGATTTTAAACTGAGAGCAGGCTAAATTTCCAAAACAGTGAAAAATATCAATTTGATATTCAATATTTGAAACAGTGAAATATCAATTTTATTTCACTGATAAATCTCTATAAGCCACCGGAAAGCATTTAATAAATATATATATATTCATTTTATACCCATAAAACTTGACTCGAACTGATAGGCCTACCTCGATTTGCGCTTTACATGCTGTTTCCTTGCCTGGAATTACAGCCATCGTGTGGATGTAGAAATCTGCGGGGTTGAAGTTTACTGGACACGGGAATCCGGACCTGGAAGAAGGTAGAAGTACATGTATACATCATTAATTATCACTGTTATGTTTTACGGTGAAATATCATACAATTTCACTGAAAATATCATCTTTTATATTCTCACTGCTCTTTTAGAAATTGGTCTTCGCTTTGCTTGATTAAAGTATTATAGCGTTCTATCCGCCGGGTGGGACACATCTGAAATGACGTCACCAGAATGACGTCACAGATTTTACTTTCTGTGATAATTCAATGAAATACATTTCGACCTTACACCGAAATTCAAAAAATATATTCTGCTTATTTCAAATTTTAAAATATAAATTCATAATGAGTGTGCGAACATCTGTATAAGAAGTTGCCATCATGCGACGTCGGGCATAACATGACCCACTGAATCTAGTAGCGCATTTTATAATTCTCTTAGTGAAGTAACAATTCATTAATCTTACTCATTCTGTTTATAATGTTTCTCTATAAATAGCTCATTTCTGGATGTGCAACTTATGCTTCATGATCATAATCTGTGATGCAAATACATTCGAAGCCTGTTGGCTCGAACTCGCTTGGCACGAAATCCTCGTTAGCTCGAACTGGATGAAAAAGACCAATTTCTTTATACTGAATGTAAGCATTCCCGCTTTGCTCAAAATTTCCGAGGCTCGAGTTATTTTCGCAGGTCCCGGGGAGTTCGAGCCAACGGGGTTCCACTGTATTCAATTTCTTACCGTTTGAAGACCTCTAATGCATGTTTCATTTCTCCCATAAACGCCACCCGGCCTTCAGCCATTATCAGCAAGCTGAAAGTACAATACGGATATGTTGAAAATACTGAAGATACTGCAGGGGACGGGTGGAAACAAGCTGAGAGCACAAGGGCATGTTGAAATCAAAGTGCTGAAGGTACTGCGAGGGACGGTTAAAACAACATGGACATCTTGAAATCAAAGTGCTGAAAGTACTGCGAGAGACGGTTAGCAACAACATGGGTATGTTGAAATCAAAGTACTTAAGGTACTGAAGGGGATGGTAGGCGTATTACTAAGTGGTCAAACAACTCAAACATCTCAGATGGGGGTTGATAAATGGTGCAGACAGCCTACCATACGCGAATGACTAACTGGCCAATCAGCGTGAACATCTCATATTAGGGTTGATAAATAGTGCAGACAGCCTAACCAAACTTGTATTACTTAATGGTCAAACAGCATCAAAATTTCAGATAAAAGTTGATAAATGGTGCAAACAGCCTACCATACGCGTATTACGTTCTGGTCAAACAGCAAGAACATCTCAGATAAGGGTTGATCAAGTGTGCAGACAGATTACCTCAAGAGTATAAGTACTGGTCAAACAGCATTAACACCTCAGATGAGGGTTGATAGATGGTAAAGACAGCCTACCATACGCGAATTACTTACTGGTCAAACAGCATGAACACCTCAGATGAGGGTTGATAGATGGTAAAGACAGCCTACCATACGCGAATTACTTACTGGTCAAACAGCACGAACATCTCAGATGAGGGTTGATAGATGGTAAAGACAGCCTATCATACGCGAATTACTTACTGGTCAAACATAATGAACACCCCAGATGAGGGTTGATAAATGGTAAAGACAGCCTACTATACGCAAATTACTTACTGGTCAAACAGCATGAACACCTCAGATGAGGGTTGATAGATGGTAAAGACAGCCTACCATACGCGAATTACTTACTGGTCAAACAGCATGAACAATTCAGGTGAGGGTTGATAGATGGTAAAGACAGCATACCATACGCGAATTACTTAATCGTTAAACAGCATGAACATCTCAGATTAGGGTTGATAAATGGTAAAAACAGCCTACCATACGCGAATTACTTACTGGTCAAACAGCACGAACATCTCTGATTAGGGTTGATGAATTGTGCAGACAGACAACCACAAGCGTATTCATTTCTAGTCAAACAGCGTAAACACCTCAGATGAGGGTTGATGAATTGTGCAGACACATAACCACACGCGTATTACTAACTGGTCAAACAGTGCAAACACCTCAGATGTGGGTTGAGGAATTGTGCAGCTAATAACCACAAGCGTATTACTTACTGGTCAAACAGCACAAACACCTCGGATGAGGGTTGATGAATTGTGCAGACAAATAGCCACAAGCGTATTACTTACTGGTCAAACAGCGCAAACACCTCGGATGAAGGTTGATGAATTGTGCAGACGATGGTCTTTCCTTTGTCCGCCATGCCTTTAAGGGTCTGCACAATTTTTTCCGCCATGAACGAATCCAAACCGGAAGTCGGCTCGTCACAAAACAGAAGAGGTGGGTTAGTCAGAAACTGTAAAAAAAGAATCGATATCACTTTTAGGCAATTGTTTTATCGTTGGCTGATTGGTAAATTGTATTACTCTTATTTTGCATAAAAATGTTTGTGTCAAAATATGACCAAATTTCTCAAAACTTCATAAGCTTAACAGGCTTAAGTAGCTTATCCCAATCAGCCAAAACACATACTGAAATTGAATTTTGATAAATGAAAAATGGTTTATTGTGAATATCATCCTCATAATTCCTATCTTAAGTATAACAACTTAATAATAAGAATTAAATATAACCCTCATCATTGAAAAAAACACAAAGTGAACATAGCTTAATCCTGATATAGGGGACTTAAGAAGTTTCGAGAAAATGGGACCATTTCACTCGGGTTTGATTAAGATGTGTTCATACATGTACAACGTTACTGTCCAAGCAAAATGTGTAAATTAAAGAAAACATGACGCAACAAACACTCAACCCTCAAAAATGACTAAACTCTGAAGTTAACGAAACCATTTGCATCTCTACGCCGGAAATACCCTATCGCCTTACAGGATAGTCAATAGTGCATTGATCGGAACGTTTCCGCATACACATATTTTTTTAACCATTAGCTGATACAGGAAGGGTGTCACCAGCCCCCCCCCCCCTCCAAACCCCTTTAAATCGCCTAAGCTTATTTTTTTATTTCAAATATAGTAGATATAAATGACAATAAAACACGCCAACAATGCACCTTCTCGGATAAGACATTGGTAAAATGTTATTACCAACACTTCAAACCAAATAAATTTCGGTTATGAGGGAGGGCGCAATAAATAAAGATAAGTATTACCCCACTAAGTTACGCCCCCTCTTACATCAAATGAGCTCCTCGGAGGGAAATGAAAGGTAACATATTACCCAGCCGGAAATGCTCTTAAGGCCCTGGAAGCTAGCAATGTTACCCTGTAGCCGGCTTTCGACAAATATCATCAACACTATAACCATCCCATAAAAACATAATTACCTCGGAGGCAAATGACAGGCGTCGCATCTCCCCACCGGAAATCCCCTTAAGGCGGCCGGGGTCGCCAATCATGTTGTCCTGACACTTGGTCAATCCAAGCTCCTTGATCACTTCCTGCACACGTTCCAGACGTCGCGACCGCGAGACCTCATTCTCCATCCGCAATAGCCCCTGAAATACCCAAATGTAGATTCATAAAAAAGCGCTTTAATGACACAGATCTATAAAAATATAAAGAATGTTAAATATCGACACCGTATGTATGAATAAACGTCGTTCCCGGCCAGTACCGGACTGATACGCAAATTAAGAGCCCAGCTAAATATTTATATTTGAGTCAACATAAAATAAAAGGCGGCGGAAAAAAGAGGGGCGGGCGGGGATGATAACCTAGCAAATAATTTATAGTCGCCAAAGCGTATTTAAAAGATACTCTTGATCGAACGAAATAAATGTATAACCTATCAATAAATAGCGCCTGTTACTGTTTACTGTTTTACATCACATACCCTGAAGGTCAAGTGTTCTTTAACTGTCATTGTGGCTATAAATAGATCATCCTGTTGAACGTAAGCCGAGATGTTCCGAATGCCGGAACCGACGTCGACGCCGTTAACTCTTATAACACCGGAAGCCGTCAAGGACTGACTGTTTATACGTTGTGTGATGGTATTCAGGAGTGTTGTTTTTCCTGAACCACTGAAAAGTGGAACATATTCTGTTTTCTTTATGTAAACTGTTTTCATTTTGTCTTAAAGTGACACTCTTATTCAAAATCAATACAAACACATGTATAACAAACATAAATTTTGAGTGTTAAACTTTTAACTACTTAATAAATAATGCATTTATGGAAAATATCAATCATTGACAACAAGATTGCAACCGTGTATTTAATAGCTAAAAATGCAAACGTATTATACGATTGGTGAGTGCTACGGGATTTACTGTGATCTACTATCGTCTCATTAGGTAGAAATACCATGTTTTCTGCACATTTGTTTTCAAATTAAACTCGGAATCCTTCATGAGAATCATTGTTTTTGTCAATGACATTTATTTATCCTTTTTGGCATGTTAAAACAAAGTGTTTATTGTGGTAAATCTTATTTGGGAGTGCATCTATAATGGATGATGTTTTTCGATACCAAATAAGGTAGTCCCTCTACGAACTTGTTGACAGATCTTGACAGAAGTTATAGCCGTGGTACTTACCTGGCACCGATAATGGCCACGTGAGTTCCTGGCTTCATTATGCCGTACACTGAAACAGAGAATAAACATGCTACACTGAAACAGAGAATAAACATGCATGGTCTATAAATAGCGGCTCAATTGGTATCCGTTGAATCAATAACAAAAATATGTTAGCGCAGTCGTAGCTGGGACAAAACTATTGACGTCATTTTCGACAAAAACAAATAATCCGGAGTAACGCCGAAAATAACGGCATACAGGGAATTTCAGAATACTTTTTTTTAAATCACCCTTCTTATTTTTATATGAGATTTGAAATAAAGGGTTGCTATTCATGCTAAAACAACGTACCGTCACGAAGAACGTGTTTAGGGGTTACGCTAGGGTCGGGACCCCGGCAGCACGCGCGGTTTACGGGGTTGACGTGAACGTTAACGTTCTTCCAGGATAACGTCACTGTCTCCATGGAATCTACCATACTATGGTGCGCATCATTCCTGAAAATAGACGGATACAGAATTGAAAAGTATTTAGGTGAACTGTTTCACTGAAATGAATTGCTTGATTGCATATCTGGAGTTTATTTACTTATTCGACGTCTGAGATTATATTTCCTTCTTTTCTGTGACGCCTTATGCCCTTTTTTGTAAAACTGTAGTCCATTTACTGCAACACTGCGACCTCTTCAAGAACGATTACTTGGACTCTATAGCCTATTGTCAATCGTACTTTTATTATAGGCGATGGACCAATCAAATTAACCGAGAGCGAGGTTTACCAAAATCGCGTCGACTCCTGAGAATTATGTGTAGACGTCATCATATTTTTAAACAAGATAAAGGTTAATTTTCCCATATTCCCTTTAACACATTTAAAGTATTTGAAGTGCAGACCTTCATTTTAAGAATAAGTGAAACAATATGATTCCTTACATTATTGGCGCATCCATTTTGGATTTGACAGACACAATGACCGGATGTGACGTCAGAGACGTTCACGCCGTGTACGGCGTCAAAGCGCGCCAATTTAAAATGTGTTACCTATTTTTCCGTAGAATCTGTTCGAATGTCACAAAAAAGATACTTATTATAGACCGATGTTGAGGCGTATATACATATATATATATTATTAACATAGTGGTTCAGACCTCATGTGACACTTAATATTCCTATACCTTTCTTTTTTAATGTAAAAATACAAGTCTTAAATCCAAGGGACATTAATGATTGGAGGCCATTTTTTCACGGTCACTCTGGTTGTCTCCCTTGACCCGAGTTGGTTCCCTGCTTCCAGTATATTAGTGTTAACTAAACTGATCCAATAGTTTACATGTATACATGTATATTTAATCCACATCCACGTTGACAATCAGAAGACTTTCGTTTACTTGTACTACAATACTTTTTACTTTAGCACAGGAAATGTCTCATTTTAAACAATGTCTAGAATAATTATACAGAACACAATGTATGTACATACATGTATAATAATTATACAGAACACAATGTATGTATATCCATGTATAATAATTATACAGAACACAATGTATGTATATACATGTATAATAATTATACAGAACACAATGTATGTATATATATGTATAATAATTATACAGAACACAATGTATGTATATACATGTATAATAATTATACAGAACACAATGTATGTATATCCATGTATAATAATTATACAGAACAGAATGTATGTATATCTATGTATAATAATTATGAATTTGAATATGTTGTTTTATACAATGTATGCATAAATTTCTGAATGTTTATATTATGCACCAGTCGATTGTAACCACGCCCCCTCTCCCCCTCCTCCAGGTCCGGTGGAATACCGGGGACAGCCGGGGAAATGGGCCGTGTTTTTACCTTTCAGGTGGCCTCGCAGTGCCGGATGGATGCGGTGTTTTGTCTTCGCGCCAAAAATAGCGGGGTGAATTGACCTTACTTAGAGTCCTATGGGTGTGGGGGATTTTGCGGGGATTTTACCAGCAGTTCGTCCCCGCAGGACGGGCAATTTACCCGGGCTTGACTTGACCGACAATCAAAGTCCCCGCTATTCTCCGGACTCGGGGGGTCGTGATTACAATTGACAGGTGCATTATCAGTATTGTTTTATTTCGTAGCCATCGCGACTGCCACCTTAACAATAGCTTGCTTTTCATGTTGTATCATACGAGCATACCGTGAATAAAATTATCTCTGTTAGGTATAAAAGTATTGTGTTCACACACGTTATTAAGTAAAGGTCAGGCTGTTGTTAGTTGTAGCTATATTATAGCCGTCCATTTATTCTTATTTTTGTTTTCATTTTGTGCACAAACTTGCGAATAACTTTAAACAAACCTAAAAACTTATCAAGACATACATGGATTTCCCCATAGAATACGTTTAAGAAGGTTACCAAAATAAATGATTTAATAGGATGCATCTAATTATGGTTTGTTTCCAAAGTCAAACTTTAGACACACACGCACAGACAAACACTATTATTAAATAACAAATAACTAAGAATCATGTTTTAATTTATTCCATTCGTTTTACAAACATAAATAGTGTGAAAGATGGTATAATTTCGAAAGGTAATGGAAATTAGCAAAAATTGATCATCACACCTCAAATAAAAAGTTGGAGTAAAATGAACATTTGCAGTTTTGCCACTAGACTTGCGACTGTTCGTATTCATTGCCCTCGTGCAGCTGGTGTTTAAATCGGAAAACCGCTGATACATCAAAATAAACGTATGGCCCATTTGAAAAATAGTGCCATCAACATAGGACAAAATATAATTTCGACCACTATAGCATGTTTTATGACCAGAGTTCGTGTATACAAACAAAAATAATTATAAATGTTCAAAGCAAATGCTGGAATAGTAGCAAAATTTCGTGAAGATTTTGGTATTGTTGTTCAGAGACAGCCGCTTTTAACATCGCCAGCTAAAATACACAAGAATTAGCATTTAAAAGACTAACATTAGCCAAAAGGTTTTGGAGGGGAGGCCTTAACCTCCTTTCCAAAAGCGGGGTGGGTTGGGGGGGGGGGCTGTAAGTATCCCTATAGCGTCTATTAAACACATTCAGTGCACTGTTTTACATGCTAGATTTCATCCATTTTTTAAAAAATGAGAGCGGGGAGAGGGGTGACTTATTTATTTTTTATTTATCTTAGAAGACTGGTTCAATTGAATATGTGTTCATGCTCTTTTTTATTGCATAGGAGACCATATACGCGAATTTCTTGACGGACCATAAACACGATCGTAACCATTCTTCCATTTTTACAGGTAAATGATACATGTAGGTATGAATAAACGCCGGTCCCGGTCAGTACCGGACCGGTACGCAAGTACAGATCATAGTTCATTATTTTCATTAAAGTCAACAAATTTAAGGGGCGGTGAAAAAAGAGGGGGCGTGCGGGGATGAAAATATAGCAATTCATTTCAGTAGTCGCCCAATAATGCTTGCGCTCGAGAGATAAGCTGAATAACTTTAAAGTCACCGTCCGTCATGACATAGGAGTGATTACGAAACACTCGGTCCTATTCATTTATGTTCCAGCAATCGATAGTTGGCTAGTATTTGTATATATTACAACGGACTTATAAACCGTGATTTTACTTAGAATTTCTTCTTGTTATCGGGAAATTACAGGAAACAGATTTCTGCGCATTTCTCTCACCCGTACATCCGTATATAAACATCTTAACGTTCAACTAAGAATAATAAAACTGTCTTAACCTGCGTGTAAATGGATGTTACTGCCCATTGTGTTAAGAGGTGAATGTGAAAAGGTTCTAAGTGACATTAAATAAACAAGCAGATAGAACATTTTCCCTTACACCTCTCGATATACAATAATGTACCAATCAGTTGTAACCACGGGTCCTCCCAGGTCCGGGGGTATCCCGGGGGTAGCGGGGGGAAACGGGCCGTGTTTTTACCTCTCAGGTGGCCCCACAGTGTCGGGTAAATGCTGTGGTTTAGTCATCGCGCCAAAAATAGCGGGCAATGGGCCTTATCAGGGCCCCTGCGGTGCGTGGGCATTTGGCAGAGATTTTACCAGCAGCTCGTCCCCGCAGACCGGGATTTTTACCCGAGCTTTGCTGGACCGAAAGTAAAAGTCCCCGCAGGTTCCCCGGACCGGGGGGTCCATGGTTACAATTGACAGGTGCATAACGCATGAAGGTGTTCGTATGTTGTTGATATAAAAACTTGAACAAAGTATGGTGTGTATACAGTACAAAACAATTTCTCAAAACGTACGCACTGTATAATGTAGTGTGTAATAGAATAATTATGTCAACTTAAACTTATCAAAACAGAAAGAGTTTAAGCAATAACTTTTAAGACCGTTACCGTAACAACGAAGCGACTTCCGGAACAGTGCCATTTCTGTCATCATGCTTGTTAAGGTATTCCGCAAAACATTCCACTTTTCGTTCAACTGGATTATGATACATGTTAATCCCTTCAACGTGATTTTCATCCGTGTTTAAATAATGGGTTAATTAACCTAAACTACTAGCTACACACGCACAAGGAGATTTTTACTTGTTGCTAGTTTAAATTCGTGCTAACGATACTGGTAGTATAATCTTGAATCAAATGATAAAACACAGGTTTTCGTTATCCAGAAAGCAATAATCTTTAACTCGTAATGTTAATTAACACTGCGCGAATGAAATGAGATATTTTACATGCAGCGTCACAACCATATTTACAATGTTGTTTCATTTTCCGTGAAGCAATCACATATTCCCCTTATATATTTTAGGAAACTCTCGCTGTTAAAAATCCTTCCCATAGTAAATAAACTGTTAAAACTGACAGGTCGCGATACCATCCTACTTTTTAACCATTTTAGCAATACATGTATACATATAAACACCAATACAACAGTAACATCCTACAGCCAGCAACACATGTTCCTTAAGGAATGACGTCACCATTACGTCATATGTACTTCCGTTGTGTGGAAAATTCTCAAAAAAAAAAAAGTTCTTATGATTGATAGACATGATTTCACATGCTCAATACACTGTAAATCAAAACTATCATTATTCCTGAAACTTTTATACCTTAAGTATCTATTCTTGCTTGATTTATCATTTAGAGTAGAGATTAAAGCATAAACCGCTGCCCTATAGTTGAAAGGTCATTTTGGAAGATCTGTCATGGCGGACGGTGCAATTTTTAGAGTTTGTTTTTCAAGTGGAGTGATTATTCTTAGGAATAACTTGACCCCCCCCCTTTTTTATTGGCTTAAAAGGTAATTTAAAGCTTGTACTTTAAGAATATATGTGGTTATCATAGCCTGCATTCGCTCGAAATGCCTTTAAATGTTGTCTAAAAATTATAATTTTTCATTGAATTATATAGGGAATAACAATGGTGGTGTGTAACCTTAATATAGGCGTTCCATCTTTTAACCTTGCGTGAACTGTCTTGTTGCTTGGCCGAAGGGATATTGATGATCAATAGTCAAATTTTCATGAATATTCATATGCTACATCAATGAACTAATTAATTAACACCACCTGTTGTTGGAAATAATCATATAGACGATGCGATGTTTAAAGTTCAGCATATTCATAAAATATAGATTTATAAGATTATTGATATTAATAATCCTTCCTCATCTCATGAATTATAAAATGATACACTAGCGGATCCAAGAGGGACGCAAACGCCGCCCCCCCCCCCCCCCTTAAGAATTGTCCAAGTAATAATATACGCCCAAAATGTACCATTTCGGACTAGAAATTGTTAAATTGGGGGAGTACTCCATAACCGCCCTGCCAACACTTTAAGCCAAATATAATTCCGTTCTGAGGGAGGGGCGCACGTCAAAAGGTTATGTCCCTAAGTTACGCCCCTCTAGCACCGAGTCATGGATCCTACCCTGAGCTATTTCATTTATCGAATTTTGTATTTGTTAGATTTTCGTCAATGTTGATTGATTGGTGTTTATTCAGATTGAAACACACCAAATATAAACACAGTGTTTGCACTCAGAGTACATTAAACAATAGACATTAGGCTAAAGGATGGTTCATAAAGCTTAAACCCTAATTTTATTAAACTCAAATATAAAACACTAACTCATACATCAAATACAAGTTTCATTATAATGCTTTTAGAAACATATACGGTTGACAACACAGTTTCACGGCGTCAAAAATATTTGCATGTTTATCTGGCTTCGTGATCTATCATTCATTCACAGCAATGTTTCCCGCTTTTTAAGGGGAGGGGTTGGAGCGGGGGATCTAGCATTAATTTACAGCAATGTTTTTCGCTTTACAAGGGGGAATATCATTCATTCACAGCAATGTTTTCCGCTTTTTAAGGTCGGGGTGGGGGGTGGGGGTGAAGGGGATGATTTGGGGCAGAAATGTTCTCATGAAATTAATATGAATACTTATTCAATAATTAACACATACAAGAATACATTAAATTGTTGCTCAGCAATTAGCTCGATAAAAATGTGTCATGATCACGTAAGGAGATCCAGGTCTTCAGTGTTTAATAAGAATATGTGATGGAATTAAATAAAACCGCGGCCCCTTTGAACAAAAAATGGTAAACATGGGAATTCAAGCTGAACTCTCATAGATTGACTGTGTTGCCACCTATTTGTTTAGTCTTGGAACGACCAAAAATTTACATTAATATCTGATGTGATATCAGTGAAATACAACTGCCGAGAAAAAATCAGATAGAGGTTTTTCCTATTCACATTCAAAAACTGACGTTTTATTGCTAAAGGTGTTACTAACGCTTTTAGTAAAATTAAATATTTGTCAGTTTACCAAACGATTGATATCTTTTCAATTGTGAGTTATCTTATAAAACTGAATTGAAGAGACTGGTGCCAAAATCATCTGATTCTGGGACAAAAATATGCAAAAACGGTTAATCTGTGAGAGTGCAACCTAGCATGAGCAACCTTGCCCAACAACTTTCTAAACTATCTAAACCAGTTAAGGTAAATAGTAAAAGACTCAATTCGACTACCTTGATCACTCATTTGACACGAACCAGTGGCGGGTCTTTTGTGGGTGGGACACAATGGCCCGTGCTTACTCACCCCCTCCTCCCTCCACCCCCATCCCCTTGCCCGACAAATGAACCCTAAACAAACATCTTATTATAGCTTTAAATAGACATTTTAGACATTTTTACAATAAAACGCTGATATGTAAAGTATCGCTAAGGGCAGTAAATCTAACATTACTATAGTTCTGTTGACGCATCATCGTTATTCTCCCTTTCTCCTCCATTCCATTATTTTCGCAATGGGCAGTAAATATAACATTACTATAGTTCTGTTGACGCATCATCGTTATTCTCCCTTTCACTTCCATACCGTTATGTTCGCAAAGGGCAGTAAATCTAACATTACTATAGTTCTGTTGACGCATCATCGTTATTCTCCCTTTCTCCTCCATTCCATTATTTTCGCAAAGGGCAGTAAATATAACATTACTATAGTTCTGTTGACGCATCATCGTTATTCTCCCTTTCACTTCCATACCATTATGTTCGCAAAGGGCAGTAAATATAACATTACTATCGTTCTGTTGACGCATCATCGTTATTCTCCCTTTCACTTCCATACCGTTATGTTCGCAAAGGGCAGTAAATCTAACATTACTATAGTTCTGTTGACGCATCATCGTTATTCTCCCTCTCTTCCATACCATTATGTTCGCAAAGGGCAGTAAATATAACATTACTATCGTTCTGTTGACGCATCATCGTTATTCTCCCTTTCTCATAAAATGCGTTCGTATTACTTGGTGCAAATCATTCGGAGCTCCTCGGTCATTTTTTTTAGAAAACAACCTCGGATGTATGCCGGTACATCAGTTGAAGTAGTTTTTAATATTTTTTTTTATTATTTTAATCATTAATTATAAGTAGTGTTTTAGAGTTGTATTAATTGACTTAGTATAATTGATTGCCAGTAAAGTGTATTATTGCAAAAATAATTAAGATACCCAACAGTTAAGTCATTAAGTTTAACTGCTAAATAAAATTACTACGCGATCTACTTGCAGCGGACTTAAACGTATTGCTTTTTGAGTAAGTAAGCCGTCCAAATAAATCCGAGATTGTTTTCGATAAATATGGCCGAGGAGCTCCGAATGGATGCAAATACATTCATTTGGGTATATACACACCGACCTAGCTGGTCTTTCTAAATTTAACATATCCCTTAACCCCCCCCCAAAAAAAAACAAAAAAAAAAACAACTACCACCTACAGTATGACAAATTTGGCAAGGCCTTATAAAGTCTAATCAAAGGGCAGTAGCTGTAGTATATAAAACATTACTACAGTGTGTAGTGTGTGCTATACCCCTGACCTAGGTGTGGGCTACAGGCAAATATCCCGCTATTCCCCGAACCTGGGGTGCGTGGGTACAGTCAATGTCCCCGCTATTCCCCGAACCTGGGGTGCGTGGCTGCAGTCAAACTCCCCGCTATTCCCCGAACCTGAGGTGCGTGGGTACAGTCAAAGTCCCCGCTATTCCCCCAACCTGGGTGCGTGGGTACAGTCAAAGTTCCCGCTTTTCCCCTGACCTGGGTGTGTGGGTACAGGCAAAGATCCCGCTATTCCCCGAACCTGGGGTGCGTGGGTACAGTCAATGTCCCCGATATTCCCCGAACCTGGGGTGCGTGGATACAGTCAAAGTCCCCGCTATTCCCCGAACCTGAGGTGCGTGGGTACAGTAAATGTCCCTGCTTCTCCCCGAACCTGGGGTGCGTGGGTACAGTCAAAGTCCCCGCTATTCCCCTGACCTGGGTGTGTGGGTACAGGCAAAGATCCCGCTATTCCCCGAACCTGGGATGCATGAGTACAGTCAATGTCCCCGCTTTTCCCCACACCTTAGGGCGTGGATACAGTCAATGTCCCCGATATTCCCCGAACCTGGGGTGCGTGGGTACAGTCAAAGTCCCCGCTATTCCCAGAACCTGGGGGCGTGGGAACAGTCAAAATCCGCGCTATTTCCCGGACCTTGGGTGCGTGGTTACAGTCAATGTCCCCGCTATTCCCCGGACCTGGGGGCGTGGGTAAAGTCAAAGTCCCCGCTATATCCCGGACCTTGGGGCGTGGGTACAGTCAAAGTCCCCGCTATTCCCCGGACCGGGTGTAAGGGGAGGCGTGGTTACACTTGACACTTGTGCATTATAAACAGTGAGGTCTCCTATGTCGATTTCTATATGTTAGTCCAATACTTAAACATGAAAAATAGATTATATTTAATGGATAAAACATGTATAAACATATTGTAAAGTATCTTATTTTATTTGTTTTAATTGACGATATGATGAATAAATATATATTTTGCAAAGCTTTTGTCATGGTTATGTTTCATTCAGTGACTACCTTACTAAAATATTACGTTTTGAGCATCTGAAATGTAAACATGCTGGTAGTTTGTTTACGTATTTAAATAGCGTATCCGATTACACACATCAAAGTTATAACAGGAATATATAATAAATCATCACAGTGTCTTAGCTTGCGCAACACTGATCACGACGATTTTGAAAAATAATAATATAATTTGTTTAAGCTAAGGCCAATAAAAAATAATTCCTAAAAGATTTTAAATTATTCTCTTTTTAAATTCGGTCGAGGGGTTGGGGAGGGGGGAGGGGGTTAGTTATGTTTAATAAAAAAAAAATTCTTTTTTTTAATGACTGTTTCATCAATGTTCTGATGTTTTCATGCTATTTCTTATTGCATATTTATGTTTTTTCTTGACGAACTAGGAACAGCATCGTAACAATTCACTACTTTTACATGTAAATGTTTATATTGACACCGGATGGTATGAATGAATGAAATCCGTTCCGGGACAGCATCGGTCCGATACGCAAATACAGATCCCAGTTGAACATTTTTATTTGAGTCAATAAAATTTCAGGGGCGGCGCAAAGAAAGAAAGAGCGGGTATGAAAAACTAGCTATAAATTGAAGGTCGCCTACCAAAATGATTTATAGATCGTTTATTGGATTACATGCCGTCCCATATTTAATGCTGCACTCTCACAGATATACCGTTTTTACATTTATTTTGTATTTTTTGTCTTGGAAAGAGCAAATATTTGCGTAAAAAATCGGCAAACCAATAATAAAAGATTGCTGACAAAAGATCAGATCGCAGATTTTTATATTTCCGTTCGAAAATTAATATTTTTTCACTTTCAATATTTGAACAACTGTAGCCTTTATGCCTTTAGATAACATTGTGCATAATTCCTTTATATAACAGAAACAATCAATCGGACGAGTTCTACCTTTTAACCTCCAATATTTATGCGTCCGTGAAGTAATGTACCCGTATTAGTTAAGGGTATTTTATTTCAGTCAGCGCGACATCATATCGGATTTCAAGTCGTATGTTTCCAAACTTAAGTCATAAATTTCATCATATCCAATGACACCGTTCCAGAATTTAACCATAATCTAGAACATCAAGAAACGGCACTTCTGTTATCATATAACGGCTTACAAAGTCTGCTAGAGGCTTAGATGTCTGTTTAAATGTCAGGCATATCCACAAGGAGTTTTGCTTATAACTTATTGAAAGATGCACTCTTACTCCCAGATAAGAGTTACCACAATTTATAATATTGTTTTAATATTCAAGAAAGGATGAATAAATGTCGAAAACAATGGTTGTTATAAAGGATGCCGAGTTTGATTTGAAAGAAATTAGCATAAAACACGCTATTTATACCTTATGAGACTATTGTAGATCACTGTAAATCTTTTTACATTCACCAATCATTTAATACTGCTGCGCTTTCTGCTATTAATTAAACTGTTACAATCTTGTTATCAGTAATTCATAGTTTCCATAAATGCATTATTTAGTAAGTAGTTAAAGGTTTATCAGTCAAAATGGATGTTTGTTATACATGTTTATGTATTGATTTTGAATGAGAGTGTCACTTTAATATTGCTGGGTATAAACTGCGCTATAGCACTGGATTTCCGTTTCTGCTTATAACATTCAATCATTGTGGTGCTATGTTTAATAACCCATGTTTTACTAGAACAACTTGGAAATCAGTTTAGTCTTGAGTGTAATATATAGTATATTGTATATCTTCCCACCCCAGAAGTAGATACAAAAAATTGGCCATGCTGGAAAGCTTTGCATTACCAACGGTCAAAGATAGAAAAAAGTAATCACATGGAACTACTTTTTGCACTACGCTCAAAGGGGTTCCACCGAAAATATACATTTTTACCTTATTTTGATTAACTGAAATGGGAGAAAAAGAACGTACCATGGCCGATCGTGATTGATTTGTTTTGCGCAACCCATCGCGCAGGTTGTTCACAGGAAACTCGTTTAACCTCGTTTTCGAAAAAAAAAACTACGCTCGTTTCGGATGAACCTAGCTTACACTCACAGCCATGGCATATACTAATACACTGTAATAGTTTGATATATACGGATAATAAACATCACCGATAGACAGAAGCTATATTTATAATGTTACTGAGTGTTGCACTCGAAACAAACTGCATGAATTTATTATAATTTACTTTTTGAAACGTCTCGTAAAAAACAGTGTTATTATTTGCTTTATCGATAAAATCATTGACATATTTGTCTACTAGCTACAAAACAAAATTATGTCATTTATGATGTCAAAACAATCAGGATATCCTTTATTATTAAAAGGCCGAAACAATGTATGTTGACACACAATTTGACTCTGGTTGGCCTGCCTTATGTTAACGAACAACTCGGCTATGGTGGGCCTGCCTCATGTTAACGAACAGTTCGGCTGTGGTGAGCCTGGCTCATGTTAACGAACAACTCGGCTATGGTGGGCCTGCCTCATGTTAACGAACAACTCGGCTATGGTGGGCCTGCTTCATGTTAACGAACAACTCGGCTATGGTG
Source organism: Mya arenaria (assembly GCF_026914265.1). Taxonomy (NCBI): domain Eukaryota; kingdom Metazoa; phylum Mollusca; class Bivalvia; order Myida; family Myidae; genus Mya; species Mya arenaria. The sequence continues at coordinate 13,364,450 of NC_069122.1, forward strand.
GGCCTGCCTCATGTTAACGAACAACTCGGCTATGGTGGGCCTGCCTCATGTTAATGAACAGTTCGGCTATGGTGGGCCTGCTTCATGTTAACGAACAACTCGGCTATGGGTGGCCTGCCTCATGTTAACGAACAACTCGGCTATGGTGGGCCTGCCTCATGTTAACGAACAACTCGGCTATGGTGGGCCTGCCTCATGTTAACGAACAACTCGGCTATGGTGGGCCTGCCTCATGTTAACGAACAGTTCGGCTATGGTGGGCTTCCCTCATGTTAACGAACAACTCGGCTATGGTGGGCCTGCCTCATGTTAACGAACAACTCGGCTATGGGTGGCCTGCCTCATGTTTACGAACAACTCGGCTGTGGTGGGCCTGCCCCATGTTAACGAACAGTTCGGCTATGGTTGGCTTCCCTCATGTTAACGAACAACTCGGCTATGGTGAGCCTGCCTCATGTTAACGAACAGTTCGGCTATGGTGGTCCTTCCTCATGTTAACGAACAACTCGGTTATGGTGAGCCTACCTCATGTTAACGAACAACTCGGCTATGGTGGCCTGCCTCATGTTAACGAACAACTCGGCTATGGTTGGCCTGCCTCATGTTAACGAACAACTCGGCTATGGTGGGCCTGCCTCATGTTAACGAACAGTTCGGCTATGGTGGGCCTGCTTCATGTTAACGAACAACTCGGCTATGGTGGGCCTGGCTCATGCTAACGAACAATTCGGCTATGGTGGGCCTGCCTCATGTTAACGAACAACTTGGCTATTGTGTGCCTGCCTCATGTTAACGAACAGTTCGGCTATGGTGGGCCTGCCTCATGTTAACGAACATTTCGGCTATGGTGGGCCTGCCTCATGTTAACTAGCAACTCGGCTATGGTGGGCCTATCTAATGTCAAATGCTCATGTTTTTTATAATACGGGGACGTAAACTCTCCAGATTGCGGACGGGTTCGTTCATAGCTGTGTCATTTAACGAATAAAGAACAATATTTGAGCAACCGTCGAAAGCAACATTCAATAAAACAGCATTGTCATTTTGCGAACATAAAAACCGTGCATAGGACGATATTTGAGCGCCTTAAAGGAGACAATTTTTTTTAATTGAAATTGGACTCTATTTAATAAAATGTTTAAAACATGGAACGGGTTTATATTTTTTTATATAAACATGGAAAAAGTGGTTTGCTAAGCATGATGACATGAAATCTTAAACCGAGTTACATAAACTTAAGACCAGAAATAGAAATAATTATCATAATAATCCAAACTTTTATAAGCCATTCTAAAATAACAATGTTATCTTAAAAAGACTCGCTCATGTTTTTGTAAAATGCACTTTTTTGTATGACAAATAAATTGTGGCTGATCATTAGGAGTGTTAAAACTAAGATACTGACGACTGGAACCCTTCAACAAATGTTGATATATGCTCTAATATTGTCTTTGAAGTCCAATATTCGTTAGTAACGCTTTCTAACCAAAGGCTTAAAGGTTAAGTTATTCTTATGTTTGTGTATGAGTCCCTGTGGGCGTTTGGTTTTGATCTCAGTTGTCTTATACTTCATTGACTGTGCAGCCGTGGGTACGATCCAAGCTAAACTCAGAATATTATTTTATACTTGAAGTGTACTTTTTCTTAAGCTTCTGTATCAAAGAGTTAAATAAATATAATATTGTAAAAGTGTTTTCAGATGTATAACCTGGAAGAATTGTATTCAAAAAGTTGTATATGTTTATAATTAGTTGTGCCCCCCCCCCCCTCCCCATTTAGAAAGTTCTGGATCCGCCACTGATTGTAATAGTGTTTTCAGATGTATTATCATATATATTGATATCGACTTATGATGTTGAAATTGTGACAAAACATGAGCGAGTCCCTTTAAGGACAAACATGTTCTCTTATACTTAATATATTTATTTAGGTATTCATATTCGAACAGTGTAAAATTAAACGTTTAGTACTAAGAGAAGAGATAGTTTAATCTAAAAGGTATTTTTCTACTTCTCCAATTGCATTCACTGCATCATCATTATCATCATCACCACAACCACCACCACAACAACCACCAACACCACTATCACCACCACCATCACCACCACCACTACCACCACCACCACCACCACCATCACCACAACCATCACCACCACCACCACGACAAATACCAGAACCATCATCACCACCACCATCACCATAACCACTACCACCACCACCATCACCACCACCATCACCACCCCCATCATCACCACCACCATCACCACCATCATCACCACCACCACCACCCAACACCATCACAACCACCACCGCCACCACCACAACCACCACCATCACCATCACTACTACCACCACCACCACCACCACCACCATTGCCATCACCACCACCACCCCCACCATCATCACCACCATCACCACCATCACCACTACCACCACCACCACCACCTCCTTCACCACCACCACCACCACCACCACCACAACCACCACCATCACAAGCACCACCATCACCATCAACAATACCACCACCATCACCACCACCATCATCATCATAACCACCATCACCACCACCATCAACACCACCACCATCACCACTACCATCACCACCAACACCACCACCACAACCACCACCATTACCAGCACCACCAGTACCATCATCATCACCACCACTTCAACCACCAGCACCATCACCACTACCATCACCACCACCACCTACGACAATTTTCGTTGAAACGTGTTTCCGTACCCTAGTTGACCATACCTATTGCTTACAACTCGTTTGCTACAATACACAACGGAATGCCGTGAGAGCCATCGCCTGTGATTGTGTTGATCTGTAACGCGATACTCGATAGTTCGATATTGAAAACGCGAAATCATGAAACTACGAAAACGCGACAGTACGATGATAAAAACGCGACAGTACGAATACGAAAACGCGAAAATACGACAGTACGATGATAATAATGGGATATACTATCGTGTTTTCACCATCTTATTGTCGCATTTTCCGGCCATCGTGATATCGTGATTTCGCGTTTTCGTTATCGTTATATCGTACTGTCGGGTTTTCATAACCGTATTATCGTGTTATCGTACCGTCGGGTTTTCATCACCGTATTATCGTGTTTTCGTTATCGTACTGTCGGGTTTTCATCACCGTATTATCGTGTTTTCGATATCGTACTGTCGGGTTTTCATCACCGTATTATCGTGTTTTCGTTATCGTACTGTCGGGTTTTCATCACCGTATTATCGTGTTTTCGATATCGTACTGTCGGGTTTTCATCACCGTATTATCGTGTTTTCGTTATCGTACTGTCGGGTTTTTATCACCGTATTATCGTGTTTTCGTTATCGTACTGTCGGGTTTTCATCACCGTATTATCGTGTTTTCGTTATCGTACTGTCGGGTTTTTATCACCGTATTATCGTGTTTTCGTTATCGTACTGTCGCGTTTTCATCATCGTTCTATAGAGTATCGCGTTTCAGATCAACACATTCACAGGCGATGGCCCTAACGGCATTCCGTAATACACCGCCATTAAAAGTGTGCTTACGTGACTACAAGTAATTAGTGCACCAAGTTTGAACAGGAATGGGAAAGAGGAATTTCTCGAGACATCTTAAAGCTGTACTCTTATTCAAAATCAATACAAACACATGTATAACAAACATAAATTTTGACTGATAAACCTTTAACTACTTACTTAATAATGCATTTATGGAAAATATAACTTACTGATAACAAGATTGTAACCGTGTATTAAATAGATGAAAACGTGCAAATATTAAATGATTGGTGGATGCTAAAATATTTAGTGTGATCTACTATCGTCTCATAATGTAGAAATACCATGTTTTTTTGCACCTTTCTTTCAAATTAAACTTGGTATTCTTCATAAGTACCATTGTATTTGGGAATAGAAGTGCATCTTTAGAGCTGCACTCTCATAGATTAACCGATACGACAACTGTTTATGTTTTTTTGTCTCAGAATCAGCTAATTTTGACATCATTGCATTCAAATCAGTCATATATGATAACATAATATTATAATAGTACAGATCTCTATTGTTTCGAAAACTGCCGATTTTTTTAAGCGTTAGTGACACTTTTAGCCATAAAACCTAATTTTTCGAGCGTAAATTTTAAAAACTGCAATTTGATTTTTTTATCAGCAGTCTTATTTCGCCGGTTTTCAGACATGTTCGCACAATTTGGCTCATTCAAAGACAAGAACTTTTAAAAAAATGTCAAAATGGTCAATCTGTGATAGAGCAACTTTAAGCCTCTTATAACAGGATTAAGCTGGTTATATGTTTTTTTGATTTCTTTGATCCTCCCATTTTAAAAAGTCTTTCTCAGAAAGCAAGTTAAAAGATAATTCTTAAAAACTTCTTTTTTAGAAAGAAATCGAGTAAATGTAATGTATTTGTCTTAATTATATAAGGAACTTAAGTCTGTTATAAAGTTTGAAAGTTTTTATTAGACAAGGCTCATTTTGAGCTTCTGACAAAAATTCAATGAACAATATAAACACTAAAACATGTTTTAAAAAGAATAACAATGATAATGATAATGGGTAAGGAGGAATATACGAGATTATTTTATTCAAAGATGGAGAATGATATTATTATGATTATAAAATATATAATGTGAACAAGGAACACTGGCATAAAATATTATCTAAACAAAGACATTATATTTTTTTTACAGAATAAAGATAATCTTAACAAAGTTAGTTTATGTGTACTATTCATAAGCTGATCAAATTTTTAAGTGTTAGGATTATTGTAATAATAAGCGGCAATCTATTTTTTTTATCTGAATTGAAAAATGGACATTAGAAGATGTAGTGAAATTCATCATCTATGACATCGTGGTTGACATTGCATAAATTGCAAGTTCTACTATTTCTTTATATATTAAAAAATCTTCTTTTTTCAATGAGCAGTTTATGATTAACAATGCTTAAGAAGTTTCGAGAAATTGAGGAAAAGGTTTTTCCCCTTCTTTCATTGTCATAAGAACATATGCGTTTATTTTCAAAGACTGATTTTGAAATATAACTGATAACACGTGGGAAAGAATATAAGTATCTTCCATGGCCGAGAGTGTAAGATAGGTTCATTCCGACCCGAGCGTAGGGTGTTTTGCGAATACGAGTTTTACCGAGTTTCCGCAAAAAACCCTGCGCGAGGGTTGGGATGAACCTATCTTATACGAGCGGCTATGGTAGGTGCTTTTTCTCCCATCTCAGTTAAACAAAATAAAATAAAACTGTATTTTTTGCTGGAACTCTTTTGTGCATAGTGAAAATAATTGCGTATGTATATGTGATAATTCGTGGTTGTCATGGCTATGCGCGCAGTGATTCAGATTATGTTAATAGTCAAATCGGTCTTTAAATAGTTCTAAGAAGAGTGAAGCGTTAATTCTTAAAAGGTTCGCGAAAACTGTTTTATGGTAACATTTGAAGCGAGAAATAATTTATTTATTAGCGCCTTAAATATTGTCACAAGACATGGTTTCCATGATGCTACAGACGACAGTCTTCAACAAGGGAGGTAATTACAATGTGGTGACTATTAAAAAGGAGTTCCGTACGGGCATTTTATCTTCGCCCGTGGGCAAGATAAGAATTTCTAGCATGGTTAAATTATTGGATCTACTTATCTGAGGTATTCCATAAACGCATAAACATTTAAAGCGACTTTGCTAAAGGGAGACAATTCAAACACTGTATTACTTCAACTAAACAATGTGTTTACTTCCCTTTAAACAATCCTATTCTCTTCATGGAGTTTTAGATCAATACCAGGGACGGTTCCAGAATTTGAGTTCAGAGGGGGCGTAACTTAGGGGCAGAACCTTTTGACATCCGCCTCTCCCTAAGAACCCCAATTTAAGTAATTTAAAACCTTGGCTGGGGTGTGTGGGTGGAGGTCGGGGTGGGTGTGGGGGTTCTCCTCCGAGGATGTTTAACAATTTCTAGTCCGGGATTGTGCATTTTAGCGTAGTTTATTAATCTTTTTCTCTCAGACATTGACACGCGCCGCCCTTGAATCCGTTAGTGAATACATTCATACATAATTACACATTATTATATAATACAGGAAAACTATTGATGTCACGCATCACAAGGGTGCCATGAAAAGCTATCGTTAAGTAAGAAACAGAAATAAAAGAAAAATCATGTTGTTTCAAAATATTCAAAATAAATTAAAAATGTATAACCTGTCAGAGCTAAATAATAGCATTGTTCTATTTTCGTTTGCCTGCTTTTGTATTGATAAAATACACTTGTTAAACAAGTCGAATGACTAAATTTTTAACTGCGGTGGGGAGATGGTGCGAGCGTATTTGAAATGACAAAATGGAGATTAGTGGTCAATATAGTATTTTGTCCAATGTGAAGGCGGTTTTTCTTTTTTTTTCCAACCAAGAACAACAGCCTTATAACTATTTAGTCTTTTAGTGATCTACATTATATCGTGATAACCACACACTAACTGGATCATCCATTCTTTATATCTACCACTTGACTAAAAGCAATATCAACTGACTGTTGATTTACGGAAATAAATGTATGACAAAGCTTAAGAAATACTGCCTTCTCATTGGACAAGTTATAATGTTTATCAATAAGTATATTTTCAGTACATTCGACTAAATGTTGTACTCATGCAAATTTGATTTCAATTTATGAATATCAAGGCTACGATTGTATTCAGATAATTTGTATAGCAATGCAGATTCCATCATAGTCTACATAAATTACCTAAACAAATATTTTTACAACAGAGCCAATTGTGTTTACAAAGTTCGACTAATACAAATATGGCCTTAACCGCATTCAATATTCCATAATGATTTATCGCAACACACTACCGACAGAACAACCAAAGTCGTGTGCAAATATTCCATTATGATATATCGTAATTATGCAGAACTCAGCTACTGACTAAACGACCAAAGTCGTACGCAATATTCCATTATGATATATCGAAAACTGCAAAACTCAACTACCGACTGGTCGACCAAAGTCGTACGCAATATTTCATTATGATAAATCGAAAAATGCAAAACTCAACTATCGACAAGACGACCAAAGTCGTACGTAATATTTCATTTCATGGTAGCTCTCCTCCGAGAAAATTTTAACAATTTCTAATCCGAAATGGTGCATTTTATAAGTAGTTTATTCCGTTTTTTTCTCTCCGATATCGACAAAAAGTAAACTTGGCGCAGTGAAATGAGTATGAGTTAAGCATGCTAAAATCGATTTAAGTTAAATTATAAATATATTGTTTAAAAGTAAGAATCACAAATAAACGAAACAATCATATAGTATTTCGAAAAAATGCAGACCTCAACAACCGACTGAACGACCAAAGTCGTAAACAATATTCCATTATTATATATCGTTATTATGAAGAACTCAGCTACTGACTGAACGACCAAAGTCGTACGCAATATTCCATTATTATATAACGTAATTATGAAGAACTCAGCTACTGACTGAACGGCCAAAGTCGTAAACAATATTCCATTATTATATATCGTTATTATGAAGAACTCAGCTACTGACTGAACGACCAAAGTCGTACGCAATATTCCAATATTATATATCGTTATTATGAAGAACTCAGCTACTGACTGAACGACCAAAGTCGCACGCAATATTCCATTATTATATATCGTTATAATGAAGAACTCAGCTACTGACTGAACGACCAAAGTCGCACGCAATATTCCATTATTATATATCGTTATTATGAAGATCTCTATAACTCGCTGAACGACCAAAGTCGCACGCAATATTCCATTATTATATATCGTTATTATGAAGAACTCAGCTACTGACTGAACGACCAAAGTCGCACGCAATATTCAATTATTATATATCGTTATTATAAAGATCTCTATAACTGACTGAACGACCAAAGTCGCACGCAAAATTCCATTATTATATATCGTTATAATGAAGAACTCAGCTACTGACTGAACGACCAAAGTCGCACGCAATATTCCATTATTATATATCGTTATTATGAAGAACTCAGCTACTGACTGAACGACCAAAGTCGCACGCAATATTCCATTATTATATATCGTTATAATGAAGAACTCAGCTACTGACTGAACGACCAAAGTCGCACGCAATATTCCATTATTATATATCGTTATAATGAAGAACTCAGCTACTGACTGAACGACCAAAGTCGCACGCAATATTCCATTATTATATATCGTTATAATGAAGAACTCAGCTACTGACTGAACGACCAAAGTCGCACGCAATATTCCATTATTATATATCGTTATAATGAAGAACTCAGCTACTGACTGAACGACCAAAGTCGCACGCAATATTCCATTATTATATATCGTTATTATAAAGAACTCAGCTACTGACTGAACGGCCAAAGTCGTAAACAATATTCCATTATTATATATCGTTATTATGAAGAACTCAGCTACTGACTGAACGACCAAAGTTGTACGCAATATTCCATTATTATATATCGTTATTATAAAGAACTCAGCTACTGACTGAACGACCAAAGTCGCACGCAATATTCCATTATTATATATCGTTATAATGAAGAACTCAGCTACTGACTGAACGGCCAAAGTCGTAAACAATATTCCATTATTATATATCGTTATTATAAAGAACTCAGCTACTGACTGAACGGCCAAAGTCGTAAACAATATTCCATTATTATATATCGTTATTATAAAGAACTCAGCTACTGACTGAACGGCCAAAGTCGTAAACAATATTCCATTATTATATATCGTTATTATGAAGAACTCAGCTACTGACTGAACGACCAAAGTCGTACGCAATATTCCATTATTATATATCGTAATTATGAAGGACTCTATAACTGACTGAACGACCAAAGTCGTACGCGATATTCGTTAACGCTCTAATTTTGTTATAATATGAAAGAGAACACGCATAATATTGTTTTAACAGTCCACTCAAACTGTTTATATCTACCGAATTATGAAACCTATAACGGCTGACTGCTGATTTACTGAACTAAATGAATGCCAGTTTGGCATTTTTGATGCAAACTGTCTTTTCAATAGACAAAATATAAATGACGGGCATATACAATAACCGTTTAGAGGAAGTATTCAATATGTAACTTAAATCAATCTTATGGCTATACATCATTGACTTCATTCACTCTATAGGTCAGTTATAAATAACCAGTAATCCGATTAGCTACATCGTTCATATATCCAATTAAAACCAATATTGAATACCAGCCCTGATGTTGAGGAAATTAATTTGATTTCAAACATGATAAGATGAATAATGTTATAATGATAATTCATTTGAACCAAAGGAAAGGTTTTCCACGTCCTTTTTATCATCATAATTTTTATATACAGTCGAACTCGCTTGGCTGGAATTCCTCGTTGGCTCGAACTCGCTAGGCTCGAATTCCTCGTTGGCTCGAACTAGAGGAAAGGACTGATTTCTTTATACTGAAGGATAACATTCCTGCTTGGCTCGATTTTCCCAAAGCTTCACGTATTTTCGCAGGTCCCTGGGAGTTCGAGCGAACGGGGTTTTACTGCATAAGCAAATGCTACCAATATCAGAATATTTCAAAATGCTTTAAAATAACTTAAGTAAAAAAAAAGAATACGTATGTGAGGTCTCATTGTATCAAATGTTTCTTGGACGGTGGGAGTTATTTAGTAATAATGCATATCTAAACTTCATTACAGAACTTTCATTCCGTTGCTATGTTATAATTAAAATTGTCAGAACAAAACTGTTATTATTATTATTAGCAAGACACAAGAAAAAATAAGGGAGCAACCAAATGTGTCCCCCAACTGCGGCTCGAATCGACGCTGTATAAAGTAAAGAAATGTTTTTCATGTCTATAGGTAAACAGTGTGATAATATAACATTAACGATATGGTTGTTTATTGCATGACAAGAATTCTAAAAGAGTCGGGTTTAAATGAAATAGACATATGTTTTATTAAACCTTTTAGCAATACTTAATGTTATAAAATGAAACACCAGTCGCCTTCAAATGCCCAAAATTTGAAAATGTATCCCAAAAGTATACTATGTTTTGGCATGACAAAATCTTCGATCTATCAAAATTTCATTACGCAACTGCATATTTGCGCAGTCAGCTACGCGCCTGAAAGCGTATACATATATGTAAAATATCATTTCTTATTTATATGATAGGCAGATTCATATAGAAGATGACCGACGTCCTTTCTGAATCTTTTTTAATCTTTTTTGTGTTCTAAGTCTTTGGCGTTTACCCTGTGCCATCAAATGGGGTTTATGTTTAACCCCATTATCTACTGAGCTTGTTTCTGTCGTTTTTCATATAAAAGCTGCTATCGAGATTATTCAAAACACATAATCAGAAAATAGAATTATTTACAATCAAGCACCACAAAAATAAAACATACCTGTAAAACGCCTTTTGTCGTTGCTCATGGGACGTCTGTGACCTAAAGCTAGGCCTACGGTTCTCCCCATCCGTCTTATCTGATCCGAACCCGCCGTTTAAAGCGTTTGTTGGCCCCGATCGCTGATAAGAGGCGCTTGACCATGTTTGACCGGAAGTTGATCTTGAAAGAAGTGGCTCTTTTTCATCGCTCATTTTTGCGAGTTTTCAACTATAAAACACAGATTGAAATAATTGCAAGTTCGTCGAAGAAATTGTCACTTACAGTTGTCTTCAAACAATTGGGACGAGACTTTAACAGTCGGTGGAATAAACCGTCACACTATTTTGATTAATCTTTGGCACGTTTTTGATAAATCAGAAATAACACACTTTTTCGTACACCAATACAACTGAAAGTTATTGTATCCGATTTGCGTTTTTAATAATCATTTACATGTATGGAGTTGAATAAGGTTGTTCAAATAATAATTGGCAAACAGAAGGTCTTCTTCTTCTTCCATTTCCATGAGAGCAACCTGCTGCAGAAGTCTCAGTCTAAGAGCAGCATTCATGGTGGACCGGTCAAAGTACTGTCAATGAATGACACACACACACACACACAAGTTATACTCCATACGTGAGCAGCTCAGCCGAATCTGGAAACCCACGCATCTGGAATCCTACAACTGTCGCCATATTCGGGATGATCGGGACACTGCCGGAACGCAATCCTATTACAGTCTGCTGTACCGCATTGTACACGCCTTTGTCTTGACTCAGTCGTATTGTGTTCTGTAATTGTCGTGACTCTGACGTGGGTATTATTGCCGAATTTCGTATTAATTACAGAACTGTTCCGGAACGGATTCGGCAAAGACGGTTCGCATTCGGCAAGATCTGGATGCAATCTGGACTCAATCGGCAAGAAACGGCAATGCAAAATTTCTCCATATCATGCCCGTTCCACAGGACATTGTTACGATTTTGATCCGATACAGCAGAATCTGTCACGACATAGTCACGATTGCAATCCGACTAGACAAAATCGGCTGAGTTTCCCGAATGTTACGGGACGCACCTAACTGTCGGGAGTGTTTGGCCGACCTCTCCGGACCATTCCCGATCCGTAGGACTCTGTTACAAACATATACGACTGCGTTCAGACAATGATAGGACATTCCAGATCATTGAGGATAGTAATCCGACTTTTTCGCTTTTCGTGTCGTAGCGCTGTCTAATCTCAAACGGGGGCCATAATCGGCACTGTGTGAACGCCGCATTAGGACGAGACTTTATCAGTCGGTGGAATAAACCGTCACACTATAATCATTAATCTATGGCACGTTTTGATATATCAGAAATAACTAACCTTTTCGTACACCAATGCAACTGAAAGTTATTGTATCCGATTCGTGTTTTTAATAATCATTTACATGTATGGAGTTGAATAAGGTGTAATTTTAAAATCTTAGATGAAAAAAACATTCAAAAGTCTTCATTGAAACGCATCCTCAATCTTTTTAATAATGTTTGATCCGACTATTCATTATACAATATTCAAAGTAATATCCCATTTTCTTCACAAAGCATACTATCATTTTGTCTAAATTATATAATTTTAAAAAGTAAGATCAAATACATATTTAATTCTCATTCAAAACACATTTCAAACGCTATTAACAAGTTTGAATTCAAATCAATTCAAATTCAATATAATATCCGAGCCGTATATAAAAGCATATTATCTATTTGACTAACTTGTTTATGTTGAAAATGTATAAAATAAAAGTTTATATTCACACAAAATGTATCCGCTTTAAAGTGATAGTATATACCCCCAATTAAATCATACTGATTAAATCTTAATGTAACCAGTTAAATACAAAACCAAATTAGACTTTATCTTCTTAATTATATATATCACACCTGAATAACAAATGACGCGACGCCATTGGTCCAGAACTGGTCACGCGGTGACCCCATATTTTTCCATATTTTGTCACTTATTTTTATATCGTTCCAAAAAGGGCTCTTTTTCCGATTCCGATGAACAAAAAACATTTGCTATAAATTGACCAATGTAAAAACAGGTTGCCCAACGTGATATATACGTCACCGGTTGGTAGTTGACCATATATAGGATATACGGGCCGCTTACACCTACTAACCCCGTTACTTGTATCATCATTATCTCTTTTGTCCTTTACGTAGGTGACCATATGGGATATACGGGACGCTTACACCTACTAACCTCGTTACTTGTATCATCATTATCTCTTTTGTCCTTTACGTAGTTGACGATATGTGGGATATACGGGACGCTTACACCTACTAACCTCGTTACTTGTATCATCATTATCTCTTTTGTCCTTTACGTAGGTGGCCATATATGGGATATACGGGCCGCTTACACCTACTAACCTCGTTACTTGTATCATTATTATCTCTTTTGTCCTTTACGTAGTTGACGATATGTGGGGTATACGGGACGCTTACACCTACTAACCTCGTTACTTGTATCATCATTATCTCTTTTGTCCTTTACGTAGGTGACCATATATGGGATATACGGGACGCTTACACCTACTTACCTCGTTACTTGTATCATCATTATCTCTTTTGTCCTTTACGTAGTTGACGATATGTGGGGTATACGGGACGCTTACACCTACTTACCTCGTTACTTGTATCATCATTATCTCTTTTGTCCTTTACGTAGGTGACCATATGTGGGATATACGGGACGCTTACACCTACTAACCTCGTTACTTGTATCATCATTATCTCTTTTGTCCTTTACGTAGTTGACCATATGGGATATACGGGCCGCTTACACCTACTAACCCCATTACTTGTATCATCATTATCTCTTTTGTCCTTTACGTAGGTGACCATATATGGGATATACGGGACGCTTACACCTACTAACCTCGTTACTTGTATCATCATTATCTCTTTTGTCCTTTACGTAGTTGACCATATGGGATATACGGGCCGCTTACACCTACTAACCCCATTACTTGTATCATCATTATCTCTTTTGTCCTTTACGTAGGTGACCATATATGGGATATACGGGACGCTTACACCTACTAACCTCGTTACTTGTATCATCATTATCTCTTTTGTCCTTTACGTAGTTGACGATATATGGGATATACGGGCCGCTTACACCTACTAACCCCATTACTTGTATCATCAGTATCTCTTTTGTCCTTTACTCCATGATTATATCATGCTTTAGTTTATCTTCATCATTTACACCAATCAGCAATCAAAACTCTCGATAATGTATCATAATCAAAGCACTGAAAGCGTTGAAAGGCTGTAGGCGCGACAAGCCTGCGTGATTTTACCTTTTTACTATTCTGTCCACCGGCAATAAAAATCGAACCTAAAAGTCTTTGGAGTTGCCCCAAATTTTTACCGATACATGTTTTTCAATACCTGAGAATATGTTATCTAAATTGAGGAATGTTTAATACAATTAGCTAGTTTCATAACAGTAACTGATAAACCTATATGTACTAGGAAATTATGAATAATGCTTTCATCTCGGAAGTGCGATTGGTATCAAATGAATTAGTAAATGACGATTACTCTTAAAAACTAAACGAGTTTCAAAGTGTGTTTTAACTTTTTTGTGACTTTAGCTGATAAAGATAAACACTCAGCAGACAGCAACCATTCCAGTCAACAGAACGATGGTTCCAGTATCGCATGTGAAACACGGAAATCTTCTCCCAAAGCGAAAGGACATGTTTTGGATCCATCTGAAAAATTGCCTAATGGCTTAAAGGAGAGAAAACATATCATGATATCCTACAATAAGTACAGTAGAGAGATCCTGGTGAAAATTAAAGCTGAAATATGTCGACATGGCTATACGGTACCTAGAAAGAACTTTCACTTCATTCCATACAATTTAAAAACCATGACTATTATGACAACTGCCGAACGCTGTTGGTTCAAACTCGCTTGACTCGAGTTCCTCGTTGGGTCGAACTAAGTGCAAAGGACCGATATTTTATATACTGAAGTTAAGCATTCCCGCTTGGCCCGAACTGTCCGAGGCTCGAAATGTTTTCGCCGGTCCCTGTGAGTTCGAGCCAATGGGTTAGACTGTATTATGTATAATCGTGTTATTATGATCGAACATAAAAATAAAGAGTACTTAATGGGATAGTGATTAAGTGATGTCTCAAAACTCCTGTAATTGTTCAACCTATTCGTCTAATGATTCCCATTTTAAGACATGAAAGTGAAAAGGTTCTATCTAGTACTATTTTCGATACCAATCAGAATAATTGTGCGTTCTCATTTAGGTATGGATGGACGTGGACAACATATCAGGCTCCACTATGGATGCAATGGCTTGTGCTGTAGAAGAGGCCGAAATTATACTGATTTGCATGTCGCAAATGTACAAGGACAGCAATAACTGTCGTGCTGGTACAGTAACTTGTGTTGCAAAGGTGTGAGAGTGGTTGAGTGGAATAGGTATCCGCCTCTTACCTAAGAGGTTTTGGGCTCGATCCCCACCAGGGATAATTTCTCATGTTCTCTCAAAAATGACAGAGTACTGGTTTATGCCCAGGAAAAGGACTCGAAAGTGACCTTATAACCTTATATCAGCTTTCGTTAAATCGAGCTTAAATAAATTAGCATATACTAAACTTGTGTTCCTCCTATTTTCTTAATAGTCATTTTTCGTTATTGACATTCATTGATTAATTTTGAAACCCTTGTGTATTTATGTATGGCCGTTCTTAATCAAACTAAATGGTACCTGTGATTTAGCCTGATTCACTGCAACGATATGACGACTAGACTTACTGCTGCGGTTTCCTTTGCTACTATATTTAACATTATGTTCAGCTTGAGAAAACAATGTCCATAATACCACTTGTTTTTTTAACAGTTTTAACGAACTCTTACCTGATATTGCAGAAGCCGAGTATGCCTTCAAGCTGAACAAGAAGATTATCCCATTGTGCATGGATATGAACTACAAACCCGATGGCTGGCTTGGGATCATGATCGGTACCATGCTGTTCTTTGACTTCAGCGGCAAATATAAATTTTCAGACAAAATGGGAGATTTGCAAAACGAGATTGATAGAATGTATCCAAATTCATTTTTAAAAGTGCAGGTAAGCTCTATGTCTTCTATAGCAATAATGGTTCAATGGCATGAAATAGAACTTCATAAATAGTCGTGTCTGTGTAACAAGCTATTTGCCTCAAGTATATTCTACATTTATCGTATTTAGCAACATGAAGTGCATATTGAAGCATGAAAGTATATATATATATATATATATATATAACGATTGAAATTTCATACAAAGGCAAAATATATATAGTTCTTTGGGGCGTTCGTGTATTCATGCTAAGTTTAATAACATGATCTTAGCCATTAAGATGGTGCCTTTGCATACAATGGTTGCAGTGGACGTCGTAGATGTGGCCGCTCCTATTTTCTTCTTGATTCTCTAGAAAATGACATGTTTCAGCCAATCGAAGAAGAGCGACTGCAAGCTGTAGTTGCGGTGGATGGCTTGGATGCGGCCGCTCCTGCTGGTCACCAGAGATCTCCAACAGAATACGCATATGCGCGACAATCGAATCCTGGGATTGCATGCAATCTGACAAGAGAATGTATTGACTCTTGGTACAAAACACATTTACTTAAAGGGTAGGTGTATTAGAAATTAATACTACCATGAACGTTTAAGTATATTGTCAGCTTAAATGCACAACGCAATAACACAAACGAAGCCGATATGAAAATGGTACCTTTTTGCACTGACCAATATGATTGTAGAACGATCAAAATGTTTAGGGTATAAAGGTATCATAATTGATGGCCACACTTCCAAATGTCGAAGATACACAATCCAATAATTTGGGTAGCATATTTTACTTATTTAATCTTGGTACTTTGATCACACATTTGTTTTACAAAATGCCGTAGTTACAAATTTTGTAGTTACAAATTTGAAGGTTCGGCATTTTTGCTTATCTGTATCATGTCCAATCATTGCTCGACATTTTGATCACATGATACAACACCATTTTCTCATTGGCCTATTTACTCGGCATTTTGCAGTTAGATGCTGCTGGCCGTTATGATTGTAGTGATGTAAGAACTGCGAAACAGAACAAATTCAGCTTCGGTATTTGAAAAAGAGGCCATTTATGTCATATGGCACCTTTTTGCATTCATTTAAAAAGAACACGCTATATTCTAAAGCTACAATATGTCATATTGCAACTTTTAGTATTCAGTAAATGAAAATATGCTTCATTATTAAGGTACCATATGTCATATTGCAACTTTAAGCATTTAGTTAATAAGAATACGCTTTATTATAGAGGTACCATATGTCATATTGCAACTTTAGGCATTCAGTTAATAAGAATGCGCTTTATTATAGAGGTACCATATGTCATATTGCAACTTTAAGCATTCAGTTAATATGAATACGCTTTATTATAGAGGTACCATATGCCATATTGCAACTTAAGGCATTCAGTTAATAAGAATACCCTTCATTACAAAGGTACCATATGCCATATTGTAACTTTTATCATTCAGTTAAATATGAATACGCTTCATTATGAAGGTACCATATGCCATATTGCATTTTTAAGCATTCACTTAATAAGAATACGCTTCATTATTAATTTAAGGTACCAAATGTCATATGGTTCCTTTGTCTACTATAAATTCACAAAATGATTTAATGCTTAAAAGTACCTTAACAAATATAATCAGATATGCATATTCTTAGGTATACAAAAGAACACCAGTTCTACAACCATGAAATGTTTTATTGCAATACATTTATATTCTAGAACGTAAAACATTAAAATGCGATCATCTCGAGCCATGAACAACTCTCATTGCACTTAGGATCGGGAATACGTACATATATCACAATTATACAGGTTTTGCCTTTTTATATTTATTTCACTGTATAATAAAAAGTTTATTCAGGTAAAGCTGTACTGTCACATATTAAAGTGACACTCTTATTCAAAAGCAATACTTACACATGTATTACATACATGTATTCTGACTAATAATCCTTTAACTACTTACTGAATAATGCATTGATGGAAAATATTAATTACTGATAACAAGATTGTAACCGTGTATTTAATAGCAGAAAATGCAAAATGATTAAATGATTGGTGAATGCTAAAAGATTTATTGTGGTCTACTTTAATCTCATAAGGTAGAAATACCGTGTTTTATGCTCATTTCTTTCAAATTAAACTCGGTATCGTTCATAAAAACCACTGTTTTCGACATTTACTCATACCTTTTGGAATATTAAAACAATATTATGAATTGTGGTAAATCTTATTTGGGAGTAAGAGTGCATCTTAAACCGTTTTGAAGACGTATTTTATTAAATGTCTTTTTGTTAATATCTAACAACCAATGCTATCAGACTGCTGACAATAGATCAGATGGCAGATATTCATACTTCCGTTCGAAAATTAATGTTTTATGACTGAAAGGATTACTAACGCTTAAAGGAAAATGCATAAAACATCATTTTTTGAACATAAATATGGAACCCTGCGATCTGCGTTTTTGTGAGCAGTATTATCACCGTCGTCCATACATTAGCGCAAAAATTGGCTCGTTTGAAGACAAATAATGAAATGAACATTCAAAACGTTCCATATGTCAGCGTGCAGCTTTGAAGCTGTAACGGTTTTGGTCAATATAGTTAAAAATCACGTTACTGCTTATATTGGGCCTCTGTACCTTTCTGCATATATCGGGCCTTTGTACCTTTTTCTCTGTACCCTGTCCCTCTGTCTGATCGCAAAAAAATGTTTTCAGAAAGATATATTTATTCTAAAGAATGTTCACCTAACCTGTAAAACATAAACACCGTCAATAAGGTAATTACAAATTTTCCTTTAATGATTAAATATCCCGATATACCTACGAGCTGGGATTTTCGTGTCTCATAACACCCGTAAAATATACTAGTATATGTTTCTGTAATCCGGTGGTTTCGTTTTCCTCTTACCAGCGCAGAGAACCCGAGAACGAATCATGCTGTTGATCTAAACTTTATTTGGTTTCTTCTATTTTTTACTTCAAATAGCTGTTAAACTAACTAATAATTAAGCAGCATATTGAAAACTGGTTTCTTTGATAAAAACTTTATTTTTGCAGTTGCATTCCCGCCACCGTTTGTGCCGATGAACTGACGATGCTCGTACACATGAGACAAGAAGCGCCGGAATTTTTCTACAAGTGCCTTTGTGATATGTACAAAATTAGAGACCCTGTTAAACTGGCCAAAGTTATTAAAGCTCTCCGAGAACTTCATGTATAACGTGAACAATTCGAATAATCATATTTTCATTATATGTGACATGTTCGTATTGATGCATTCCAATGACACAACACTTCATGTGTTTGTTTTATGTTGTACGCTAAACAATTATCGATGGCCTCACTTCCAAATGTCGAAGCTACAAAATCCAATGTCTAAGTAGCAAAGTGTTTTAGTATTTTATCTTGGTATTTTGATCACACATTTTATTTTAAAAGATGCCGATGTTTCACTTTTTGTAGGTACAATTTCAGAAGGTTCGGGATTTTCGCTTCTCTGTGATTTCCAATCATTCCTCGACATTTTGATCACATGATGCAACACAATTTTCTCATTGGACTACTTACTCGGCACACCTTTATTATTTGAGTAATGTTAAAAATCCGAAAAAGAAAATTCAATCCGATTCGTCATTTTGAAGTGAGATCATCGTTATGCTGGTTGGGCCTTAGGCCTTTTTTACCATTTAAATAATTGGCCTGAGTAGACTATAGTAATGAAGAACATTGTCTAAACCTAATGCTATAATTTAATGGCAATTATTACCTGATTTGTTTAAACGAGTTATGGAGTTGTCCCAGTGTGGTGACGTATATGAGGTGGAAAGTGCATGTGTTCCCTACAACGCCTATTAGGAAGTACTCCGCCTACGTCTCTGTAGTGAGTACCAGACCAAACTGGAAAACGGTTTTAGTGTCGATTTTTGGCCAAATTTGCAAGTGGTTTAAACGAGTTAACGAGTTTTTTTCCAGTATGGTGACGTAAATGAGGTGGTAGTGCATGTGTTCCTTATAACGCCTACTAGGTGGTACTCCGCCTACGTCACTCTAGTGAGTACCAGACCCATCTGAAAAACGGTTATTGTGTCGATTTTTGTTGGATTTTGGCCAACTTTCCAAGTGGTTTAAACACATTAACCAGTTTTTTTCCCAGTATGGTGACCTATGTGTGGTGGAAATTTCATGTGTTCCTTACAACGCCTAATAAATGGTACTCCGCGTACGTCACTCTAGTGAGTACCAGACCCATCTGGAAAACCTTTTTTCGATGTTTATTGGATTTTGGCCAACGTTCCAAGTGGTTCAAACGAATTAACCAGTTTTCCTAATAGAGTGAGCTATATTGGTTTGTAGGTTAATGTGTCCCCTGCAATGCCTTCTGGATTGTATTCCGCCTACGTCACTCTAGTGAGTACCAGACTCAGCTGGAAACGGGTTTTGTGTCGATTTTAGCTGAATTTTGGCCAACTTTGCAAGTGGTTTAAACGACTTAACGAGTTTTCCTAGTATGGCTATATACATGAGGTGGTAGATGCATGTGTTCCTTACAACGCCTACTAGGTGGTACTCCGCCAACGTCACTCTAGTGAGTACCAGGCCAAACTGGAAAACCGCTTTTGTGTCGATTTTTGTTGGATTTTGGCCAACTTTCCAAGTGGTTTAAACGAATTAACCAGTTACCCAGTATGGTGACCTATATGGGGTGGTAGGTTAATGTGTCCCCTGCAATGCCTTCTAGATAGTACTCCGCCTACTTCTCTGGAGTATGTACCAGACTCAGCTGGAAACGGGATTTTTGTCGATTTTTGTGGAATTATGGCAAACTTTGCAAGTGGTTTAAACGAATAAACGAGGTTTTCCCAGTATGGTGACCTATATGGGGTGGTATGTGCATGTGTTCCCTACAATGCCTACTAGGAGGTACTCCGCCTACGTCACTCTAGTGAGTACCTGACCCAGGCGGGAAAAGTTTTGTGTCGATTTTGGTGGAACTTAACGAGTGGTTCAAACGAGTTAACGAGTGTTCCTAGTGAATTGACCTATATGGGGTGGTAGGTGTATTTGACATTGATGGGGTAAATGGCTTAATAAAGTATTCCGATCGAAAAAAATATTCTCGTGCCGGAGATTACATTGTCGTGGTTGCACATGGTGCGTGAAGTTGGCCAGAGAATAAAGTTTCCGCCCGTAGAAGAAAACTTTATTCTCTGGCCGGAAACTTTATTCTCTAACCGAAAAACTTCTCCCGCTCTCCGGCCAACTTCACGCACCAAATATGCGCGTTCACTTTTGATTGGCTTTTATAAAACTTGGATAAGTAAATAAAACATTTGTCTCCTTCACCGGGTCATAATGTTTGGGTCATGTCAACCATTCCCGTGAGTAAATATAAAACACCTTGGTGTAGGGAACTACTTCTTGTCGACCGTTGTCACACATTCGTCTTTACTACAATACATTTGTCATATCTATAGAGACGGGATGTAATTGCAAAAGATGCCGTCGTATTGTTTGTAATATATAGCTTTACCTTAATGTCTGTCACACCAGATATTGCGTCTATAGAACGTAACGTATCTTATTAATGTTCATGGATTTGCAGACTTCGCTCCAATACAAAAACATTTTTATCCTAGTAATTAAAAATGTTGCACCAATCACGTGCCCTCATTGACTCATCTTATTTCCGGGATAATGATTTATATACGTGAATATGTATTTCGGGTATGCTTCCCAAATTCGGACAATAAGGATACAAGATAGTTCAAGATTTATTTACATACTATCAATATACATTACAGTTTTTACAGTTTAAGCAATGAACAATTTATTCAACAATAAGAACACAATACTATTTATACAAATATATATTACCTCAATTCATTAAAACAAAAAGAACACACTATGTACAAATATGTATTAACTTCTATAAACTTTTAGTATTACGAGTAACATTGATTAATTTGATATCGTGTATGTATACATTGTCAGTTACAAGGTTAGTAGGTGAAACGAATACGGTTGAATGCGCCCCATACATCCAATATCGGGTCACCTACTAACCCCGTAACGTATATATCACGTCAACGACATTGATAAAGACGCCAACACTTTTTGAGAAATGTTTCATTTATTTATCGGCATATGAAAAGATAGGCCATTTTGGTACGATTTAACGATAAATGACCCAATATAGACACATTTGGGGTCACCGCGTAACCAGTCCTGGACCAATGACGTTGCATCATTTATGTTGGAGGCGTGATATATACATACATTTATATAGTGAATCCAAATCACATACTCAATGTCTGATACACTATATTGAATTGGTAATGCTATTTTATTTTAAGTCCTGACAAATAGGTTCATCATCATCATCATCATCATCATCATCATCATTGTCATCATGTATGTTTGTGTCTTTTTTATTTTAAGGATACATAGTACCACGATAGCTACTACAAGTGTATGCTAGTTAATAATAAAGGGAGCCTTAGGAAAATAACTTAACATCAATGAATTTCAGTAAATTATAATCTTACCTGAATAAAATAGTAAAAAAAGCTTATATCAAATATTAAGTCAAAATATAATCGATTTAATATTATATTTAATAATGTTAATTGATGATTTTCTATTTATAGGAAGCATTTATATTTTTAAAATCCAATTTGTTTTAGGTAAGATATACTATACCAAGGTATGTCGCAAATTTCTTAATGAAAATACAATTTATGTACAATTTAGGTTTAATATGTACAACATCAATTATATGTATACGTCTGTACATGAATGAAGAAATATTTATAAACATTTCTTAGAGGTTAATAAACGGTGCAGGTGTGCCGTTTGTCCATAATGGCACACCTGGTCCGTAATGCAGACCAGGTGTGTCATTATGGACAGACGGCACACTGGCACCGTTTTTTTAACCTTTTTATTGCATATGTTGTTTTTTTATTTCATTTTATAAGAAAAACAAAACATTTCGGCCTTGACTCTACAATAGTTATTCATTGATTGTTTAATTGGACAATTATCAAATATCGCACTGATTGACCTATGACGCAGCTATTGCATTCGTGACGTCATCACAGTCATTGTTTCAATGTCAAAATAGTGGTGTGGAATGAAAAATACTGAATAAATTTAAGATATTTCCTAAGGTAAGGTCATTTAAAACATAGATATGCTATATATCTATGGTATGTTTAAGCATCATCAAAATCACACCACCGCGTGTTGGCGTCTAATGAATACTATTTTAAATTGTATTATTTACCGTAGCGGTTCTAAAAAAAATGGATGACTAAGATATGTCGATGACATATTCTTGACAACTGTCAATGTAGAACTTGGAGTAATATAAATGAGAGGTACGATCATTTGATGCAAAACGCCACTGCTTGGTTTATGTATCATTTTGTCGTTGATTACACTACTGGTAGTCATCGTTTACTTATACTGAAAATGGCAGTGGAAATGATGGTACAAAATATGTTTCTGTAAGCATACTGTAAGGTAAAATTTCGTTTACATTGATATTATTTCTTAATTAAATAACTCGCAAATCAGGGGCTTGCCATGCAAGCAACCTTTCTCCGGCCATGTTTGCGTTGATTAGTACGTCGAACTCTGCCGTCAGCTGTTCAGGTGGGCGTTTTTCCGGAAGTAGTCTCATTATGGATTTTTGGCACACCTCAAGATGTGCCGATTATGGATAATTAGCACACCAGCCATTACGGCAGCGGAATCCATTCCGTATTGACCCATTTTCGGCCTAAAATGTTACTATATATAGTAACATATGCAATAAAAGTAACTATCTGACATCAATATGTTTAAAACGTACCATTGAAGTCAATAAGCACTGAAAAATAATATCAAGCTCTGGTTTAAGACGAATGAATGTAAGCTGATCTAACTAAATGCATTGTAAACTTAGATAGCGTTTGTAACAAATCGTCTTCATCAAAAGTGCACAAACTTTTGCATATTTGTTCTACGTTCATAAAATAAACGTGCATACTAACATCATCTAGTATATGTTACTAATTGCTAAAAATTGATAGTATATTTTCTGCGCTCAACAGATATTATGGTGTGCCATGCCAATATTTCACGCTTTAGTCCATGATGAGGTACACGTTACTGCCATGAACCAAATCGGATCTATTTTTACATTAAACCTTAAAAGGTTGAGGTTAACAACATCTCTTATAAAAACAATGATCTATTAGAATCTTTAATCTTCCTTCCCAGTTTTGGAGAAAAATACCAGAACTAATATATCATTTCCTACATCTTGATAACAGCTAAACAATATAAACAAATTAAAGTCAAGCTTAACAAATATTGTAATAATGAACACTAATATATTAAGTAGGGTATATTTTACTAACCTTCAATACGGTTAAATGAATTGTTTTATTGTACTTATTATCATTTGTATGTAACATCTCAAGTCAAAACTTAACGACTTTTATCATCTATAATTGCCTAATAGTTTAATCATCCAAGCTCGCCATGGATTTACTCATTATATGTACTTTATTAAAAACTCAAAATGTATACGGATATCCAGCGCATTTGCAAGTCGATATCAGAAGGACTATAAAAACTAGAAACGCCACAATGCGCCGAAACCAGGTTCCTTATATTGGCAATCAGAAATTATAGCCAATTATTTCTTGTATGAGTTAAGAAAACGTTAATGCGTAAAAAAATCGGCATAAACCATGGTTCTATTTTAGGTATAAGGTTTTATTGGGCGTAAATTATTTGTTGTAGTTTTAGATACAGTAACCTTCCCCTTGACCCCACCCCCTGAAAAGCAATCCCAGGCTAGATACAAATCGTAATTTTATGTCATTCTTTTCACGGGAAAAAAGTTTAACATTATGTTTTTAGTTGACAACTCGAAATTTTGGTACGACACAGTCATCCATAATGCTCTACTGATCTGCAGTTTTAATGAAATCCCATTCAAAATATATAATGTATGGCCAAGACATCGGTTGTAACGAACAGACGGCTTGTTCCGACATAAATAACTATTAACAGATATCTTTATTTGGGGGGGGATAAAGAATATTAAAAAGTAAATTGCCATCATGAAACCTGCATCGTCTTTTTAAGAGGGTATCAGTTTGTTTCATTGCATCACTTCGCCTATCAGTGTCCTTTGGGTCGTCTATTTTTGCATCGTTTTGTGATTGAGCAGGTTGCTGTTCATAAATGAAGTATTTATCATTTGCCAAACAGCTGTCTTCAATTTGTTCTGATTGACCTATTACTACGGAAGACTCTACATGTTGTCCCAGATTTAGATGATCAAGTTCAATATTCAGCTCTTCATATTCTTCCCTCTTAATAGCATGAATATAATTCTCTTGAAATTGTCCTATGTCACCAACAAGAGGCACATCAGTGCCTGTGCTCCACTGGCCAAAAGGTTCAAGCAAAGACCACCTAACGAACATTTTCGTCAAGTTTCATAGAAATACAATCATCAATTTTTGAGGAGAAGTTATTTAATTTTATTTTTTACTTTAATAGCTCTGGCTGCCATGTTGTGCAGTGGACCGAAATGATTTGGGCAATTTGAGTAAAGGAGCACCAAACAAACATTTCTGTCAAGTTTTATCGAAAAAAGGTCATCGGTTTCGACGACAAGTCGTATAAAGTTTTTTTTAGTTTTTAGCTCTGGCAGCCATGGTGTGCAGTGGACTGGAACCATTTAACAAAGTTTGGTTAATGACCACCCAAGGAACATTTCTGAGGAGGCAAAATAGTCGGACTACTAGATTGTCATTCGGACTAGTAAAATATGCCATTATGCTAGTCCAACTGGCTAGTAGGTTAAAATGTTTTTCGTGAAGACTGCGGACGAGAAGTCCTTAAAGGTTTTTCTATTTTCAACTCTCGCAGCCATGTTGTGCAGCGGACCGGAACCATTTGGGCAATTTTGGTTAAAGGGCATCCCGATGAACATTTATGTAAAGTTTCATCAAAATCTGATAATCGGTTTCTGAGAAGATGTAGTTTAACGTTTTTTTCTATTCTTAGCTCTGGTGCCCATGTTGTGCAGCAGACCAGAACTGTTTGGGCTATTTTGGTTAAGGACTACCCAAGTAACTTTTCTTTCAAGTTTAATTGCAATACGATCATCGGTTTCTGAGGAGAAGTCGTTTAAAGGTTTTTTCTATTTTTACCTCTGGGGGCCATCTTGTGCAGTGGACCGAAACCATTGAAGCAAATTTGATAAAGGACCATCCAAGGAACATTTCTGTTAAGTTTCATCAAAATCTGATCATCGGTTTCTGAGAAGATGTTCTTTAAAGGTTTTTCTATTTTTTTGCCCTGGCAGCCATGTTGTGCAGCGGACCGGAACCATTTGAGCAATTTTGGTTAAGGACCACCCAAGGAACAATTCTGTCAAGTTTCATCAAAATCTGCCTATCCGTTTCAGAGGAGATGTCGTTTAAAGATTTTGCTATTTTTAGCTGTGGCGGCCATATTGTGCAATGGACCAGAACCATTTGAGCAATTTTAATAAAGGACCACCCAAGGAACATTACTGTCAAGTTTCATCAAAATCTGCCGAACCGTTTCAGAGGAGATGTCATTTAAAGATTTTGCTATTTTTAGCTCTGGCGGCCATATTGTGCAATGGACCGGAACCATTTGAGGAAATTTGGTAAAGGACCACCATAGGAACATTCCTGTGAAGTTTTGTCAAAATCTGCTTATCAGTTTCAGAGGAGATGTCGTTTAAAGTAAAAGTTTACGCACGCACGCACGCACGCACGCACTCACGACGGACAATCTGTGACGACATAAGCTCCATGGCCTTCGGCCAGTTGAGCTAAAAACTTCTTCACCCTCGTCGAAATATTTAGCAGCTAACTTTCGCTTATCTTCAGCCTTGGTTTTTTGATAAAGTTCTTCAAGGTCCAAATATTCGTGAGTGCACATAAGTTCAATACTGCTTTTAGATTTTGCACCGCAAGGTCGGGTATTAACTCCATTCCTGTTACTTGTCTTACACACATGACCAAGATCACCGTCCGAATATGAGACACTCCTCCGGGGTTTACATTCGTCGGTACTATCAAGTCCATTTTTGCCGTCAAACTTTATGATGCTCCGTCGGGAATAACTATCGTCCGTTATTTCCTTTGTAGACAAGATTCCACTATCACAGTCGTTTGTTGTGACGCTGCTTCGGGGGTTTAACTCACTGTTGCTTATGTAGCTGTGACTACTGCTTCTCCTTATACTTCCATCGGTAGCATAAGGCTCCACAAAAGTCGTATTGGGAGACCCCGAGGAACTTCTATTTAAAATAGGGTCCACCCTCTCCCGAACGCATGGAGGACAGATACATGGTTTTCGATCTTTGATTTTATCATAGTGATCTGGAGGGTTTTGCTCGCAGATGTAATGCTAATGTTCCATGGTTTCTAAAATGATTGAAAACAAAAACAAAACTGTTAATCATGCTCAGTACACTGCACCTAACAAACAATTACCTGCAATCAGCATCACGAAAACAGAATCATAACATTCGTAGTTTTTACATATATCCGTGCATTATGGAAAACGGTATATTACTGTTACAAAAATGCAATACATAATTTAAAATGAATATGGTTTAATTATCCGGTTTATTACAACATGAAAATACTAAGATTCAAATTCATGTGAGCAATAAACAAGCTTATTTACATTTGAGTGTCTAATGTGAAATTAAATAAACTGATTACATGAATATTTACCTTCGTTGATGTCGGCATACAGGGCAGAACTTTGCCGTCTCCGAGATCTAGAGGGTTGTTGCCTTGGTGCATGAAATACTCGACGCGGCTCAATGCGTTCATTCTGCTGACGGTTTAACCTACATAATTAAACAACATCAAGGATAATATAACCTTTTCAATCATCATCGAATGATGCGACATTAACTAAATAGCATTGGTTTCCCATAAAACGCACAATAAACCAAATAGAATTTTTAAACAAATAACTTGCAACATGATGTTCTGAAGTCCTATTTTGGAACCTCAAAAAATAAAGTCTCTGTGTTTGACTGTTCTCTTTTATCCAGCGGTTATTAGTTTTTTATTGTTATAAAGAGAAGCAAACATCAAAACATGTCATAATATCCTGTAGTAACAGAGTATACCGTAACGTATCAAAAACGTACTCTTTAACGCGCACCTTTAACCTAAACGTGTGTATCTGAAGGATAGCACTTATAAATACTCAAGAATATATTCGTCCATTCCAACACATACCTATTTTCACATACATTTATTTGCTACTTCGCTTCTCTCACCTTTTTCGTGGCCATAAATAGCAGATAATCCCGACGACTACGACAATCACAGTGACAATAATTGGTATGACGATAAAGGTTGTCTTTAAGGATCTGACGTTTTCTTTATCGGTCGATTCAGTAGTCGGTGTTTGCAAAATGCTCAAATCTAAAAAAGAAATGGATTGTTATTATATAAATGGCCGTGAAAACGAAATAACCAAAACCTGAAATTAAATTAGTACCCAATATATACCAATTCATGAGTGCGGACAGACGGACGGACGGTGCGATTTTGATATGCGCACCTTCGGGAGCATAATAAAATATAAATGACTGAATATCCTAAATAAACAAAACCTGAATTTGATTGTAATGGATTTTGTTAACAGAAAAAGAATATCTAGAATAGAAATAAAATGAATATTGGGCCAGTAAAGAGGGCAAAATATGTGCATTAAGTTCCATTATGTTACACTAAAGAGCAAATATATAAACTGTAAGTTTTCTTTATACGATGTCATTTGTTGTAAATTAAAATACAAGGCCACTGGGAATTAGAATTTAACATAAAGCTTGATTTTGCTAACAGAGGGTCGGATATTTTTAACATAATCAAAACAAGCGCACAATTTTATTTCGAAAAGTACCAAGACCTTTAAATGAAATTAAACATTGATATTTATAATAAACATTTTGTTTATTTTATTTTTGTCAACACAACTTGATGAACGTAATTGAGTTCAATAAAAAACAAGCTTATATTTAATACTGCCACGCTTTATATCTCTCGTAGAAATTTGGCCTGGTAATCTTGATTTGAAAGATTTGAATACTCTTCAAAATTAAGAATTGTAACAATCATGAAATAAAATTTGATGCACTTCGATAACCTTACATTATTACTTCAGTGCTATCTAAAACCGTTGGAAATATATAAAATTTTGACTTTTTTCCTGCACAAAACACCTTTTCAAATGCGTTGTTCATCTTTAAATGAACTTGTAAAGGTGTTGACACTTTTCAACATAAATCTTACCCTCACAGAATATACCACTCCACCCACGAGTACAGCCGTTTATACACTCCCCTGTGGATGAATTACACCTTTGTCCGTATGCGTCACCTACACAGTTGGTACTGCATTTAGAGATGCACTTCTTGTCCCAATAACCGTTCTCACATCCATAAAGACATACACCGTTATTATCACATAGGACAAGTGAGGAATTTCTTTTGCATTTTCTGCATGAAACGTTGCAATAGTTTCCGTAGTGATTTAAAAAACATACATTCAAGCATTTTCCACTTTGTCTGTCACACTGCGAGAACCCGTCTTTTTCTCGACACCCTTGGCTACATTATAATGAACAGTTTTCTAAATACGTTCGTGTACAGTCCTTACAAAGTCCACTTAATCTGTTACATCTTCCATTTGCACATTCCTTTGATCATGTTTTCTCGTAAAAAGTGCCAAAATAACCAGTTGTACAGTCCTTACAAATTCCACTTGATCTGTTACATGTTCTTTTTGTACATTCTTTTGAACATGTTTTCTCGAAATTCTTGCCAAAATAACCAGTCGTACAGTTCTTAGAAATTCCGCTTAAGTTATTACTTAGCCTGTTCATACATTTTTCTGAACAAGGTTGACAATAATTGCCAAAATAACCAGGTGTACAGTACGTACATATTCCACTTGAGCTATTTCATGACCCATCAAAGAATTCTTTTGAACGAGTTTTCTCGCAATACTTTACAAAGATACCAGGTTTACATTCACCCAAGCAACCTTCGCCTGAGGATAACTTCGAAACACAGCATCGTTTCAGAGCTGCAAACGAAAACAGTTTTGCTATTTTCTATTCAAACTTTCATAATGATGAATGAGTAAACTATACAAACTATAATTGTAGGTATTCTTTTATTGCGTTTTTTTTAGTGTAACGGCGAAATAATCACTTGAATGATGACAATCATGCCCTTTAACGCTACTGAGTTTGTCTCTGCAATTCCTCTGCTTTATTGCCAGGGCAAATATTGACATACAAATCATTATAGTATTCCTGAATATTATATGGAATTATTTGGTTCTGCCACAAGGCCAATGCAAAATAATAACTGGAAGACAGGTTGTTCTTACTTTACCAAAATAATGAAAAGACTGGCACTACTAAACATAATTATGACAATGTGCTACAGGACTCAGAGGACTCAGAGGGATTTCTTTAATTATAAGAGAACAAATCGCTCGACAAGCTTCAAAATATACTATGTTTAAAAAGAAGATATGAGCTCCACAAACTGAAATATAAAAAAAATACATTTGTATTAAAATGTGTAAAGCAATGATGTCCCATGGCTAAAAATTGACAAATAAAATTGACAAGGCAAGTTTGGCTTAGTCTTCTTTACACACCAGAACGATTGCATATAACTTCAATTATCATTTTTGCGCATGAAACAATAGAATAACGTTGTAAATCAATGCTTTATTATATGCTTTGTGGGGGTTCATTGAGATTTATTGGGGAAGTAACAATAATATTTCACTATTTACAGTAAATAAACAATTCAAAAATGATTTCATTCTTTGTTTTGGAATTTTAGCCAACTCTCAATTCGAATTCATACGTTAACGCGCACAGGGCTTGACCACAAAACCATCGACGTCATTTCCGACAGAACATTACTTTAGCATATTATTTGCACACTTTTCGAAAAAAACAACAACAATAAACTCTCAATAACCTTTAGACCAAAAATAAAACGAAAGTGTGTTCGTTTCATTGTAAGATCGCAATTTATTTCACTTGTGAAATTCAAAAGTGAATATTTCACTCGAAGCTACGACACTTGTCCAATATTGCTTTTGGGGCACTTTTGGTGAAGTGTAATTCGATCAAACATCGAAACAAACAATTATCCTCTATTTCTTCATTTATTGCATATTTCGAGAAAAAAAAACACCCTGAATGAAAGCATTTTCAATTTTAGTTGGTATATCTTCTCTAAGATGTTCGTCCATTTGCCCGGACTGATTGATTAGAGACTGAATGTACGAACAAATTCGCACTCTCGCACGCATACTCGAACGAACGAATGAACGTAAGAATAAACAAAAATGAAAAATCTTATGAAAGATAAACTGAATAGATATCGCGCTCCCACATCAGTGGATTATATTTATAAACTGATAATGTTTTCCTGGTCTGAATGAGTATGTGATTTGTTTCATAATTTGTTTCTTTTATATTATTTCCTGTTATAATTGTTCACTAGAAGGACTTTCATTTAAACAATAGTCTTTATATTTTAGGGAAGTTAATTCTTTCATTCAATTGATGATTTAAGTTATATTTCTTTTGAAAGAATATTTTCTTCTATATGTTGTTGTTTCTTATCCTACCATAGATATTTGGACTGTGTGTCCTGTTAAATTCAACAAACATTACCATGTATAACTTGCTAGTTACGTATGCGGTATGTTACTCTAACCTTTTATTTACATCGAAACTTAATAAACAAGCGTTAAGCTTGATTTTCTACAAAAAGTCTGAGTAAAAGGCAAGTTTGTATGTTTTCCATCTCTGCTGGTTTGGATTCTTAAAATATTTAAACCATCCAAATAAAATGGAAGTAAAAACACCTTTGATAAAACAATTTAAACGCACGCATGTAAACAAGCGGGCCATAAAGGTGATAATGAACAGAGCAGAACAGAACAGAACATAACATTTATTGTTAATTTGATCATATACAGTTCATCGTTATTACAAAAACATAACACATGGCATGGCATTAATTGATAAATGCGAGAGTGCATATACATATATATATATATAAATTATCAACATGTTAAAAGCAATAAAGTTAAGCATTATTATTCAAAGCATTATATCGTAGTTTAAAAGCATGTTTGCAATACAAAGCTAGTTGACATGCAGTATTTTCCGAGTTTAATAATTAGATAAAGTATACATGATCGGTCTTGCATAGCAAAAGTTATTTACGTATTTTTTCCTAATATCATAACATTGCGAAATAATCAAAATAATAAGACAATGCGTCCCTCACGACATGTAAATTTCGCAGCACATGGAATGCAGGGTATTTAGAGTTTATAAGAAAGTCAATTTACAAGGTTTCTTCACCTTTATGAAAATTGTTATTGACATCAAAAGGCCAGATGATGAAGTTTTACGCAAACAAAACAAAAAAGTACTTTATCGTATTTCATTAAACTGCTTATCATTTGATTGTGAAATGTATGTTAATTTTACAAAACCGATGTCGCTTCTTTAATCTGTTTAAGATATGTTTGCAGGCTATTATCTGATGTAAGTCATGCTAATGAAGACAAGCATTTGACCTGAATACCTCTATGATAATCAACTATATTACTAAGGGTTGAAGTTAAAAGCGGATATATATTTAAGAGTGGAAAATTCATCAAATGCATTTACATTTAAACACAAATGTGTTACAATATCAGAAACAGGTTAGCAATGTACTGTGGTTTTGCGTTATTGCTTCATTTGAAATAGAAAATAGAAAATATTTGCTTTATAGTAACCAAGAGGTGAATTTAAAAAAAGTAATATTGTATTGCATAACTATTTTACTTGACAGAATGTGATTTTTG
This sequence comes from Mya arenaria, assembly GCF_026914265.1. Taxonomy (NCBI): domain Eukaryota; kingdom Metazoa; phylum Mollusca; class Bivalvia; order Myida; family Myidae; genus Mya; species Mya arenaria. Next base: position 13,397,018 of record NC_069122.1, read on the forward strand.
AATACTGAATGGACAGTCAGAAATAGTTTGCCAAAACAAACCATACTCACATTGCCGAAATACTGTTCTGGACCAAAAATAGTTTTTAACAATGATCGGGAAAATGATTCCTTCGTAAAATTTGCTCAGATTCTGATTGCACGAAAATATTCTGCATTTTAACTTTATAAAAATATATTTACTACAATACAAACCATTCAATTTTTGAAACGTTTTGACCTTCTTACCCTACATTAGAACTGTAGAAGGCCCTTTACTTGTAACTCCTTTACTACTACTGGTATATATGGAGTTTTGTTTTATTTTACGCTACAACCTCGATTACCTAGCGGTTGAGCGTTGACTTCAAGTCCGCAGGTTCGATCCACGGCCGCGTCATACTGAATAAATTACTAATTCAGAACATTAGAAAGGTATTTTAATTTAATTTAAAAAAAAACAAAAACAATATGCAAAACGTTTTTTTCAAAGCCCTTTATTTGAATTATTTTAAATTTAAATTTTATCAGTTGGGAACCGGTCACCATAGCTTAATTATCAATTAAATTGAATCGTGAAATATTGTTTTTTTTTTCTTTTTTACGCTGAAGGTTTAAATCTGATATCATTTTCAACAGAAAGTATTTCAAGTGCTGTTTTTAAATATAAAATTCTTTAGAATGGATTAGAACGAAGTCCTGTTAAACCCCCCAGATGACTGCATCATAATTCATGAAATTGAAAAGATCTGAATTCGGTCTCATTTTTCAGACATGAAGTCTGGGTCATCAGCGAATTATTTTTTTATTTTCTTCAGTTTGTGTAAAGTGGAAATATTTATTTCGGAGTCTATTTTAGTTTCTAGATAAGTGTCAGAACGCGTATTTGGTCATTCCTCTAATTAATGTTATGTGTGTAATTGCATGTGTGTTATTGCACGTGTGTGTGTATGTGTGTGGGTGTGTGTGTGTGTGTGTGTGTGTGTGTGTGTGTGTTCGTGGGTGTGCGTGCGTGCGTGCCTGCAGATATGTGTGTGTGTGCAGATGTGTGTAATAATGTGAAATGTTTTGACCTCGGCTAAGTGCCTTTAAACTGTGTTTTATATTTGTTACGACTGCTTGCCAATTCCCTGCAATTTTAGTGATATAAACGTGTAAGTTAATTAAGATATTCTAATTGCTAATACAATGATTACTTCCTTCAGAAGTACAGCTGACCTTGAAGGCTTCAGCCAGCACATCCTATATATATCGATAAAATGTCAGAATTTTTATTAAGATTGTTAAGAATACACATAAATGAAACATGTTACCTCGACAACAATCTAAAAAGAGGGCGTGTTTAAAATTGTAAATATGTGTATTTAACCTTCTCGGCTTTTGTTTTTAAGACTTTATGAAGTGTACTGATGTGATCAAATCTAATTCAGTAAATGAAACATTTTGTTTTGTTTTGTTTGCAGACTAAACCGTGTATGGACAAAAAAGTAGAGGCTGTAAATATTACCCCTAATATACCCAGTGAAAGAACAAAAAATACTTATCTATACAAAGAGTCTCTGAAGAAACATATCTGGATGTGTCACTTGACCAACAATTTCGGTATGGGAAAAAAGGCTGTTATAGAGAAGCACGACCCTCGACAAATCTCTAGCCTCTTTGGACAGTTATCTCCGAAACCAAGCAGGGAATAATACAGCGAGCAAGAATCTAGATTTAATAAGTGACATATATGGATGTTGACTATGTGCTCAAATATTCATGAAACTTAATGACAATGGTTACATTGTTGACTAGTTTCATCTGTTTATATTAACTTTCATAATATAATAAGCACTTCAGGGACAATTGTCACATACCAGCACATCATACTTGCTGACCATTCCGAACAACTCTTCAGGAGCATAGAGTGGCAGCTCTTCTTTGACAATTTTGCTTGAACAATTTATCGGATACATCAAGTTTTAATTCAAGAAAAATTCAACAAACTGTGGGAACTTATGGTTTTATATCAGTTATTTACCTGTTCTTTGTGGGGAAAAGGTTTATTGCATAAATCATCTATTGTATACTTAAGAAATGGGCTGTATCAGAATCGAGCCTTTTATTGAATAAACTATCATTCACAAAAGTATTAAAAAATGACATGGTTATTATGTTTTTATGATTATGATATTTTAATATTTTAAAAATACATGGAGAATCGTTGTGTTCATCTACTGAACCCTTCTTGGCACAAAGCATGTGTTTTGTCCATATGGATCCGGGAGGTTTCCTAGACTCTCTATACACAACATAAGGGAATTACCTTCCTGTCACCAGCACCTAAATAACCATATGACCACAATTTTAGTTGTCTGGAAGCGGTTCGCTCGACCCAGGTCCCCTCTCTACTGAACACGAGGATATCCCGCCTCATCAAACGGGCAAGGGTTATCACCCTTCTCTCTCTCTTTTGAAAACAAGGAGGTCAGAGTCCTGAAAGAGGAAAGGTATATCAAAAGCCAGTGACAAAAATCAAGGATCCTTAATTTAAGATATACAATAAAAAATGTCCAGGGATGTGATACTTTAAGTCATACTTATTTCAGTACAAATTTCCAAGGCAGTAATCAGCAATACTTAGCAACTAAGCAAGAGTACCTGTGCTTTTAATACTAAGTATAGAGACAAACATTACCAGCTTTTAAAATACATATTGATAGCACACAAAATTCAACTGTTTATGCAAGAACACTGCCCATATTTCATACATGCCAACAGTTCAATTTGTTTTATCTGTCTGTGAGAGACGTTAAGCACGTATATGCACGTTAAGATGTTTTAAACCATAATGGTATTACTTGGTATGCTGTTGTTTTATAATACATCAGACTACTTAAAAAGTAATCAGTACAAACACGAAAGTGGGTTCTCTAGTAACCATTTCCCAGTAAAAAATTTCAAGAACTGACCAGCTGTATTAAATAATGTACATCAATCTTATACATTCACATTAAATCTTATAAAATTGTTCATTAATACCTACTTTATAAACCATTTAGATACACTTATGTCTAATATCAATGTTGAATTTTAGTTTCTATAAGTTTCTTACAGCAATTTGAGAAAGTGAATGAACCGATTGATTTTTGATTTTATTTTTTCAAATGTATTCCATTTGAAAACAAAAATTTTTGATATCTACTGATATACAATATTTTCCCTTTCAATAATTAACAAATATTCTTAAAACCATAGAATCATTGTGTTTCGCCGATATGATAATTACAGTTGATTTCGTTCTAATTGTATGTCATTGTTTTTGACAGCTGCAAGAGCATGTGAAACATATCTATTAATCAACAATAGGATATTACTTTCCTTGTCATGTCGCGGTTTCTTTCTGAGTGTATAAATGGATATTCCTTCTTTGTTTGAAATCTATGATTGTTAATATTTTTTTATCATAAAATGAAACAGGCAGTTTCTATGTACCGTATACTTTGGGTTTCAGAAATAAACTTCCTTACAACAGTAAAAGGTTATTTACTTATTTATGCGTGGTTAAATTCCTACCAATTGTGTTTTACGTTTTAATCATCGTTGTGCTTTTTTACAATGAATAAATAAACCTAAATTTGAACATTGACCTGTTTCATGGTAAAAAAGAATCACCACAAATCAATATTTGATAATATTCATGGAAAGCTGTGTGCTTAAGTGTAAGGGGCAATTTTAAAACATGGTATTCATTTTATTACATGGACGATGAAGCCAACCGTGGCATCAATCAGTTGAAACAACGCGGGTGAACCCGATAGCATGGAATCTTCTATAATAATTGAATATAAAGCAAGGGTTCTCAAGTATGGATAAAGGAGCTTGTTTCTGTTGTTTAATGTTCAAATATTCGTTTACATCCCTAGTAGTTTTTCATATCAATATGAGTCGTCAAATCAACCTTGAGATGATTTAACTTCATACTTTTGCATTGTTCTTCAGATTTTATATAACTTATTCTTGCTCGTCTGTTTTTGTATCGAAACAGAAGGAAATGCATCAAAATGAATATGAATGTTGACACATCAGGCGTTTAATCTCCTTTCATCCTGCTTTTGGCATAGATCCCTCATACTCAAACAGACATCGGGGTGTTTTTTTTCTTTTTTATTGACAGTTATTAACTGCTAGAGCCCCGCATATGAATAACATAATTGATAATGATCATATTGTCCGACGTAACATTTTTATGTCCGACAAGATTTGTTCAACACATTAGGCCACTACTTCTTTATAAATTGGTCTACAAAACCGGCGGGCCTAATTTTCAGAAAAGTGCAAACAAATTAAAAAATGAATTTCAATTTATTTTTCAAAATTATTTCCCGACCGTATTGATTTTGGTGCGAAACAAAAGAAAAACGAACAGATAAGAGTATGCAGTAGATCTAGACTGGTTTGTTGTTCCGTAGCCGTATTCGCCAATTTATAGTGGTAGCATGTGTGCCAATCAACTGCTATGGTAGCGCCGTTGGCAATGGAGGAAGTGACTATAGCAGTCATTCTTTGTATGGGATAATTTATCAAAATATGCAGGAGTTGTTAAAATAACAAAAGCAATAAACATTGGCAAATTTAACAGCCGACACAAACAATAACTGTCACATGATTGTTGTTTTTCCCCGCCAATTTAGGTCATGAGATAGTGTTGTTTATAGATCAAAAATAAAAGTGTCAGCGGCTGCCATCAAATTAGTAGACACAAATATCTGTAAAGTATGTGTAAGAAAAACATTTTATAACATTTTATGGTTAAGTATCAAATAACAGTGCACTAAGTGTGAGTGGTGAAATCGAAAGTAAAATTTCTAAATTTCAAAATCGAACTAGGTGACCTAGTTTTTAAAAAAGTTCGGTCGGTGGTGTTTATGGATTTTAAATCACAGAATGGTTTGGAAATACTTGTCATTGAGTCAATTTAGGGTTGTGTTTATTCTAGATTACATGTGTATTCATGTTCGGGTTAAAAGTAGAGTAAACACAATGAAAGAGTTGAACACATGTGTCAATGACATTTACTAATGCCGGGAGTTGTTACTGTGCAAATCATTTGGATAAAACAACACGGAAAACTATCTTGAATAAGTCCATTTCAATTTGTAATGAACTTGATACTTCACTTTAAATGAGATTTGTTGTTGTAACCAAGGAATACTCTTTAAAATGAAAAATAAACAAGCAGGTATAGATGTCCTGTGAACTCATGTATACACAAAATGGCGGAGTTGGGAGAAGATGAAAATAGCCGATATATAATTATGGATTTCTCTGTCAGTTAACTAGCATTGGTGCATAAAGTTGAGTGCTAGATTTATTATTTTTCTATGTGATTTTTATGTACTGATGTGGTTATTTGCTGCATGATTTGAATGTTAAATGGTTTTGGTGAACATTCCGGTCCGAAAATATCCAGACTTAGCATGCAGCTGGATACACACAATAATGTTGATGTGGCTTTTGATTAATTAAGTTTTTGAATGAATATCAATTTCTGTAGGCTCCTGATTTTTACAATTATGCTCTATTTTTAGACTATAAGAAGACATAGTTTTAAACCTTGAATTTGCTATGCCAATATATGTCCGATGGCGGTATCGAAAGGACTGCATCGGATCTTGCAAGCGTTCAACTCAAATAAATTATTTTTTGTCTGAAACCATGCTGGCTGATTTCTGATAATGACTTAAAAACATATATCGCCTTTTTCCCCTATAATAAGATTTAACAGAAATAAGAACATATAAAATAGGTCGAAAATCCCCAAAATATATACTCATTTTTCATTGGTTTACAGTTAAATGTCTGGGATACGTACATGCAACTTCTTTCCTACACCGGACCAGGATATCCGTCCATGTCAACCACTTATCTCAAAGGTAAATAGGACACGCCTGTGTGTACGTGACTATGTTTTGCTGACGGTTGACACACAGTCGTCCTAATTGCGTTAAATATATTTCATAAGTGTATCCAATGAGAATTTTTTTCTACGAATTATCATCACACTTACATCGGTGTCATATACAAAAGACAGGATATAACTGTCTGCTATGCCTGCGTATTGTTTGTCAATTGAGTAGTATTTACATTCATGTGTTCAAGCGAGGCAAACGTGAAATAAATGTATTTCATTACTCTAATCCTGGTCAAATTTTCGCTCTGATACAGTAGCATGATTATCATGGGATCTCAAAAAGCACCAACAACGTGTTCTTATTGACTTATCATTCTTTATGTAAGTGTATGTGTATTTCGGGTAATATGCGTTTCTTATCCGGACATTAAAGAATCAAGATATTTAAAGATTTATTTACAAAATATGAAGATATATTACATATTTTACAGTTGAATCAATGGACATTTTATGCAAAGTAAACACAAAGAAATAATATTCTATATACAGATATATATATTACGTTCTGTTAATTGTAATTATTACATGTCAATTACGTAGAGTTTTATTTGCTATCATGTATGTCAAAAAGCGCTGAAAGCGTTGAAAGGCTGTAGGCGCGACAGGTGTGATTTTACTTTTTTGCATTAATTTTTCACAGTCCAAAAAATCTAATCCAAAATATATTTTCAGTGACTCCAAACTGATACCAATAAGTCTCATTATTGCCTAAGAAAGGGTAACGTAAGTTAATGAATTATTAATACAATTTGCTTGTTACATCACAGTTACTGATAAAACTATATGTACTACGATAGATATACATAATAATTGCTTAAATCTCCGAAGTTAGTTTCTAATGTTAAGTAAATTAAATGAAAACAAAAATTGGCTGAGAAAAATTTGACTATTTGCATGTAAAGTAGGTAAATTAAAATAGAGTCTTTTAATCAACACATTTCCATAATTGCGTAATTGTCTATCAATATTTATCTCTCAATTTTGAAGGAATTTAAATAAAGTGGAATCTTAATATTATTTCGCACTTTTTTAAACCACATAACCTTAAATAATATCCCAATTTGCAAACCCCGGCGCATTAATTATTTTAACATATCTTGTCAAAAAGAAGATCTGACGATACCTAATTTCGATTTGCAGTATTAAATCCTGCAGCCTACAGCTTAAACGCTATAGAGTAGTTTATATCATCAATACTTCTAACAGGCAAGCTGGTTTGAATACGCGTGTATAAATAGCCATTCAATTATTCATAAGTCAAATTTACAAAACCTAGAACTAAAAAGTATTAAATATCATCAATACGTCTTACATCAAATTTTGTAAGCGAGTTTATGGATAAATAATTATGTCATAGCAAGTGTTGAGATTAAGAAAGCAGTTGGGTAATATTCAAGCTTCTATTATCTTCACAATATATTTCTCCGACTAGAACCTGATGAATCATTTATAGGGAAGACTCTATAGTTTGTTGATCTAATTCATTATCACAAACTTCCCTTGCAATAGCATGAATATAATCCACTTGATATTGTCCTAAATCACCAAATATTTCTTCCCCCTTCTCGCTATCTCTAGCAGCTGGTAGTTCAATACTGTTATTAGATTCTGCGATGCTATGTCGAGGATTAAGTTCGTTTATATTGTCCGTCTTACAGGCATGATCAAGATCACTATAAGAATGTGTGATGCTCCGCCTCGATATTGATTCATCACTAATTTCAAGTTCATTCTTGACATTCTTGATGCTCTGTCGGGAAATACTGTCGTCTTTGAATTCTTTTGAAGGCATGACTCCGATATCACGGTCATATTCTGTGACGTTGATTTCATCATATTGATCAGGTGAGTTTTGCTCACAGATGTAATGATATTGTTCCATGGTATCTATATTAATTGAAAAAACAACAACACTTAAACCAATTTAGTGTAGTCAGCTTCATTCTTAATCTCCGATTTCGTTACAAGACAAGCGTAATTAGATTTAAATATTTGTGAGGGATAATCATACCTATTAACATTTTGTTTTATATCTTTTTGATATTATTTCCAATGCTAATTTGAGTAAATTGATGACATTAGTATGTACCTTCGTTGATCTCGGCATACAGGGAAGAACTTTGCGGTCCCCACGGACCGGTAGGTTGTTGAATTGGTGGAACGTCAACTGGTAATACCTGTCCAGGTTCCATGCGTTCATTCTGCTGACGGATACACCTGCATATACGAACAAAGGGAAGCATGTTTGCAAAATAGTTAAATTGTTAAAACGCAAACTAACCAAACTAGATGTAGAACAAAATAACATGCAATATGATGTTCCGGTGTCATTTAAGCTCTTCTAGATTTTTAAACCCCAAAGTAAAGCGATTTTTGATATAATTTTCTTTAAACCAGCGCAAAATATATACTTATTATTTATAGCGATACAAACATTAAAAAATCGTTATCCTGCAGTAGCAGAGTACCATGTTACATATAAGAGACTGTCTAACTCCCCTTTTCAATCCAAACGTGTGTATCTGTAAGATGTCACTAATGAATATTTCAGAATTAGTTCGTGCATTCCAATACATATCTTATTATACCATCATTATCCTTCATAAGCAGAGTGAAATATTAAATACCAAAAAAACGGACTCCCACTTACAATCTCAACGAGTGTATATGAAGGATTTCACTTATGAATACTTCAGAATATCTTGTTAAATTGCATGTATTTGTTAATTCGTTTCCCTCGATATGTACCTTTTTCGAGCCCATACGTAGCAGATAATCCCGACAACAACGACAACCACAGTGGCAATAACTGGTAAAACGATAGAGGTTGTCTTTAAGGAGCTGACGTTTTCTTTATCGGTCGATTCTAAAAACAATGTAGCGTTATAATATAAATGGCTGGGAAAACGAAATAGCCAAAACCTAAATTTAAACAAGCAATGATATCTTGAAAAATCATAAGATATCCGGTCCACAAATATGGGATTTATGAATAACTCGTGACCTTGAATTATTTTTGTATTATTTGAACAGGTCTTGTGCACAGAAAATGAATATGTAAATAAAAACATACCGAAAATAAAAAAGCCAACAAAAATTGCAAGAAAAGGATATTTTTCATCCCTTTTCAGTTTACTATACTAACTGTAATTCATTTATGTACGATGTATTTCAGGTCATTTATTCAAAATGCAAGTAATCAGTAAGCAAATTATTTTCAATTGAGGCCAATATCGAATGGGGCAACCAAGCATTTAATATGAGGATTAAGACTAATGGAGCTAGCAGAGAACTATCTTAAATTGAGACCAATATTGTATGGGGCCACGAGGCATCAACTATGAGGATTAAGACTAATGGACCTAGCTGTGAACTAGCTTCAATTGAGACCAATATCGTATGTGGACACCAGGCATCAAATATGAGGGTTAAGACTAATGGAGCTAACAGAGAATTTGCTTCAATTGAGACCAATATCGTATGGGGCCACCAGACATCAAATATGAGGATAAAGACTAATGGAACTAACAGTGAACTAGCTTCAATTAAGACCAATATCGTATGGGGCAACCAGACATCAAATTTGAGGATTAAGACTAATGGAGCTAGCAGAGAACTAGCATCAATTGAGACCAGTATCGTATGGGGTCACGAGACATTAAATATGAGGATTAAGACTAATGGAGCTAACAGGAAACAAGCTTTATTGAGACCAATATCGTATGGGGCAACCAGACATCAAATATGAGGATTAAGACTAATGGACCTAACAGTGAACTAGCTTCAATTGAGACCAATATCGTATGGGGCAACCAGACATCAAATTTGAGGATTAAGACTAATGGAGCTAACAGAGATCTAGCATTAATTGAGACCAGTATCGTATGGGGTCACGAGACATTAAATATGAGGATTAAGACTAATGGAGCTAACAGGAAACTAGCTTTAATTGAGACCAATATCGTATGGGGCCACTGGCGTCAAATATGAGGGTTAAGACTAATGGATCTAACAGTGAACTAGCTTCAATTGGGACCAATATCGTATGTTGCCACCTGGCACCAAATATGAGGATTAAGACTAATGCACCTAACAGTGAACTAGCTTCAATTGGGACCAATATCGTTTGGGGCCACCAGATATCAAATATGAGGATTAAGACTAACAGAGAACTAGCTTATGTGGGGGTCGGATTACATAAGTGTTTCAAAACATGATCGTGTTTTGCAGATTATCATTTATTTTTAAAGTAGAAAAGTTCTAATTCTTTTAAATAAAATTATCTTTAGAAAAAAACATAAGGGACTTTTATTTTGTTAAACCAACTTTAAGTTTGGCTAAATTTGCTAACATACTAAAGTTACGCTTAAGATATTTCGTTAAGACTGGGCCTGGTAGTTTTTTGGACAGTTTAAATACTCTTAAAAAAACACATATAAATAATTATGATACGTATGTTGGTGCCATGTGTAATATTAAAGCACTTCGCTTAAATGCTTCGATAAACATAACGGTACATTATCATATCAGTTGTATATCAGCCATCTGATAAAACATATAGTATCACCGCTAATCCTTCATCTTAAATTTGAATGGCGGTTTATATTTTGAACATTAATCTTACCCCCACAGAATTTACCACTCCATCCACGAGTACAGCCGTTTATACACTCCCCTGTGGATGAATTGCACCCTTTTCCATGTTCGTCACCTTGACAGTTGGCACTGCATTTATAGTTGCACTTCTTGTCCCAATAATCGTTCTCACATCCAAACCGACATACACCGTTGATATCACATGGACTATTTGAGGAATTTCGTTTGCAGTTTTTACATGTATTGTTGCAGTAGAATCCGTAGTGATAAAACTTACAGCCATTCAAGCATTTGCCACTTTGCCTGTCACATTGTGGGAAACCGTTTATTTCTCGACATCCCACGCCACATTCTTGTGAACAACTTTCTAAATACGTTCGTGTACAGTCATTGCAAAGTCCGCTTGATTTATCACATATTCCATTCAAACATTCTTTTGAACATGCTTTATTGCAATACCCACCAGTATAGCCAGATGCACACTTGTTACAAATGCCACTTGATTTATCACATATTCCATTCAAACACTTTTCTGAACAAATATTCTCGCAAAAATCGCCAAAATAACCAGGTGTACATTGTCCCAAGCAGCCGTGTATTAGAGAACGGTTCGATTCACATTGGTGTTTGAGATCTGCAAAAGGAAACAGTTTTACAATATTCTAATTGATCAAAATAATTATATGAAGAAAGAATGTGTTTACTATACAAATGATGAAAGAAAACAAATTCGAACTTCGTCATAACTTTGTGAATAATGTTTTGTAATAATTGTAACTTAGTAAAGGCTTTCGTTTTGAATTTAACTCCTTTTTTATATACATATATATATATATATATATATATATATATATATATATATATATATATATATATATATATATATATATATATATATATATATATATATTGCTTCATGCAATATAATTGATTACAATATACATGTTGGTCATGTGGCATGTCTCTGTTCGTGATAAAAAGAACGCACATATTTTGCTTAATGTTTGTTTGTCCTTCCTTAATTTTAACTTTATATAATGATTATATCTTGTGATAATTTTATACATGTCGTGTCTCACATTCAAACCTATTGTATTATCATTGTAAATATGAATAATTGAATTAATATTTTGTAATAAGGAATACGTTTGTATGACACGCATCCACGTGTTAGCTTTAAGACTGCTGGGCTTGTTCCTGTAGTGATGACATTCATTCACATTTTAGCTTTAAGGCGGCTTGTTCTTGTATTAATGGCACGCATGCATGTGCTAGCTTTATGGCAACTGGGATGGTTCCTGAAGTGATGACACGCATTCACTTGTTAACTTTAAAGCTACTCGGCTTGTTTCTGTAGTGATGACACACATGCGCGTGCAAGTTTTAAGGCTACGAACCCGGGTCGCCTCATTTTTTATGATATTATGATAAAAACACTGACAAATTATTATACAAAACCAAATATTCAGTGTTTAACTTAAATATTTAATTACGCCTAGTCTTTTTCTTTGAGAATATTTGATATTCATATTGTATTACACGCTAACGGTATTGACGTCATTTTCTATTTCAATAATACACTCTGATTGTATGATCATTGAACCGATGATGTTCTATATTACAATTGTTTGACTATTACTTTTTGTTGTCGCTAGCCATTTTCTAACAATAAAAATACAGCTGCAGAATATTGTACTCATCTTTAATCATGATGCATTATATTAATGAAGTTTAAACAGAAAGACTGGCTGCATTTGTTCGTATGCTCATATAAATTTACCTTTACAATTATACAGAATGAAAAACACACAGGTGTACATTTTCTTGAAAAAAAAATATTATGAATTCAGTTTAAACTGTAAATATCAAACCATGAGGTTGATCAGTCGGTTAATGCCAATACACTGCTGATTTATATAGGAACATGACTTTCACATTATCATATACATGTTTCTTCAATCGAGAGTGTTAAGTTAGAAAAATCCTCGTGATTACGCTGCACTGATTTGCATCGGTTTAATATAATGTCTTATTGTATCATGGTGGGAACAGAAGCAAACAAAATAATCATACGACTAGCTCAACAAAATCTGTACCATAGATTACGTCATACATTATCGTAAATGAAAAATAAACAGAATACTATGATAGATGCGATGGATATATGATCAAATTTGTTCAACATATCTTTATTACAGATCTATAAAACTACTAGCTGAAAAAACAGTATACCTGGTAAAACTAAGCTTGAAGAAGAATGTCCCTGTTATAAATAAATTTATCATACTCCGTTCCAGTTCAGATACTATTATTATTAATAAACAAACAGAGATAAACATTACTTGTATCTGCTCCATCTTGAATATATAGAAACAATGGAACATCTCTTCAACAAATGTAGAATCATGACAGTTTTTGGAGCAAGTTAAACAATCTATTCCAATATATTGATATCTTAATCTGTTTAAACTTCATGTCTATATAATATCTCAAAACTTCTTAAACCCTTTACAACATGATCAAGATAAGCTAATTATATAAGTCGACCTGCAATTTGGGTAGTATCTACTTCTTTTATACTTTAAAAATGTGTTATCTTCGCGATAATCAAAATCAACATTTTTTTCAATTTTTCATTTTTAAAAAAAATAAAATGTTAGTATGTTTTTTTGCCACTTGAGATAAGCTTCTTTATGTGAAGCTTTGTTTCTGCCTGTTAAGAGAAGCTGGGGCAAGAACTATAGGGTGTTTTTTATGGACAGCACTTGTTTTCCAGCCAACATAACATGCTTATTATATTTGTATACGATAAAAAGTTATTTGATATACTTAATAATATATTGTTATATAATTTATTATAATAATATATAGTATTATTTTGATTAATAATGTTCTAAGTAAAGGCTACTGCACCGACAACCCGTGTTGTTAAACGCGAAGAGTTTTATTATTTCAATGAAATGGGTAGTGTCTCTAGCTACTGTTGTGTATCAACAGTATCATATCATCATGGAAATGGTCTAAAAAGTAGCATTCGTATAAGTGAATAATGTTATAATTTACCCGCACGCTATTACTTGCACGGTAAGAGCTCTGATTCGTGTGACCGTTCTGGGGATTATTAATGAACGAGCGAAACTTTCTAGAATGGTATTCTTATATTTATCATCATCATTATCAATAATATCCATATTATCGTTATTATCATGAATTGTAGTAATTATATGTGTTAATACGTGTATATAAAAAAGTGTATAAACTATTTACATCATACATCATTTTGACGTTTTTGAATACGCTACAAGGGATTCAATGATTAAGAATTGGTGCTCTTATACAAAGAAAACTAATATCATTCTAAGAGGCGGGGTTAATTTATTCCAATAACTCTATTGTTCATTAGTTTTGTCTCGGTATCCTTATAACATGAATCCATAAATCCGTTTAACATGAGGGTAAAATAAATTCAGCTTTTTCTAATAGCTACAAGTTGCTTTCGTCGTGTTCGCTAATTGTTTCTGTGGCCACATCTTAACAAGAAAGTAGAATGTGTATCTTAGTCAGCGAGGATATAGGTAACTATTAAATGTATAAAGGTTACATTTTCTACTCTAAATATTTGCGATCATTAACCACCTTATACACTGTCGCATATACTACAGTAATTTCTATTGTAATATTGGTATCATATATTATTATGTATACCTTATAAGAAGATGTGTTGCTTTATTTTAGCTTAGAAATCATATTTGCACTGTTTTTGTCTATGAAGAAACAGTAGATGCGATACAAGCACGACTTACTGCAGGGCCTATCGAACTCATCTTCATTATATAGACAGTTCCTAGCTCCATCACACAACCCACTAGTGGAGATGCACTTGCCATTTAAACATAAGGCCCGGTCTCTTCGAAAACATTCATCCATGGCTGTAATACAGGAAATAAACTTATGTGTTAGAACAGAAAGATCGTTTTCATTTGATACATATGATGTTTATACACCGTCACAAATATTAGTTTACAATATGAATCAACCTGCATTTTTTGTTATTATAGTAGTAATGGTTGTAGTAGTAGTAGAAGTAGTAGTAGTAGTAGTAGTAGTAGTAGTAGTAGTAGTAGTAGTAGTAGTAGTAGTAGTAGTAGTAGTAGTAGTAGTATTTGAAAAAGAGAAGAAGACATTATCATTCGATATAAACGATTTCAAGGGTATTAAATGCTTTGATCGTTCGGGATTAATCCCTTCAGCGTTGAAACATTTTGTGACAATAACAAACCGTATAAACCGGCGAAAATGATCATTTGAAATAAAATCATACATTTTATATAGTCATTATACATTTATTTTAATCAACCGTCACTGTGTTCAAGATGATCCCTTTACCGTAAACATTGCGTTCATCAAATTTCAAATATACCATCCTTTATACAATTAGAGATTAAGTAGTACAATAATAAAATTGTATTGTACATTATTCGTCTTGCTTCATATATTTCTATTTACTTGCAATGTCCACTGAATTATTAATCGTATAAACAAGGCATATTCGATAGTCGACAGAAGTTCACTGGTGAATTATCATCATTATTAAGGCAAAAAAAGAGAAACAAAATATGTCACTCTAAATTGGCATATGCCCTAGTGTCACGGATGAAACATATATGTTATAATATTTTCGTATAATATACTGCAGGGCCTCATTTAGGCACATTCAGCAAAATAAACGTTATGTTAATTAGGGATCAATTTCGTAGATTGTTATAGTTGATATAGTTACTGTTGATAAAGGAGTTTTGTTTTTATAAATGTTTGTTCATCATTTTGTTGTTCTAATAATTTTAAGCATTTTCATTTGACGATGTTAAGTGTATCGCTAATCTTTTAATACTAAAAAGATCTATGTTTCTAGCTTGCCGGGCCTCTTATGTAACACGCTGTGATTATGTCCTGTTAAGCACTTATTAGTCAATATTGAAAGATTTTGTTTAGGTTTAAAAGTGAATTGTTGCTTTAATATAACAGTTTTTGATAACATTATATAAGCGAGGAGGTAGCGTAAAATATATTTTTTATTGTACTTGTTTTGAATATAGTGGTAGTTGTTTTGCTTTATCAAGCTTTCCTACGGTTATACTCATAAGGCATTTAATGGTGGTGTCGAAGGCAACGAAAATCATTTTATACCGTTATATGGACGTGGTATGTTATATTGTGCTGACAAAAAAACACGGTATGTGCAATGAATTTGTTTATGTTATTTACGAAACAAAAAATATTGGGATGAAAGTAGTCCATGGAGGCCAAATAAAATAGAGCAGTTAATATATGTCATATTTTGTAGCCGTTCTGGATTGGGTAAGACGTGTGGCACGTAGACATCGGGACAAGCACGCACATCGAGCGTGATGCCATTGTTATCAGAGCAACGTCCGGTCTACACCGAGACATGCCCGTTGACAACGCCGATGCTACCAAGGCCATATCGAGTTACCGCGCATGGGTACTCGATCATTGGTATACGTGGTATACTAGGGCACGGGCAAACGACCTACAAGTCCCAGCATATGGCGTTTGTATAAAAACCGGCATAGGCCGGGCACTTGACTACTTCGGTCGTTGGTATACGAGGGCACCCGCAGACAGCCGGCACTTAAGGACATCGTTCGTTGATAAACGAGGGTAGCGATAGACGATCAAAACTTGAAGACATTGGTCGTGGGTATACGAGTGCAGCAGCATACGACCGGCACTTTACAACACCGGTCGTTTGAATACGTTGGAACCGGCTAACAGCCGGCATTTGACGACATCTATCGTTGGTAAACAAAGGCTACGGCAGATGACCGACACTCTTCGATATCGGTCTTTTGTTTACGAAGTCACTTACAGACGACGGACACTTGACGTTGTTTACGAGGGAACCGGCAGACGGCCGGCACTTGACTACATCGGTTTTTGTTAAACAACGGCATCGGCAGACGGCCGGCACTCGACGACCTCATTCGTTGTATACGTAGGAACCGGGATTCGGCCTTTTCTTCGACATCTGTCATTCGTATACGAGGAAACTGGTAGAAAACCTGCACTTGACGAAATCATTCGATGGTATACAAGGGAAGCCGCCGACGGCCAGTAGTTGACGACAATGGTCATTCGTATACGAGGCCAACGGCAGACGACCGGCACTTTACGACATCGGTCATTCTCAGACGAGGGCAATGACAGACGGACGGCACGTTACGAAATCAGTCGTTGAAATACTAGGACACTTGGAGACATCGGACGTTGATATAAGAGGGCACCGAGTGAAGTCCCGCACTTTACTTGATCTTTTTTTGTATACAAGAGAACCGGCAGAAGGCTGGCACTTGACGTCATAGGTTAATGGTAAACAAGGTCGCTGGTATACGAAGACATCGGAAGACGGCCGGTTTTTGACGACTTCGGTCGTTCTTATACGAGGGCACCGAAAATCAGCCAGAATTTTACGACATCAATCGTAGGTATCCCAGAGTATCTACAGCTTGCCGGCACTTGACGACATCGATCGGTGGTATACGAGGGCACCGGCTGACGGAAGGCACTAGACGACATCATTAGTTGGAATACTTGGGCACTGGCAACCGACTGACACTAAACGACATCGGTCGTTGATAAAAGAGGTCACTGGATGACGACCCGCACTAAACAACATCGGTTTCTAGAATACAAATGAACCGGAAGAAGACTTGCAATCGAAGACATCTGCCGCTGGTATACGACGGTACCGGCAGACGGCCTGCACTTGACCTCATCGGTTAATGGTATACGACAGCACCAGCAGGGGGCCATCATATAACGACAACGGTTGTTGGTAAACAAGGGCACTAACAGAAGGCCGAAATTTGACGACATCAAACGTTGGTATACGACGGGCACCGGAAGTCGGCCGGTACTTCACAACATTGGACGTTGATACACAAGGGCAACGGCAGACAACCGACATTTGACGATATCAATCGTTGGTATACGAGGGCATGGTCAGACGGCCGGCACTCCATATAACATATGTCGTTTGTATGCCAAGGAACTGGTAGTCAGTGGGCACTTGACGACATCGGTTGTTGATAAACGAGGGAATCGGCAGACGGGCGGCCGTTTACGAACATCGGTCGTTTGTAAAGAAGGGCAGCGGCACACGATCAGTACTTGACTACATCGGTCGTTGATATAACGGGTTACCTGCAGACAGCCGGCACTTGACGATATCCGTCGTTGGTGTACGAGGGAACCAACAAACAGCCGGCACTTTATGACATCGGTCGTTGATGTAGAAAGGAACTGGAATACAGTCGTCATTTTACGACATCGGTCGTTGGTTTACGAGGGCAACGGAAGACGGCCGGCTTTTGACCACATATGTCGTTGTTCTACGAGGGAACCGGGAGTGAGTCGGTACTTCAAAACCAATAGCGGTAAACAGCGGGCACTTGAATTACATCGGTCATTGGTATACTCGTGCACCGGCGGACAACTGGCTCGTGGGTATAGGAGGTAAATTGAACATAGAATTCCGATAGAAGTTTTGATAGTAAAATTACTTCTGGGCATATGTCCTGGAAGCGCTTCAAAGACAGCTGGTCTATTTCTACTTCACACCGCAATCTACATACGAAACTGTTTTATCAGTGATTTATATAGTACATTTTGTACTCTAAATTCGATCTTTTAGGAAAGTCTTTAGCATTTTTTGACAATGTGTGTTTGTTTCTGTTGACTTATTAGAAATAATGTCTTTTGTAAATAAAACCTGATTAAAATGTTAAAATTGATATATTTTGTGTTGGCAAGTTATACTCGTAGTTATCATCATACTGCAAATAACCTGGCGTTTCACCCTGAAGTGTTAGTATGACACTAAATATGTATGTTTCCAAGGTAAATAACATCAGATAAATAATCAGCAAATTGTTTAACTAAATTTTATAATTAACTACCTTCTACAATAGTAATACCCTCATATCCATTACTCTCTATCATGTATAACGGTGATTCCGTTTTTATTCTTAAGGTAACTGCGAATTTGAGTTTCACGGGCCGAAGCTTTCTTCGGAAACTGTTTTTCAGATCAATGTCAACGCGGCCTAAACATTTGACCTTATGACTTCAAATTAACAGGCGTCATCTGCTGCACATGGATAAACTTGCGTTTGAGTTTCCGTGGCTCACTTAATTTTCTGTTATTGAAACAGATGGAAAAAGTTTTATTTGTGATATGTATCTTTAATGTTTGATTGACTGTATAACAAGTATCCAAGTACAAAAATCATGTCACCCATATGTCAGGTAATTACCGTCCCAAGTATGCATATGTACAGACAAAAACTATACGTTTACGGGATGTTTATTTCTTTGAATAATATACAATTTCTTCCCGATATTGTCATTTTTTGCACATTCCTCAAAAACAACCCTAAAACCGAAAATTTGTGGTCAGATTCAAAATAAATTTCATGATAAGCAATCTTTAACCGTGTATTTAGTTTGCTCCAGATACTTTACTCTCAGGTAAGTAAAAGGTTGAAGAGTGTATCGCCTTTGAGCGACTTTGTCGGAGCTATTTAATATATATTACGTACGGTTTACCTCATGATATTGTAAAACAAAATTCTAAAGCCATACAATCGCTCGCGCAACTAATAAATATAAATGTATACTTTTTAAGTAAACTCCATGGTAATCATGTTAACCCTGTTTACGAATGATCTGTACACTTAAGACTTTGTTTAAGTCACTCATATTGACGAACAGACTGCGACACTAAACCGCCGGCCAACAATATTTATGGTTAAAAGATGGTTACTTTATATTTATATTTTTATTTTAATCATAAAAAGGATGATCCACAAGTGCTAGGTTTGAACTATGTACGGTTAGTATTTTAATGACTGTCTACAGCAACAACAGCAGCAACAACAACCGCTTGACGCATCATTTGAAAGAATTTTCGTAGGTATGCGAATATCTAATATTTTATATCAAATATAGACGAACAAAACGGAAAGAGCACAATAAAATATATTGCATTCACATTGAACCAAAAGCTAAGTTGAAACGTTTTGCGTCCATTTACAAACCGTATTTACCGTCGCAACTACGTAAAGTATATAATGACATACATTTATCGGATTTGTTTGCTTAATAAATTTTAATCAGTATCCTATGTGCACTACATTATTATTCTCATCACCAACAAATAAGTTTAAGTCGACAGATATGACTTACTGCAGGCCGGAGCATTCTCATCTTCAGCCTCTATGCAGTTGGTAATTCCGTTACAAACATTATTCGTGAGGATACACATCCGGGAACTATTGCAATAAAATCCGCCCCTTTGCAGGCATTTATCCATGTCTGTAATAAAAAGGAAAATGGCTGCATCGAATGTCACAAATGTCACAAATGTATGAAATATATTTATGCGATGTAAATAACACAACCAAACACATTGTCAATAGATATATATGATTTTAATGGTCTTAAGTACTTAAATCGTTTTAGAATAACCCCTTTAGCGATGAAACATTTTGTGACAATTACAAACCGTTTAAACCGTCCCAGATGCTAGTTTTTTTTAAATAAAAACATATATTATGTATAGGATTAGTTATGATAAATATATTTCAATCAACCTTAACTGTTTTTAAGATTAACCCTATACTGTTGACATTATTTAAACGTTAAAACAAAAATATATCGTCGAAAATACAGTGACACCTTAAGTTTTAAAATAAAAACATTGTATAATACATTATTTATTTTGCTTCGTATATTTAAAAATCCGTACAATGTACACTGAATAAATATAAGTATTAGAAAGACACATTCGAAAGTCAATGGTGAATAACCATTATTATCAATGCACAAAATAAAAAAGATGCCAATCTTAAATGGCATATGCCGCGTGTCACGGATGAAACCTTTATTATAATAGGTTTGTACGTAATACTGCAAGATTTGGGCATATACAACAAAATGAACGTTATGTTAATCATGGATCATTTTGTAAGATTGTTCTAATTATCGATAAAGAATTCTTGTTTATAAATATTTGTTCATCCCTTTGTTGTGCTCATGATTTCAAGCATATTCATTCTAATCTGACTAAAATCCGATAGGTATTGACTGCGTTAAGTTTATCATTAATATTTTATATAAATAAATCTATGTTTGTAGTTTTACGTGCCTTTTATGTCACACTAGCTAGCTATGATAAGGTCATATTAAACAATAATTGGTCAATCATGAAAGTTTTTGATTAGGTTTAAACATGAAATGCTTCTTTAATATTACGGTTTTTGATAAGAATTTAAAATTCAGGAGGTAGCATAAAAGAAAATCTTATATTGTAATTATTTTAAGTAAAATTTTCGATAATGGTAGTTATTTTTTGCTATTTCTATATATCTTACTGTTATATTCATCATGCATTAAGATATTGCGAATTGTTTTAGGACAAAATAACATATGAATTAGTGTTTGTTTAATGCATATTACGAACCCATACCAGCTATCTCTGTTCTTGATATAAAGATTGTTTAATTATGGCGCCGTATATAATGGAAATGATTTATATAGCTTTATATACGCGTGGTATGTTATATTGTACTGATAAAAACAGTGGTAAGTGAAAGTATTTACTTATGCTATTAAATAGTAAAATATGTTGGAATGAATATAGTCCATGGAGTACAAATGAAAAATAGTAGTTGATATGTGTCATAGTTTGTAGCCGTTCTGGGTAGGGCGAGACTTGCGTCACGTAGACGTCAGGACAAACATGCAAAGATAGCGTGACGCCATTGATATAAAAAAAATGCGGCCGGTCTAACACGAGACTTCCCGTTGACAAAGCCGACTCTACCAAGGAAATATCAAGTAACAGCGCTTTGGTACATCGTACCTGCAGACGGCCGGCACTTGACGATATCGGTCATTGATTTTAATAATACATGTGGTTCTACTTAGTTTAATTAAATTCCATTAAATTATCAATGATTTCATTTTGAGATTTCTTTCTGGAGTAGATAAATCAGCAACAGATATAGTTAAACTTATATTTTAAATATACATTACGATCCAGTGGCGGGTCGCTCAATACCTCCCCCCCTCCATATCAATATGGTATGGGACCACTCCCGGATAATGTGATACGGCCGACACATGGACCTTCAGGGACAATGTCGTAGTAATGCGTATATAATTTGTACTGATGACTACATTATGAGCATACAATGATCGCTGCATAACCATTATCAAGAAATAAACGATGAGAATAGATGACTTACCACAGGCTGGGGGAGATTCTTCTTCCCCGTTTTACACAGTCCTTTTGTCCGTTACATACTAAATAGTTGCTAATGCACTGCATGAAAACGTTACAGAAAAACAAAGCAATTGACCGTTCTAATGTCACAAATGTGTGAAATGAACTTATTCGTTAAACGAAGAATACATGCATTATTATTCGAAATATACGATTTTAATTATTTTGAATTATATAAAGACATTTAAAAAAAAAACATTCAATCCAATGATCATACATACACCCGCACTACTATGTTATTTCCAAGACACATTATGATGGGATTTATTGTTATGAAACGATCATGCTATTTTTTTATAGAATTTAAATGAATGTTATGATTTTTCTGGATACAAATAACTCGCTTTTTATGTTGAATATGGATCACATTAGGTAAAAGTTCACTAGATCAAATGTCCGTCATAAACTCAACAGTTTTCATCCAATTGTACACGTTCGTATTACTAATAATATCTTAGTCACATACGATAATCATATTTTAAATATAAGATGTAATATATACAATTTGTTCAGAACCTTTAAACCTTTGTCAATTTGTTTGCTAGAGATATGCTTCAAACAATTACATCAATGGTACTTAAACCCAATTTTAAATTACTGCCCACTAACAAAACATTTGGTTGCAATGCGGCGTACCGCATTGGTCTGTTGTTTCTTTCATAATTTGAATCCTGTTATTACACTGCGTGGCTTATGGGCAGAAAAATGGAATCCAAGACAAATAATACCTATAGTTCTGCTCCAAACAAAATCCATAAAAATAATAAAACATGTTCTAATTACTTTCCACATACAATACATCCTATTGAAAAATCAGCATTATTAAAATAAAAAATCAGCTAAAATTCAGCGTTCCTCTTTAGCCCTTGTATATAAATTGTCATTTTGAAATGTCCCAAGCACCAGCAACACAACATAAAATAATGATTTATTTCTTTTATACGGAAGCGTGTACCTATGGTCTGTATCACTCAATATCAAAAGGTTTGATACATTAATTGATTTATTGCAATGTTTTAACAGTTTGTATTACATAACATTATGATTATTAGTAGTATTATTATAATTATAAGTATTATATGTTAAGTGGTGTAAGTATTGCGAATCCCGATTAGACGCTATGATGCTGGAACGATATTTACAAAAAATATCAAAATTTAAATTAGCCACAACAGGTAAAATACCAATAGAAATAAAAGTTAAAATGCTATGGTTATTAGTATTATCTCTGTAATCAATGACCTGGCAAATGCTTCATTTGGTGTATGAGTGATAACATTGGCGCAAAATAGATAACATAGCATGAAAATAGTGACCGCGAGCTTGTAGCAATCAATTTAAAAAGGATATATCAATTTTTAACAATTTGTATTACTATCAACGTTTTATCAACATCATGATGTGTAGTAGTAGCATGGTATTATTAGTATTACATGTTAAGTATTATTAGTACTAAATGCCCCGGTTTTTTGCTATGCCGCTGGTCCGACATCTAGTTGTATTTATATTAATATATTTGTATGAGCATACAATAATCGCCGCATAACAATTATCAAGAAATAAAAGATGAAAATACAAACATGACTTACCACAGGTAGGGAAAGATTCATCTTCCCCGTTTACGCAGTTCTTTTCTCCGTCACAAATGTCATATCTCCTGATGCACTGCATGGAAGTGTTACAATAAAAATGACCTTTTTGATGGCATACATCCATGCCTGTAATAACGAAGCAATTGGTCGTTCAAATGTCACAAAAGTGTGAAATGAATTTATTCGTTAGAAGCAGAATACACGCACTATTTTTCGAAATATACGATTTTAACAATTGTTAATTAAATAAAGACATTTAAAATCAAAAACTTTGATTCAATCCAACGATCATACATGAAGCCACACTACTATGGTATTTCAAAGACACATTGTAATGGGATTATTGTTATGAAACGATCATACTACTGCTTATGCACTGCATGGACAGGTTACAGTAAAAACCGCCATTTGTATGGCATATATCCATGTCAGTAATAACGAAGCAATTGGCAGATCGAATGTCACAAATGGGTGAAATATACTTATTACTTAAAAGAAGAATACACGCATTATTATTCGAAATACACGAAATTAACAATTTAGAATTAAACAATGACATTTAAAACAAACATCAATAATCCATTCCAATGACCATACATAAACAGATACTACCATTGTATTTCCAAGACACATTATGATGAGATTTATTGTTATGAAACGATCACACTCTTTTTTTTTTATAAAAAATAAATGAATGTTATGATCTTTCTTAATACAAACAACTTGCGAATATTTAAATATGAATCACCTTAGGTAAAAGTTCACTAGGTAAAATGTCCTTTATAAATTCAGCAGTTGTCATCCAATTGTATTGCAATTTAATGTGGATACCTGTATGCATGTTGCCTTGAACAGTTACAAATATGGGTCAGCCAAGGTCAGCTCTAGGGCACTAGGTCACATTTCTTTAAACAAATCCTTGTCATTAAGTCTACTTTATCTTATCAATTGTTAATTTAAATTGTACACGTTCGTATAACGTATAATATCTTAGTCGCATATGATAATCATATGTGATCGTAAAAAACTATATGTTTTTCTATGACACTCGTGAAATATAATACAATCTTACACTAAACAAACAAATTTTCTGTTTCTTTTATGCTTATTTCCGGAGTTTTATTAGTGTTTTAATTGATTTCTTAATAACCCTCTTTTTGAAAAGGGTGTTATTTACGCCGCTACCCGTTGGGCGCCCCTCACGCAAAATCATAGCTGTCAACTTTTCTACTTCCGGTTTGTTGAGTTAATGTTATCTGCTATTCATTGTTATAGTTTATTATTCGCTCGTTTCTTAGTGCAAAGCTTTAATGAACAGTAATCAATGAAGTTTTATAAGTGTACATATGTTCCATAAAGTAACGAAAACACTTTTATTTTAAGCGGGGCATGGATACATAATCAAATTACTACGCCGCGATTTAATGAATGAAATTCTGAAAGGTCCATTGTGTTAGCAAAATAAATGCGGATAATCATTGGATTTTAAACATTTTTCTTAGTTTTAGAGTGTGTTTTATGATACTTGGATATAAGTCATCTTACTGTCAGAGACCAGTCTGTTTTGCTTGAAGACAGGTCGTTTTCAAGATCATGATGAGGACCACGCTAGTTTGTTAACATATTTTGAGGCGTGGGTGGGGTAAATATATCAGATTATCTGTAAATTGTTGTGTTAATTTTTTCGGGAAGCTTGTTTTATGTATTACAACGACAAACAGAACAAAATACATTTGAACGATGATATAACATTCTTTTTATATTCGAACAGTTGTTTTCGTCTGTAATTTGTTTGGAATGAAAGCAAATGTTCGAACATTCAGATTCAAGATCAAGAAAACATTTGAAAAACGTGATAACCTGAAATAAACGGTAAGTTGTTAATTTCCAAATATATATTTATTTGAATGTATATAATATTTCTTTAAATTTGTCAGTATTTTCTGCTTCAAACTGAAGTGTTCTGTTTTGATCAAAAGGAAGTGACTACAAAGAATTTTAAAAGTAGTTCTGAAAGTTGATATTTTCGCTCCTTATTTTCCAGTGAAAATATCAACTTGATATTTTCACAGTTTCTATTCTAATGATAAAACCCCATTTTTCATCCAAAAGCATAAAAGAAATACAATTTATTCAGAAACTTTAAACCTTTGTCAATTTGTTTTGCTAGAGATATGCCTCAAATAATTACATTAATGATAAGAAAATAAAACCTAAATTAATGCCTACTAACAAAACAATGCGTACCTCATTTCCCTATTGTTTCTTTTATATTTTGAATCCTTCTATTACACTGCGTGGCTTATGGTCATAATAACTGAATCCGAGACAAAAAATTACCAATAGTTCTGCTTCAAACCAAACCCATAAATTGTGATAAAACATGTTCTAATTACTTCCCACTTACAATACATCCTATTGAAAATCAGCATTATCAAAATAAAAACAGCTAAATTTTAGCGTTCCACATTGGCCCTTGTATATAAATTGTCATTTGGAAATGCCCCAAGCACCGACACCACAACGTATAAGACTGATTTAATTCATTTATACCGAGGCGTGGTCCTATGGTTTGTATCACTCAATATAAAAAAGTTGGAAACATTAACTGATTTATTGCAATGTTTGACCAGTTTGTATTACTATCAACATGCTATCAACATTATGATTATAAGTAGCATTATAAGAATGATTAGCATAATATGTTTAGTGGTGTGAGTATTGGGAGCCACGATTAGACGCTATGACGCTGGACAGATATTTACAAAAAATATCAAAATTTAAATTAGCCACAATAGTTAAAATCCAGTAGATATAAAAGTAAAAATGCCATGGTAATTTGTAGTTAGCTCTGTAATCTATGACATTGCAATGCTTTAATTTGTGTATAAGTGTAAACATGGCGAACACGAGATAAAATATCAAAAGAAAAGTGACTGCGATGTTGAAGCAATCAATTTAAAAAGGATAGATAAATTTATTAACAATTTGTAATACTATCAAGATTTTATCATCAATAGGATTAGTAGTAGAAGCATAGTATTATTAGTATAACATGATAAATACTATTAGTACTAAATGCCCCGGTTGTTCGCTTTGCCGCTGGCCCGACATCTAGTCGTATTTATATAAATATATTTGTATGATCATACAATGTTCGCTGCATAATCAAATATCAAGAAGAAAAAGATGAATATACAAAGATGACTTACCACAGGCTGGGGGAGATTCATCTTCCCCGTTTACGCAGTGCTTATATCCGTCGCATACTATATATTGGAGAATGCACTGCATGGAAGCGTTACAATAAAAATGACCATTTTGATGGCATACATCCATGTCTGTAATAACGAAGCAATTGGTCGTTCAAATGTCACAAATGTGTGAAATGAATGTATTCATCAGATGAAGAATACACGCACTATTTTTCGAAATATACGATTTTAACAGTTGATAATTAAATAAAGACATTTGAAGACAAAAGCTTTGATTCAATCCAATGATCATACATGGACCCACACTATTATGGTTTTTCAAAGACACATTATAATGGGATTAATTGTTATGGAACGATCACACTATTGATAATGCACTGCATATACACGTTGCAGAAAAAAAGCCATTTTGATGGCATACATCCACGTCTGTAATAACGAAGCAATTGGAAGATCAAATGTTACAAATGGGTGAAATATACTCATTATTTAGAAGAAGAATACACGCACTATTATCAAAATAAACGTTTTAACAATTTAAAATTATATAAAAACATTTAAAAACAAAATCATTGATACAATCCTATGACCATACATAAACAGACACTACTATGGTATTTTCAAGACACATTATGATGGGATTTATTGTTATGAAACGATCACACTATTTTTTTATAGAAATGAAATGAATGTTATGATCTTTCTGAATACAAATAACGTGCGTATTACTTTGAATATGATTCATCTTAGATAAAAGTTCACTAGATCAAATATCAGTCATAAATTCAGCAGTTGTCATCCAACTGTATTTAAAATTAATTAAAAAAAACAAAAACTTGTATGCATGTTGTTTTGAACAGTTACGAATATGGTTCAGCCAAGGTCAGCCCTAGGGCACTAGGTCAAATTTCTTAAAACAAATCCTTGTCATAAAGACTGACTTATTTTATCAATTGCTAATTTCAATTAAACACGTTTGTATTACGTATACTATCTTAGACACATATAATACTCATGTTAAATATAAGGTGTAATATATTCAATTTGTTCAGAACATTTAACCTTTGTCAATTTATTTTGATAGAGATATGCTTCAAAAAATTACATTAATGGTAGTAATACCAAATTCTAAATTACTGAGCACTACTAAAGAAATTGGTTGCAATACGGCGTACCGCATTGCACTATTGTTGCTTTCATAATTTCAATACTTTAATTACACTGCGTGACTTGTTGTCAGAATAATGGAATCTGAGACAAATAATACATATCGTTCTGCTCGAAACAAAACCCATAAATTGTAATAAACGTTTTTAAATGGCTTCCCACTTAAAATTCATCCTATTGAAAAATCAGAACCATTATCAAGAAATAAAATATGAAAAGACAAGGATGACTTACCACAGGCAGGGGGAGATTCATCTTCCCCGTGTAAACAGTCATTTAATCCGTCACATACGCGATTTTTGCGAATGCAAAACTTGTACTCGTCACAGAAAAAACTATCTTGAGGGCATTCATCCTTATCTGTAATAATGAATCAATTGGCCGCTCAATTCTCACAAATGTGTGAAATGAACTTTTTCGAAGAAAAATACACGCATTATTTTTCAAAATATACGGTTTTAACAATTTAGAATTATATAAAGACATGATCATACATAAACACATACTACTATGGTATTTCCATGAGACATTATAATGGGATTTATTGCTATGAAACGATCACACTATTTCTGTCATATAAATTAATACATGTTACGACATTTTTGAAAGCAAATAAATTGTTTATTTCGTTGAATATGGATCATCTAGATAAAAGTTCACTAGATCAAATATCCGTCATCAAATCCCCAGATTTCATCCAATTGTATTGAAACTTAATTTGGATACCTGTATGCATGTTGTCTTGAACAGTTGAATAAATATGGGTCAGCTAAGGTCAATCTAGGGCACTAGGTTTAATTTCATAAAACAAATCCCTGTCATGAACTCTTTGTTTCGAAATAAACGATTTAAAAAAATATAATTATATTTAGACATTTAAAAACAAATCATTGATTCAAACCAGTGATCATACATTAATTAAATCAATATAATAACTTAAATTATATACATACCATGCATTCCATAACTGAAACGAGACTAACTGAGCTAAAAGGCTGACCAATTGACAATGCAAACTAGAGGAAAACTGCTTAACATTGCTATGTACCTTTATATAACTCAGATTCTAGGTACGATTATAGCATATACTTCCGTAAAGTACACTTTGAAAAAGAAATGGATTGTGACGAGATGATGGAGAAAAGTTTAAGGTGTATAAAATTGTTTACCGTTAATCTACAGCTAATTGTCTTACAATATAAGGAAACATTTGATGTTACGAACATTTTCATTGAACAACACCCGATTTTAGTTAGCATATCCGTTTTTGGTACTCTATTTTGCTGTTTATTGCGGTAAAACACATAAAACAATTAAAGTGTGAGAAATTTATTTCCTAAATTGATTTCTCCCGTTGGCCACCAAATGGAATTAAGGTCCCCATCGGGAGTTTGGCAAACTTCAATTGGATATTTTCCATATCAGGCGAAACTTAGGGAAAAATCCAATATTTGGAAAAAAACACATTTGACTTTGGAACAGAAAATAATATTTCTACATATGTTTTCAGTACTAGATTATAAAACATGTTTTTTTCTAAAATTCCAATTTTGTCAAAGGATATTTCTATAGCCAATTATTATCGAAAATAATAATATTAGCCACTAATTAGACATTACAGAAGTTGGGGACCACAGAAGTTTGAGATAACAGCTATAGAAGCATAATAAAGTATAACAGCTGGAGGGGGAAATAAAGTTGGGATGTATAAATGTCCACATAATATTCATTATTAATTGTATAATGTAGATTAATCAAGTAAATAACAATGTTAGATGTAACCTTTTTTCGCATCTACCGTCGGCATTTTCACTTGTGAGCAATCAAAAGCAATTTCAACATCATTATCAATAACTCCGTCTGATGTTTGTTCTAAATATACATATTCTGAAAACTGTTTAAACCAAATGCATATTTCACCTAGAAATTTGAAAAAAAGAAAGAATCAGACCACTCGCTTAAATGTTTCAATTCTTCATTAACCTCACTTAGTTTAAAGGTTATAGCATACTGAATGTTTGTATTCTTTAGACATATCGGTCAAGGATAACCCGTGAAAGTGCAAGCACTTATATTTATATGAACAACTACGGAAACAAGCTCAGTAGCCAAAAATATATACGTAAACCCCCTTTTTTACCAACATGGTCCATTGCCTTTGGTAAAGGGACAACGTGAGGAGGATACAATGATGGGATTCAAGGAAGTCCTTAGCTATTTTCGAAGAGACTTTATGGTTCTTTTAAATGCTCAGTGGTAAGTACCAATACACTTCGTACAACTTTTGTGGGTTTAACAAGTTCTGAGTACTACACTTTTCCAAACACTACCCTTTTAAAACCAAACATCAGGCAAGGGAGCTACTTTTATTAACTTTTTTCGGTATGACGCAGTCAGGGAACGAACCCAAACCACACGCTCCCTAGGCGGGCGCCTTAGCCAAGACACGGAGAAGGTATTAATGCATATAATCATTAGCGGATTCTGAAATATGTTTTTTTTAATCAAATGCATCATTGTTTAGGGAGGGGGCACTTTTTTAAAAATCAAATCTATATTGAGGATGGGACGAGTTTCAAATGGCTGTTAACTTTAGTAACAACCCTTCATACGTCCATTTCTGGATTTGCCCCCTGGTACTTGTAATTAGATTGTTGAGTAATACTAACATAG
Source organism: Mya arenaria (assembly GCF_026914265.1). Classification (NCBI taxonomy): domain Eukaryota; kingdom Metazoa; phylum Mollusca; class Bivalvia; order Myida; family Myidae; genus Mya; species Mya arenaria. The sequence goes on from NC_069122.1 coordinate 13,427,563, forward strand.
TACATTGAATGTTAAAGGGTATTTTTGACATCAAAATTAAGCGTTTTAGGTGCAATTTGAATGAATTCTGTTTACAGCGTTTAAGCTATGTGACAAACAGTGCATCTGCCAAAACTTGGCCATTTAAAAGGACTCGCGTATGTTTTTGGATAATTAATCGTACAACGTCTGAAAACACATATAATATAATCATTTACTCTTTGTTAGCAAAATGAAAGAAAAAAATACAATTAAAGTTTCAATAAACAACAGTGTTTTAGTCGGGGGCAAACCCACGCCGGAACAGTACAGAAAAAAATAAAAAATCGAACGCTTATTCACTGGTCAAACAGAGACCCAAACTAATGTGATGAATATTTAAACCGTTATTGAAAATATTGGTAGCATCACTTGACAATAATCCTGTTACCTCATTTTGATAAATCACTATAGTCTAGCATTTAAAAAGTGTGGACTTCAAAGACAAGTTTGAGCATATATCAACATTTGTTGAGGGGTAACAGCCATCAATATTTTAGCTTTAACACTTCTTATTTGCCTAACTTTTTGCCGTTAGAAAAAAACAACAACTTCAGTAAAAAGTGCATTTTAATCATTTTCGATTCGCTTATATGTCATAACAATTAAGCCAATCAGATCCCCTTTAAGCACTGATGAAAACGGCTGGAGGTTTTACATACTTTGGGAGATTCTTAATATGTAAATCTCTAATAAATCTGCCAATTTTAATCCAACATGTAAACAGCTTACACATAACGTATTCTATGTATAATATTGCATTTCATTTCTAAAAGGATAAAGCCAGTTTAATTGAGTTAAAAAAGTGTATGAAAAAGTGCAATTTCCGCGGAAAGGGAAAAACATGCAATAATGCACGTTCTTCTCTCTCCGCGGAAATTGCACTTTGTTCATACTCTGTGAAACTATGTGTAAAGTTGATATTTTCTTATAAATTGGACATACTTTAACAATGATTGTATTTGATAGGATAGATTGCCGAATTTGAATTGATTAACACTTCTAAATAAAAGTGGAAATTGGTCCGCATGTATTATACTCAAGAATATTTGTTATAACCCGGATAAGTACAAAATCCTCGTGTTCAACGAAACAAATAAATCTCCCATATGACTAGGGTTTTGAATTTGGATTTGACAAGATCAACGAATGTGACAGCTATACCCACTTGAGAGTAATAACAGACTTTTTTTTTGTCGAAACAAGCAATGTGCGAAGTGCGTAATAAATTATGAAGAACGAACTTGAATGTGCTAAATGTTGAGTTACAGTAACAGTAGTATTAGTAGTAGTGGTAGTAGTAGTAGTAGTAGTAGTAGTAGTAGTAGTAGTAGTAGTAGTAGTAGTAGTAGTTGTAGTAGTAGTTGTAGTAGTAGTAGTAGTAGTAGTAGTAGTAGTAGTAGTAGTAGTAGTAGTAGTAGTAGTAGTAGTAGTAGTAGTTGTAGCAATAGAAGTAGTAGTAGTAGTAAAAGTAGTAGTAGTAGTAGTAGTAGGAGGAGGAGTAGTAGGTCATGTTTGCTGTTTTTGAATTATTTTCAATGACGGGTATACATCGGGTTTAGCCTTTGAGTCCTGGTCTTGATTCAGCAATTTAAAAACTGAATGCCACTGTTTACTGGAATATGTCTATTATAAAGTAGTAAATAATGAACTTGTGTCCAATTATTTATATGATATACAAATGAAAACCAGGTCCTTCATAGGCATAAATTGCTTGGTAACCCCTCCTAAATGAAACAAATATTCATGAATGAAACATTTTTAGTGTGTCAAAAATAGAGTTTCTGCATTTACCTACGTAACTTCGTCTTGCCGTTACCTGTATATATTCCATTTTGAAAAAAAACCTTTCTGATCAAATATTGAGCTATATTGACGATTGGAAATGTATATGTAACTCGGGTATTTGCGTACAAATTTGCATTGGTTGGCGTCGGTCAGACCCCGCATTGAACATTAATTCTATATTTACCGGCCTGATCGTGCCGTATATGAGCAATGAATGACAAATAGTTCTGGTTCCCAGTCGCTAAACATAAATGTTGATAATCATCATAATGATACCCGCAAATAGAAGAAATAGTCCCTTTCTCAAATGATCCGTAAAAGGACTTAAACGTCTTCAAACTCAAAAAAAATATGTGATTGCTATGAAAGTGTATGGTATGAAAACAGGTAATTAAGATATTGTCTTACAAATGAATTGCAATTATAACAGTCAATATCTCAGATCTGGGCATTAGCGTTTTGGTTAAAAGGATTGCTACATATTTGCCTATGTAAGTCAATGCAAAATAAGTGACATACAGGACAGGCCAGAACAGGTGCTTTATTTGAACGTTTAAGGGCCCTTTGACAATAAAAATTGCCAAATAACTTAGCTCTTGACCATGCAGCTGTTGCGAAAAAATACTTTAAATATAAGTAGTTCCTCCCTCTGGTGGCCTTGTTCTAAACAAACTTACTTTACTTGAATAAATTTGGTAAATAGTCACACAAGAAACCGTTTTTGAGAGGTATCTGACAAAATGTTTTTTTTAAGTTGTTCAAACAATCATATTGTGATCACTATCACCGCCCAACTGGCAGCCATTATGCTTACGCACCAACATAAATGAAATTAATATTCCAATCAAGATATTTTGCAATATGTATATCGGTACCAGGAGAATATTTTCAAAAACATCTACCCCAGCCACCAGGCGACCATGTTCTTTTTATTACGAAACAACATTGCTTGAAGGAATTTGGACGGATGACGGACAGTGAATAGTCATAATAACTCACCCTTGAACATTTTTCGTTTAGATGAGCTAAGAAAGAACTTTATTTACCTGATACAAATTCCATTGTCTGCAATATCCATGGAAATAGAAATGCCTTCAACAGAAAAAAACAACATTTGTGACATAACTATATAAACCAATCAACCCAGTGATGCAGTAAAACCTTACATCGATATCAACAAAGGTATTGCAATCAAGTTGAAACACGTTTGATGGATCACGAGTGAAACAAAAGCCTATTTAGCATTGTCTAATGCAAATGGGTTAAAGAAATAGACAAAACCTAAATAATCCTGACAGATATGTAACTTGAGAAAATAGTTTTTAACGAAGGCCCTTATGTTTATTATACTTTCTGTGTTAATTCGTTCTAGATTACTGGAAACATTTTTATTATTTAGCCAGACATATTGTTTATTACAAACATATATATGTAGAAACACCTGTGATACAATCTATGTTCAAATGCTACTCATACGACATATGGACAATTGACGCTGCTATGGACTTGGAAATGATCTGACTTGATATTTTTACAATGTGGGCGTTTTCGTCTAAAATGGTATTTACAGTTATTTTTGTCAATTTTATTGTGTAAGACAGAAGAGGCTTAAAATAACTGAATCTTGAAGCTATCTTTATTAGACGATTTCAAAAGACTCCCGTATGTATGTACAAAACAATTAATGTTTTGTAAGGATGTATTGCTCAACACATCTTTTAAAACCATCGTTTTAATTTTTCGTTTAAGGCTTAGTGATGGAAAAAGTACTGATACAAAATAAAACGTTATCTTCATTTTTGAAGGAATTGTAATTGTGTTGCAATTGGGGAACAATGCAACGAGGTGAAATAAACAATTTTCAAAATAATGTTTGAATCCAGTTATAAAATATGTTGGTATTCAATTGAAAACGTGCCCTGTGTTGATGATTTTTTTTTTTTCGTTAAACGGCGTCCAAATTTGAGATTATACGGAAAATAGGCATGTGATTTAGATTACTTTAAACAGTAACAAACACAGGCAAACACAAACATTCAAAACGTATTTATTTAACCTTAATACTATAACAATGTATTTTCGAGGTACAGGAACATAGGTGGGTTTGATTTCAGTCAAGACAAATGTTGTTTGAAAGTGTTCATTTCATGAACATCTAGAAGTGTTTGCTAATGCTAAGATTTGGTGACTGTGCAATCAAAATGTCGATTTCACATTATTCCTAACATTGTAAACATTAAGCCTTGAACAAAATGCACTAGGGCATTGCATTTCCGAATAAAGTAACTGTTGTTTAGGGAACGCCAAGCAATTACATGCAACTCATTGTTTTGAAGGATCCTTCCATACTTTTCCGCTTAAATATTTCCGTTTTTTTCTCACCAAAGCACATCTACCATGCCAAAAGAACACAGCCAAAAATCACAACTTTGCAAGGCCAGTTGTTTTATTCCCTCTCAGTCTAAATGATATTATCTTTAAAGTTCTTATTAAACAGAGGAAACTGTACTATAAGGCTTCCTAAAATTTATTTAATTTCTGGCATTATTGGTGCATTTGTATACATTCACATGGCAACATATGTTTGTCTCTCTTCTCAATGACGAATTCAAACCCAAAACAAAAACTAACAAAAAGTAATATGTTTCCATTGATTTAATATCGTCATACTTTCAAAAAATCAACATATTTATATTATCTTACAGAAACTGTATTAACGAAATAAATAATATCTTAAATGTAATAATCTATTTTATAAAACTTACAACGAGAAATATATGTATCCAAGCCATCGTGACGAATTAATTTCACTGGTCCTGTCAGGCTTAAAACTATGTTATTTTAAATTTATTACAGCAAATTAGGAACCAACAGAACGAACTCAAGCCGTTAACTGCAAGAGTGACTACAGAAAATATCTAAAATAACAATGAAACAATGAAAGTTAAAGGATGCACTCGCCTAGCGTTTGCGTCCGTGTTTCAATGCAGATTGTTGGTCGGTTTATCATGCACGCATACGAAATAACTGCAGTGATCTCAATTCAGACTTGTTTAATAATCACATTAGAGACTATCCGTTATGTGGTCACTGTAATACTGAAGAAAATGCCGAACATTACTTCTTTAACTGCTCACTATTTAAAGTCGAAAGCCAGAGACTTTTTCGTAGCACTAGACATTTCATCTTCTGAGCACTAACAAACTACTTTACGGATCTTCTAACCTCTCTAATGATGATAATGTTGTAATATTTTCGGAAGTGCATCACTATATAAAGTACAGTAATCGCTTCTTAGACACTCCACAGTAAGCACAAGGAGCACTCCACCTCTCTCATCTTTCACTTTTTCTCTCTTGATTTCTCTAGCTCTCTCTCTTCAATCTTATTTCTTACACTTAGCTAAACTTCTATTTTATCAGTTATTATTTATTGCATTATATGATTTATTAATTAGAAATATTTTGTATCGTAGTTATTTGACACATTATTCTTATTCCTTTGTATATGAACATTACATAAATGCATGAAATATTACATTTGGTTTCATAGTTTATGTGACAACGCAATCGTTTTTGCTTTTCATGTGACATTTTGGGAAATGGCCGTAACTGATGTTGGTAAAACTCGTGGCCCAATCCCTTTGAATGCCCTTTTTATATGAACGTAAGCTTTTGTTACATTGCACTGTTTCTGTTTCTTTGTTGTTATCATCATCATATAATGTGTAAATGTATCGTCATGCAATAAAATATGTTTAAAATGCAGATTGTTAAGCGTAATCTGAGTTTCAGACTAAAATTATAACTTACGTTGTTAATTGACTATGGTATAAGTGCAATGATAAGTAACCACAGTTTTAGTAGACGCTATTCTCATTGTTATATCAAATGCATTGTATTAAAACAAAAGAAAAAGAATACTGGTATGCAAGTACATAAATTTTGTCATGTGAAAACGAATGATTATCGATTATATGATGCCACTTATTCTAAGTTTAAAACATTTTGTCACATGATAAAACAGTATTTTAGCGCACTGTTTCAGATTGAAAATAATCATTTGTACAAATATGTTTTTTTTTAAGTATTTACATTATCAATGCGTTTCTATAAGATCAGGTCGCCTGAGAAGGTGTGGACACAAATATCAATGACCTCGTGTACAGACAAAAGTCAACCAAGGAATGGTATGATATTGTTTATTAAACTGTATTCTGTCAATTAAAAATGAAAGTTTGTCTTGCATTTGAATAGCAGTTTACATATTTTAATTGTTAACGTTTGCCTTCGGATAGAGTTAAAAAACGTTACTCGAGCCCGTGGATCCAAAAAAAAATATCATTCCAAATTGCCAAAATAAACTCAGAAGTTAAGTAATGTGGCAGTGAGAAGTAGTTTGTACGAAAGCCTTTACTGAAGTTAAACTATCACAACTAACGTTGCAGATTGTTGAACGTTTCAAGGTTATTGCATGTTGCGTTTTTGTAGGTCATAATACATAATTTGAAAAATACCAACAAAGAACACATTCTTATTTTGACAGAATATAGTCACACATTCGGCAGATACAGACTTTTCTACTAAAACCTGTTTGTAACCTCATCTGTTGAACTCTTTATTGGTTATAGGACTCCGTTCCGTATTTAACGTATTTGAACTAATTTTCCAATATTATATTATTTCAATGAATGTTCAAATAATTGATTGTCAGAGGAAACAGTAATAGGGTCTGATTAAGGGTCGGCAGCGATGCAAAAGTCGATTGAGGGACCAACATTTTAGATTTAAAAAAATCAACTTCTATTTAGTTTTGCAAGCATGACTCATATATCCGATACGAGATGAAAAGCTGTAGTAGTAGAGCATTTTTTACGATAAAGTATTCTATCAGATTTCCAATTAAAAAATATTTACGCTTTCCTGATATGTCTTAATACAAAAGAATATGTTTGTGAGAATTGATCGGAACGTTGTTGGCGTTGTTGAATAAGTAGTCTAGGGGCATTTTGACATAAAAACGAAGTACTAATGTCGACAGACATTTCTGTAATAATGTGTATGCTTTTTGATCCAAAATCTGTTAAAAATAATTGTAAAATTTGTTGAACTCCTTACTAACCCAAAACATGTCACCAAGAATTATAGTTCAGCCCCTAAAAAGATCGTTCCTCAAACTAAATAAAACATGTCTTTTTTAAACGTTTCAGTTTTTAACCCACTTTTGCATCGCCACCGGCCCTTAAGATAGAATGTGCCTATGAGCGAATTTTCAAGTTAATGTCTGAAAATTAGTATACGAATAGAATCGCATATGCCTAGTTAGGGAAAGTTTTTTTTTTCTTTTTCAATATTCGGACCAGTTTTGAAACTACGAGTCTTCAAATTATGCCACTGGCGTCAATTTTGAGACGTCTGTCATATTTTTGCGTTCCAGCTTCAATTAACCGATATTTTCATGAATTCTTCGTTTATCGCTATGACATTTAAACCTCAAGTGCGTCTTGTGAAAACGTACACGCACATATATTTTTCGTTCTCTTGTTTTACGTTTAATATTTTAAATTCGTCTATAACGTCATTTTTCGCGGGAAAAACTGCGTCGTGTTTCGCCAAAAAAAGTGCGTCTTTCTTTAATTTTTGAACATGCTCGTTTATTTTTTTTATTTTTTTAAAAACATGTATTCAATGTTTTATTACAAATCGCCTGATATCAAGAAAAGTGTACCTTACCGACTTCGTTTTTGCGCAGTATCAAATAATCTAACCCCTATACCTGTTTTTTTACGTATTGTATCTAAACGTTTAGCATGACGTTAATCGAACTTTGGCTTTTGATAATTAAATGAAAATATTAGAAATCTTAGAGTGGCTGTTAAGTTTAATGTTAGGGATATCTGTTATTCTTGTTGTACAAATTATCTAATACCACACAAGACGGGCGTTGAATTACCAGCTTTATAAATCAACGGATGACTTAAATATGGCGGCTATTTTAATGAGAGGTTTTCTAAATTATTAAGCAATCTCATTTGCCGAATTATAATATTTTGATAATACACATCAATAATTGTTCAAGTCATGGGATTATAGTGATAAGTGCTGTGTTTTCATATATTCACCTACAGTGATAACACAACAACAAACAGTTCTACTACTTTTTTACTTTTTTAGTTATTTTCTTTTATAAGTATCAGTAGAGATCTGCAGTTATAAGGCTCTAAACTAAGCATAGTAAATCCACTTATTCCATTCACAAACTATAACTTAACACCAAAATATGATAATCGACAGAAATCTGCATTGCAATAAGCAAAAACGGATCCAGGCACAAGAGGGGGTGCAACAGTCCCCCCCCTTCAAATTAATATTATTGACTAAGTTTGGTAGTGGCACCCACACAAACTCTCACACACAGTGAACTCTTGAACAACTTCCAACGAGGGTCATTTGTTATGCAACGGTTGGGGGAGGGTTGGGGATGTTCAAGTCTTAACGAATTTAAAATATTAACGAAGAAGTAACTGAGGTTTGTGCAGCCGCTAGGGAAAAGGAAATTGTTTATTTGTGGTATGTTCCTGAAAGACTAGAGAATAAAAATGAAAAAAAAATCCGCATTAGGCGAATAATGCACATTGATAACACATGTTGCATATATCTGTAAAAGTTCAATTTCAAAGATAAACAAATTAATTATTTACAACTAATATCTTTATAAGCGCCAACATATTTTGATTTGCCTTAGAGATACACATTATTGTTTTCTTTCAAATGTTGTGACAGTGTCCAATTAGTTGGCAATTGCTCCATGATAATTATAATTTTGGAGCTCATTTATTGAAAATTTCAAACTAACTAAGATTATTTTGAAAGGGAAACATGCGCAAAAATTGCAAAAGATGCATATGTCGTTAACAATGCGATACATCAGTTATTAAGATGCAATGCATCGTACACAACGATATAAATTTTATGCAAGTTTTTGAAAATTTTCTTTTTCTTGCAATTGTTTATCTGGGTATAGTCCATTTAAGGCAAATGTTTTCAATATTGGTGAGAAGTTTTGCCTTGGTCAATATTCGAAAAGCTTTGTCATCTAGGAGAAACATTTTTGTGGGCGAAATTTGTTTTCTTCATCCGATCATTGTCAAACTTGATCAGTCGAAACGGCAGTGTACGCGGGTAATTTATGTAGGACCATCATCACGTTCTTTTAATATTATACATGTGTTAAAACAAATATGAGAAAAGATGTTGTTCATGTATGATAAAAGCAAAGCTTTCATTTTGGTACTGCTTTATTGTATGCCAATATGCGTACAACACAAAGAACACATAAATACTGTTAGTAACCTGTTTTTAAAATCCAGTGCTTTCAAATCCATTCTTTTGTCAAAATCTTGGATTAAAATCCTTGTCAAAATCCCCTAAACCCTAAGAACCCTTAAATCATACAAAATGACGAAATGATAGTGTATAAGTGCTTATTATTTTTATTGTTGAGATATAAGTGGTTTTAATACGATTTTCTATACAGACAATATGAGTCTCACTTATATTTGACCTTCGTTGTGACCTAATATATCATGTTTGAAGTTAGAGCAAGATATATTTAAAATTTATAAATATATAGTATTAAAAGATTTTATCTAAGTTTTCACTTTAAAGTACGAATTTGAATCACTGGTAATCTAGGAGTATTCCCATCAGAAATCATCGCACCTCTTAGAGGAGTAGATGGTTTAAAGATGTTATTTGGTTGATTGCTTATGACCAATTGTCACATGTTTATATGGCAAAATGCTAAGCCAACATCAAATATTATGCGAATATGGGACATTCATTTCCAATAACGCACCCCAACAATAACGAGAACTGCAATTGTGTTATTTGCGTTGCAATCATTTTAAAAAAAGTTAGCTCAATTTTATTTAAACAATATACGCTGCATTTGATGCATCAATTTTAACCAGTAAACAGGAGACGAATTCATTATATTTTGAACCCAAAACAACACACAAAAAAACAACGCTTTTCAGTTAAAACTAATTAATGAATTAAATAACAGACAGGCGGACTAACGGCAGAATGACCAAACGTTTGAACGAAAGGACGAATGAACGAAAATACGATAGAGCAAATGCTTGCACGAACAAACGGAAGGCCGAAAGATAAAAAAATATGAAAAACAAAACAAAATGAAGATCACGCTCCATGCTCAGTCGATTTTTTAAATATGCCTGCAAAAATGAATTATTTTTTTTCCGGCATCAATAAATCCCTACGTATGTGATATGTTTATAATAATTTCCTTCTCACAAATTATTTCCTTTCATAATTGTTAGCTGGTATGACTGACATTTGAACACTATTCTATGCGGTTTGGAGGAAGTTTATGATTTTATTCAATTGATGGACTAAGTTTCGATTTTTGTAGGAAAGAATAATATGTTGTATTGTTGCTGTCTTTCGACATACAAATCATTTTATTCTGTTCTAGAACATTGTACTTTGTGCTCTGTTCAGTATAACATACATGATCAGTTATAACATACTGCTAGTAACGTATGAAGTATGGGATTTTAATTTTTCTTAACATCGTAAATAGATAAAGCAGCATCAAGCGTGATATTTTAAAGATGATCTGAGACATACACATGAACATCCGAACTAAGAAAAGAAACATTTATTTTGAGAAATTCGAAAAAAGACTCCCTTGAAACGAAGTGAATGAACACACGTCTGTGAAAAGTCGATCTTGAATCTGTCTCGACAGGTATTGATTTCAGCTCATAGTACGCGTTGTTGTTAAACTTTCAACAGAAACTAAATTAAAAAGTAATTTTAAACGTTAAATAAATGTCGTCATCATAATTGTGGAAAACAGTGACACCGAAGTTTAAACTTTAAACATATTCCAACTTAACATATTGTAACTTGAAAATGAAACTTAACTAGTCGTATATGTTTGCATTAACAATGGATGGATTACCTTAACCTTAAGGCTGCTGAGCTTTTTGTTGTTTACACATTATATATTTAACAACGATTGTGAACAAAGTTATGATAGTTTACACTAAGTCACTCTCGTTGGCACAATGTTGCGCGAGAGTGTGGTCTTGTGTTGTGGTGGAAACCGGAGTATCCTTAGAAAACCCACTTGTCTAGCTTAGTGACCACTTATCAAACTCACATGCGCCCAGGCCGGGAATCGAACCTTGTAGAGAAGCCAGAGCGCTAACCACTGAGCTAACCGGACAACCGAATAAAGTTTTCCAATACAAAGTACAAAAAAACGTTAAAGAAAGAATATCCAACACATCCCCATGGGCCTTATATAAGTCCGCACTTTAACTCACCAGTGTCACTGACGACGTTCACTAAGTAGCGTACGGCATAAGTGAATAGCGTTACACGCTAGTTCGTGAACTGATAAATTCCGCACATCTAGCTACCGTTAAGATATGGACATTCATGCTTGGACGAGAGCTGTGTCAAAAGGGAAACTCATTCAAACAGGCTACTATGCAATATAAACACAATCACTGAGACTAAACATATGCAATGTAAATACTGATTCATTAATACCATAAAAAAAACTTGAACAAGCATAGCAGACTGAATCCTTGTGAAAACGTAAATACTTATGCGACAAGCTACAGAAACAAGCTCAGTAGCAAAAAGTTTAAACATAAACCCTGTTTAATAGCACTGGGTAAACGCCAAAGATATAGAACATAAAGTCACAAGCAAGAAACATAGAAGAACACCACAAAACTCCACAAACAGCATAGTGCATACATACTATATTTACAAAAAACAGGTATATTTATCAAGGATTGTTTGGTACCGCCTTGGAACGGTCAGTAAAATAAAAATGTACTGGAGGTTTTAACCAGTTTGTGTGCACAACATTACTGTTATCCAAATAATAATAATGACAATGGTAAGATAGAAAAAGCCAACCAATATGAAACAGCCTCATTACCACCCACACTCACAACCAAAGCAAAGTATGCTCAGTATAAAAATATGGTTTACCTTAACAGCATGACTACTTTCTTACCACAACTAAATACCACCAAATAGGTCATCACATTTTCATCACCACTGCCATTTAGTTACACCATCTCCGACTGATTCTTCAACATAAAAATTCAACATCTCTGACGGGTACAGCCACCTTTGATTTCATATCTCTGACGCAAAATGTCACATATGGTTTGTGATTTTGTGTTCTATGTCTTTGGCGTTTGATCAGTGCCACTAAACCGGGATTATGTTTTAACGTTTTGCTACTGAGCTTGTTTCTGTAGCTTTTTGCATTAATATTCCAATCTTTGACTAAAGTTGCAACCTTTGATTTCATCATCTCTGGCGGAAACTGTCACATATAGTTTCATAATGTGTTTATGGTACTGCTACCAATGGTTCCACCATCTCTAGCTAATATTACGTCCTACGGGTAAGCCATTTCAGACTGATGCTGATAACAATCTGTGGCTGATACTGTCACCTGTGGGTTCACCAGGTATGATTGATACGGGCATTTACTGAAATTGACAACGATGGCTTCACCATCTCTGACTGATATTGCATCCTATGGTTAAGCCATTCAGACTGGAAGTGTAGTGTTCGTCTTCATCATCTCTGACTGATACGTTCACCTATGGTTCCACCATCTGTTACTGACACTGGTATTTACTGAAATTGACACCTGTGGTTTGACCATATTTGACTGATACAGCATCTAATGGTTAAACCATCTCAGATTTAAACTTTATCCTTCGTTTTCTTCATCTCTGACTGATACGGTCACCTATGGCTTCACCAGCTCTGACTAATAGTACATCAAACGGTTTTACTTTCTCTGACTGAAACAGCACCCATATCAGCCATATCAGACTGAAAGTGTATTATTCGTCTTCACCATCTCTGACTGATACGGTCACACATGGCGTCACTACCTCTGACTGATACGGTCACCTATGGCTTGAGCATCTCTGACTGATTCGGACAACTATGGCTTCACCAACTCTGACTGATACGGTCATCTAAGGCTTCAACCATCTCTGACTGATACGGTCACCTATGGCTTCACCATCTCTGACTGATACAATCGTCTAAGGCCTCACCATCTCTGACTGTTACGGTCACATATGGCTTCACCATCTCTGACTGATACGGTCACATATGGCTTCACCATCTCTGACTGATACGGCCACCTATGGCTTCATTATATCTGACTGATACTGCAATAAACGGCTTCACCATCACTGACTGATACTGCAACAAACGGCTTCACCATCACTGACTAATACTGCAACAAACGGCTTCACCATCTCTGACTGATACGGTCACCTATGGCTTCACCATCTCTGACTGGTACGGTCATCTATGGCTTCACCATCTCTGACTGATACGGTCACCTATGGCTTCAAAATCTCTGACTGATACTGCAATAAATGGCTTCACTATCTCTGACTGATACTGCATCCTATGACTAATATTGTATTTTACGTCTTCACCATCGCCTCTGACTGATACGATCACCTGTGGCTTCACCATCTCTGACTGATACTGCAACAAACGTTTTCACCATCTCTGACTGATACTGCATCCTACGATTAAGCCATCATAGACTTAAGTTGTATTCTACGTCTTTACCATCGTCTCTTACTGATACGGTCAGCTATGGCTTCACCATCTCTGACTGATACTGCATCCTGTGATTTAGCCATGTTAAACTTATATTATATTCTACGTATTCAACATCGTCTCTGACTGATACTGCAATATATTGTTTAGCCAAATCAGACTAACATTGACACATCTGTCTTCATCATCTCTGACTAATAAAGTCACCCATGGTTTCACCGTTTCTGACTGATAATTATAATTCATTATATGCCTATCAAATTCCTTTTCCATATCAAACAGTGAAAATACAGCACGCCGTATTTAAAAGCCGTTTCATGATACTGTCAGTTTCTGATTCCTTATCATGCAAGTACCGTGTGTTTTCTCGGAACTACTTTTGCGTTGCTAAAAATAGAGTGACCATTCTCTAGTGCTTAACGTTACAATGCTCCAACACGGCATTTGAATTTGTTGTCTTAGATCAACCCAAATCATAATTCGTATGATAATATATGAATGTCATTGGATTGTAATGTTTATTTCAGGAAGACATTTTCTGAGATTCATCATCTTAGCGATGAAGAGAAGAAATCAACCATGAAAAGCATAGAGCAATGGTGGAAAAAGTACATCTTTCGAGGCATTTCAGGACAAGAAATAGCACAGGAGCAGTTCTTGAATCGACTGAACCAAGAATTCAAAAGCAATAAAGAAGAGTTCATTAAAGACAAGAGGAATTATTTTTCAACAATCTTGGGAGTGATCGATATCAATCATGACAAGTTTATCGATCAGGTTGAGTTTGTCTTATGTTTTCGCGCTTACGGTCATGAAAATTTAACCGCCGATACCGATTTCTTTAATGCATACAAGCCGGTCGATGGTAAAGTTCCGGTGAAAGTTATCGTAGATAGCTGGACGGATTTTTTAACCAGCGAATATTCATCCAAGGAGTCAATTGAGAAAAATGCCTTTGAATCAGGTGTTGAATCTTAAACATTATAAACATTAAACCTAGTACAAGTGTTGAATATGAGTTTGTATACCGTAGTACATAAATTTCATTATCTTTGGTCGAATACAAACAAAGATCGGCACCCTCGTTCAGTGATATCGAATTTATTTAGTTTGAACTAATTTTTTGAAACAAACAATCTTTCAACGATAACCTAAAAGTAATCTTCTCATTGTATGGTCAGTGATTACACTAAAACTATAAGGTTTGAACAGGAAATATGTATAAACCTGCCTCGGTCCATCCCCCCTCCTATCCCCGAAAAAAAGAAAAATGTTCTAGTTCTAAATCGATTTATCCGCTGTTGTTGCGGTCATTTTTAGGTTTTACAAAAAATGTGTACGAAACAACAAAATGTTGCATTTTTGTTTAAACTTCTATTTGATCTGTATGTGTTGCAGTGTCAAAACGATCTGATTGTTTTGTGTTTTGGTGTAGACATTTTCAGTTATTAAATTATCAAAAACTCTTCTGTTTACCTCTTCAATAAAATACAATAAATTTATAGCCGCTAGTCCAAACCTCTCAGATTCTCCTTCTTCTAAGGCTCAAAGGAAGTCTCCATCGTAACAACTCGGCAATATCCGGCAAACCCCGGGATGGACCTCGTAACTGGCTTCGAGGTACACGACAAAGTGATGGGATGCTGGCGATAATAAATTATCATTAGTATATCAATTCTGTAACGTTAAAAATTCTCTGAAATGTATGATTTTGATTCATGTCTTAATTACGCTTTGGAGAAAAAAACACTCAGGACTGGTATAATATCACTCCATTTCATCCATAAAACATTAAATGTGTAGATTATGGTTGGAAAAACATACAACACGTATCCAAATTGGCACAGCAATGATAAACACTTTTTACCTTCCCATTTTTTTTCGAGGTCAAATGTTATCACTGACCGAGGTATTCCGACTTAGGAACTCTAAGAAAAATAAATAACTGATTCAGAACTCAACAGCCTCGTGGCTGAAATTCAGACACGATTGTATTCGAAAGCATTGTATTACATTTTTCACTGTGTAAGATAAATTTGATTTCTTCTAAAATGCTAGGTTATAATAACTCTGATCTTTGCCTCAAAGTTTTAAAAAACATCAGCTACTTACCATTTTGTTTTATAGTGTAGTCGTAGAGGTTATTAAATTCAAAAACCTATGACTCTGTATTGTCCACAACAATCATTACTTTATTTTTTGTTATAGCTCATTAAAACAAATACAGAACTTTATCTGTTTACCAGGATCTTACAAGAGCGGCAACGGTATTTGTTGTTTCTCTCACCTCAGTTAAACAAAAAATAGTCAAAATATTGTTTTACTGTAACTCTTAGGTGCGTAGTGAAATAATAAATACCATACGGGCACGTTTTTATCTTCGCACAGGGACAAGACAAGGATTTCGAGCATGGCCAAATCTCTACTTCTGGGTTGGGAGAAAATCGATACTTCAGAGCTAAGCACACAGCTTTTGTTTTGAAAATTTAAGAATTGGAAGCACGAAATACCTTATTGTTACTGCAGCCACAAAAGGGATTTGTGAAATTATACACGAGTGTATAATTTTAATTAGGTGCCGTGGCAGTTCTGTATCATGTAAACAAGGACAACGATCAAAAATAAAGTGTGGTATATGAATTTGTAATTTATCCGCATGATAGTAATAACATGGTTTACCTCCGTTGGCTTTTCACCATTCCCATAGGGTAGATAATGCAGAGACAAAAATAAAACCAAACTCTCTCTAGCTTGGTACTTTTTAAAACTATGAAAACAGCACTTTCGAATTAATTGATAGTGTTCATTTGCAGCTTATTACGGGTAACACTGTGTATATCGCTAATATTCAAAATGTATTCCTTACGTAATCATTGAATATAATCCCGATATCAGAAATAATTAACTACACTGTGGACGATGTACAGATGATCAATATACTACTGATGTTCGTTAAAATTGGATATGTATATTAAAAAACGAACAAAATTACAGATATACCTGCAACATAATTAGTGCTCATTTGCAGTTGCATCTATATAATATTACTCGTTATTTATTTGATCAAATATTCTGTACAGTGACTTTATTTAGCCGATTCAGCCGAATAAAGAAAGTGTCATAGAAAAAAGTAGTTCTCCATTCTGGCATTTGACTACAGTAGGCGTGTTGTGTTTCATCATTTTAGAACGGCGCTCATTCAAAGGCTAGTTCTTCTTTCTGGTATTTGACTACACTAAGCGTGTTGTGTTTCATCATTTTAGAACGGCGCTCATTCAAAGGCTATTTCTTCTTTCTGGCATTTGACTACAGTGGGCGTGCTGTGTTTCATCATTTTAGAACTGCGCTCATTCAAAGGCTAGTTCTTCTTTATGGTATTTGACTTGAATAGGCATGGTTTGTATAATTTCTGACTATTACTATTGTGTTTATCCAACGGCGTGTTTTTCATGCCTGTATTTGACAATTCTATGCGTACTGCCTTCTACCATTTCTTGCTGCTAGAGCGCTCATACACTGGGTTGTTTTTCTTAAGTTTCTGGTATTTGAAAAGACTAGGCGAGTTGCGTTTTATCATATCTAATTTTGAGAACTGTCTTCATTCAATGGTAAGTTGTCCATTTGGAATTTGTAGCACTTGACGTGCAGGTCTTATTACCACTTTATGACTTTTTAGTTTGACCTTCAGTCAACGGCTAATTGTTTTGTCTGATAATTGACTAAACTAGGCATACTTTATTTTACCATTTTTCTGACTGGTAAATGGTCCTCATCTAACGCCTATGAAGTAGTTGATAAGACTAGGCGTGGTGTTTTTTTCCTTTTTCTGACTTTAAGAATGATCTTCATCCGATCGTCCTTCGTGGTGTCTTTTATTATATTATGACTGATCAAATGGTCCTTATCCAACGGATATATGTCAATTCTGATATTTGAATAGCCTAGGTGTTTGCTTTTTACCTTATTTGCATTGTTAGAATGGTCTCCATCCGATGGCTGGTTGTCCTAAGTGTTATTTGACAAGACTAGACGTACTGTCTTGTATCGTTTCTGGCCTTGGGGACGGTATTTATCCGACGGCTAGTTCACATTTCTTGAATTTGACTACACTAGACATGTTTTTATTTTACCATTCTCTAACTTTTAGAACGGGTTTAACAAGATTGAGCGTGTTGTCTGGTGTAATTTTGAATTGTCCTTATCTGATAAAAAGTTACCCTGTGTATTGAGTGACTGTTTGAATCGTCGTTAGTCATTGATCATTATATTTTTTGTGTGACCTTATTAGTATAGACAAAGTGTATATAGTAAATGTCATAGCTGTTTAATGCTCTTTATCCGGAATCTACTGGTTCTTGGTGGCATTGAACAAGCATAAGTGTGGTTTCTGTTCACAGCTCAGCTCTCGTTGTAAGAGGTCATGAAATAATTCTGAAGATCGGATCTTTAAAGTATAACTATATGTTCCACGTTTACAAATGATCCCAAATTTGATTTCATATTCACACTCAGAAAAGCGATTATGTTGGATGTCAAAAAAGACTTAAATAATCGATTTATTTCAAAAATAATTACCTACATTAAATTGCAAATATTCAGCAATCCTCACTGTCATTTACCTGAATGTTAGTAAAACCGTTGGAATAACATTGTGTCTTGGCTAAGTCTCGAAACCGTTCCGTAAGCATGGGCACTGGAATTAAATATTATTCTTTAATTTGTAGTACAAACTGAAATAGACGCTATTGTATCCTTTCAGTTCGCCATGGCCAACGCTTTCCTCGTCTCGAAGTGGAAGATCTGGTACAACTCTCTTGATGTGAATCACGACGGAATGATTTCGTTTGCGGATGTTGAAGAGTCTAGGCAAGTCACTTTTTCTACTCAAATTAAAGTTATAATCATCCTTACATTCAGGTGCAAACAAGGATCAGATGTACACCTTTTTTGGAAGGCTTTCTGTCAGGCGTTAAAGTTAAATTTAGCATTTAATTTCAACAGCTCGGATCTAAACTTAGTTAAAGATCGCTTATGTTAGCTGGATTAATGTTGTTTTTGATGTAGCTTACACTATATTCGTTTAATATCTTGTGCAACTGTCTGAATCGGTGACATTGTAGATAAAATGTTACGCAGTGCGATACAATTTCATTTTATTGATATTTAGTAAACTTATTATTTTAGATATATTTATATAACACTATTGTTAAAATTTCTCACACATGTGTATTTAAAGGTAAAAAAAAATACACTTCGATTAGAATACAATCTACATTTTCAGCCAATGAGAATGCAGATAGGCAGCCATTAAGTAGTAGACTTAATCATTTATAATATCAACGTTCGCGCGTGTTTAAAGGTCTGCATACTGCCAATCATGACCCCTGCGTCGGATTTTGCGTCGACAATATGCCGGCCAATGGGATGGTATTCTAACTCAGTTATATGTCATCAAGTGAATTCTTAGTGATTAAGAAGGACTCGTTCGTTACGATCACTCCGCCCATTCTTAATCATTACGAATTCACTTCATGTCATCTAACTATGACATGAAATTCTAGTAAATATTTCATCTTCAACCTTTCATTTGACCTTTTATTAAAATAAATATAAATCAGAGAGATTTGTCTCCTATTTTTGCTCGGTGATTGTATATATTGTGGCATCATCTTGGAATGATATTTGTGTAAATCAGTATAAGATCGGCGTATGTTTTATTAAGTGATCACAAAATGCATTATAAGCTTGAGCTTACAAGTGATATATATCTTGATATAACATCGTTTTGTGCTTTTGCTCCAAAACCATTTCAACCCGGCATTGAAATCATTGTTACTTTTATTACCAAGTACGGAAACCATAATATTTAAAAGCAGTGAGAATATTTCATCACCAATGTTTTTTCATTTGTACATGCATTTCAAAAAAAGAATGATTACGGTAAACTTTGGCTATGTCCTAACATTACTCACGCTCAATTCATATCATTGGACGCAACATAGAACTGGTATGCTCAAATGAGGGCAAGAGAGCGCACACCTCTTTATTTAAGGGATGGGGTGGGCGTGGCGACCCAATCCCGTTTGATAGTAGTTCGTAGCTCAATGCCAACGGACATTTTACAGGCCCATATCTACAGTTGTTTTTTTTCAATTTTATTTAAATTAAATTACAGGAACAAGTTTTCCGAGCTTCACAATCTTGACGCGAAACAGAAAAAGGATGTTATTGAGAACTTTGAAAAGTGGTGGAACCAGTATATCTTCAGGAAGAGGAAAGGAGAGGAGATATCGGAGAAAGAATTCCTTGACATGCTGAACAACGACTTCAAAACAGACAAAGCCAAATTCCTATCAGAAATGGAAGCATGCTTTAAAACCCTTTTCAATGTAATTGATACCAACCAGGATCGATCAATCTCCGAAGACGAGTTTCTGATCGCTTTCAAGGCATACGGACATGAAAACGTTGCATTGGATACGAAGTTCTTCAAGTCTTACAATCCAGATAAAGACGGATTGGTGCCCTTGATGAATATTGTCAATTCGTGGATCCAGTTCACTACCAGTGAAGATGAATCAAAGCCGGACGTCGTCAAAGCCGCATTTGAATCTGGGGTATAAGAGACAATGGTGTAGGTCCATGTTCACCACACTTTAACCCTGACCAATCAATAGCGCCACAGGTGACTGGTGACGCGCGTTTTGTTTATTCAACAGCGCGGACTTTTATGGATGATTGACACAAGACCATCGCTGATTGCTGAAGTTTTTATAACATTTATATGACGTATAACTTAAATCGAGTACGTGACATTGCGGGACTCGGAGACGGATAAATAAACGTGTTAGTAATTCACGTCATATATCTATTTTAGCCGGCTATTGTTTAAAATGTCCAATATACCTTTTTCACCACCTATGTGTTGCTTTTTTCTCAGCCATACCTTTCCACATTCTGTTTATCCGTAGACAGAATGAAAATGGCAGTACTAAAGACAATAGTTATATTTAAAGGGGCACAATATGGGTTGATAATTGTTAACTTATAATTCATTATTGTTTTTTACTCATCAGACTAATATTATCAATACAAAAAAGCATCGTGTGTAGATGGACAAATAGTCATATCAGTGTTTGATTGTTGACTAAAAGCTACGTGGCCACAATTTTACAATTTAAAATAGTTACAAATTAGCTCTAATAATTCATCTAACTGTTCACAAACCAAAGGCTTTATTTATTTTTATCAATACAGCCAAAATTGTACCAACCTTCATTGTGACCCTTTAAGATGGTTCCTAATCTTCACTAGTCACAGGCACATAAGGCCCATCTTTATTTTAACATTTTAAGACAATTCTTAACTAAAGTTGATTTCTCTTAGTCAAAATAAAAGAAAAGTAATACTATGTATTCTCAATATTATCAATGGATATAAAGTCCTATTGATTGTATTATGTTATTCTATTAAATTACCTGATTAAATTAGACTGATTTAAAACGTTTAATAAAAGACGACTGGGTCTAGCTTAATACACTGTGAAAAAAGATAAACCTATTGATTTTTTTCTAATGTATGTTTAGAGTAACAGCGAAAAGAAAATCACGCATCTGGATGGTAAAGTTGCAAAATAAACGCATAGAAGTTAGGTTACAAAATTTGTTTTGTCAGATAACTATGCATTCATGTCTTTGATAATACAAATAAATTAAGCCCACATTGGAATGAATCATAGTGTAGATTCAATTGTATCAGTGTGAATTATCTGTACAGTAATCTGTATATCTTCAATAACTACAACGATGAGTGTTAGAAGCATTAATTGAATGTGTATGGTGTTGCTTTTTTGTTTATCAAAACGATGTAATGGGAAAAGAAGAACAAGGTAACATTGATTTGAATTTAAAATTGATCAATTTGCTTTTAATATGCATGTTTGTGTCGCCTTCAAAGTATGGCAGACACTGGGGAATCATTTCATTATCGTCACACTCGCTCTTGAATACCCTATGGAAAAGTCACCCGGCAATGTTTACAGTATGCGCATTGCGCATGGCCAGTTGTTGCTCCTATTGATTTTAGCGTCGGTAGTTTAAAGGTTGGGGTCGTAGCAACCTTAAATACAACAAGAGCGATCACAGAACCTCGCATGTTAAGTTGTCGATAAAGGGACATAACTTGGCAATTGCAAATGTCTGAGATATTGGCGTATGTTTGAAGAGCGGTTTTTGTACTAAGTTTCATTCTGAAAATCTTGAACACATTTGAAGTATGGCCTTAAATAAAGTTTTGCATTTCCTCTCGAAAACAGGACATAACAATTACTTATCTTAAAATTATGGGAATATTTTCTTTGGCAACATGTACAGCAATATTAGTTTGATGACCCGTAAAGAGCCAAGATTGAAAGTTTCTTTTTTTATTTACTATATCGAAAATAAAACATAAGGCATAAACACATGAATATGCCATAATTCGACAATTACTATTAAAGTCAGAGTTATTACATTGCTATACACGGGTGTAGATTGGTACCAAATTTCATTCGATGTTTGACGTGAAAGTGGTTGTAGAACAAGGACGCCGACAACGCCGACGACGACGACATTAAAACTACCCATTTTCCCTGAAACGCTGACCAGCTAAAAACTGTTTCGGATCAATTACTTGTTAATGATACCTAGTGTCGATTTCAGATTTCTCAAAACCACGAGTCAATCTCATTCTTTACATTGCTTACGTTATCGATAGGATCTACTTAGCGTAATGATACTTGAGTTAATCGCCGGCGGCCTCATCACATTTTCGTATATCTTGAATCCTATTTATGAGGTGTATCACGATCCCGAGTTATTACGATTGGTCTCTGAGTTGAGCATAACTAGGCAAACTGAGCTTGAATAAATGATCTCATTGTTGTTTAATATATTTTGTTTATCTGTTTTTCATAAAACACTCGAGTTGTTTGGCATTACTTGTAATATTATTATGTGCGACAAATGGTCAAATAATTTGACTAGAGCAAGGCCTTTAACGTTCACATAAACGCACGCAAAATGATACTCTCGACCAACTGAGCTTTGGTGCTCTTTTTAAAATTGCTCGTGTGATTGATAATGCAAAAATGAATGTGCTCAAATGTTGGAGTAAACAAACCTTGAGGCACTGGTATTGGTGTTGCTTTATAACGTATGAACAAAGCATTATGTATATATCTTACTCCTTTCACTCATTAAAAAAAACATAAACAGAAATTTTTTCAAAAAGATTCCTTCAAGAAAAACAGTTATTTGTGCCCGAAAGCTCCCCTTAAGCCGATGACCACGAACGTACCGGAAGTGGCTGAAAAAGCGAGTTTTCAAAAGCACGCTTCCAGAAGAAAGTAAAGCTTTCATGCCTCGAAGCATGTGTCCTGGCTCATCCTAAGGTAACACAATCAAATTAACCTACATGTGTGTAAAAACGGGTTATAATTACGCACCTTTAACTCACAATAACGTTCTAAGTTTATTGTGTTTTTATTTGTAAAAAGTCGTTTTCTTGTGAAATCGTTGTTACTATATCTTTGAATAACACCCATATGTTGGTTGAAAAGGGATTTGCTTCCGGTTTAAAAGTTCGGTTTTCATTTTTTATAAAAATATGTTCATTAAGTCCAGGATTTGTTTAAGAGAATCTAAGTGAGTTTTTAATACAAAATTCATCATTTATTATTCCTCTAGATTTTCTTTTTGAAAGGGTTTGACATGATATCATAGTTTACTTAAATCTTCTTCTCAGTATACATAGTTTACCAATAAACGTTTCGCAACAGTTTACGCAACTTTTAACGGTATTTGAAACGCTTACGTTTTGTGATGTAGCTGGACAATCCAATAGGAGCTATAGAAATAATACGGGTAAATAAATACATTAAATATTTTAAGAATTAATTAATCTTTGTTTAAAAATTTTTGGTCATTGAATGATGCTGAAAATACATATTGACAAAATATTCAAATAAACAGTAATGGCTTTACAGAGATTGCATAAAACTTTTGAAACGCTGTTCACTTATACATAGAAGATAAACAAAATATTGAAGTTAAACATGATGTATCCTTTTATTTTCAATACCAAACATATTTACTTAATTACAAAATCAAAATAGGTCTCAATAGAGATAAACATCATGTTATATATATATGATGTCATTAACTGGCAGTCCTGCACTTAGTATCAACGAGATCCGTCCACGGCAGTCGGCCCTCCACTGGTAACATTTCACGAAGGCTGTCGCGTACCTGTACATTACATTTAATTAAAACCACCTGATTATACTATAATAGAGAGTCACAGAGCACATATATGCAGGTGCTAGCATGTTATCTGGCTCTTGTAAGGACCATGTGGCATTTGACCCTCGCCCTAAGCTGTCTGGTACATGCAGGATTGAAAATAAACAACTGACAGAGCATAAGAAAAGAAAATATGAGTGCAATTATCAGCTGCTGGTCCTTCACATGTATTTGTATGCAAAACATTTACCCTTCTACAGTTATTCGCTTTGCGATATCTTACTTGCAATTTCGAAATAATGCTGTCTTCATGTAAGTATCGCTCACACGAACTGCTGTTACAATTCCATTCCAAAATATTTTAACTTATTTTCAACCAAAGAATACCCTTTTAAACTGAAAACACACTTTTTGACAATTTCGCTCCGTCCAACGTTAATACCATCTTAAGATTTCTGAATGATTATATAAATCAATAAATACTGAAGAAAAAAAAAATAAACAAGCATTACCTTTTCCACCTCACGGAACACTCGAAGCACATTTCTTCCCGCTAGTTTTTGAAGGTCAATATCACTCCAGCCACGCTTAACCAGCTCGGCAAACAGATCAGGGTATTTCGACACGTCCTCTAGTCCAACTGGAAAACTTCAATGGAAAACATGTGAGACCAAAATTTTGTACTGTGGAAGGAAGACTACAATTGACTCCAAACATACATCTGTAAATGCGCGTTCAGTCTTACATGGGTTACTGCTTATTTACCCCGTGTTGCGATCATGTATTCCGAATATTACAACCATTAGAAATCATTCAATATCAAATATATTCCTTAACATTGCACATGTATACAATGATTTCTTATCTTCATTCACATTCAATCTCATAGTGACATACGACTATATACCAAAGCATCCAGTTTGCTCTCTTTTGACTGCTACAAAAATGCACACATTTGAAAAATGTTATAAAATAGTAGTTGTAGCAAATTAACCTCGAACATCACTTTAGCTACATAATATTCCCTTTAACCCATTTAAGGGTAAACATGCATCCATTCACATTCGGAACAATGCTTTAGTTATACAAAAGTAAACGGTTAGTTTTTTTTTTATTTTATACTAACCTTTCAGCACCGTCATAGTCAGCACCAATACCAACATGGTCAACTCCAATCAAGTTCTTGATGTAGTCAATGTGGTCTAGAATATAGGAGGCAAACGAGTGTATAGCCTAACATTGCAATTTTCTGAACAAATCATCATTGTAATTTGGTAACAGAAATGCTCTTAGTATTACAATCATGAAGATAATACACCTGCAAATATATTCGGACACTAACCATTTTTCTAACAATGGTTAATGGACTTCGCAGAATAGTTGGTAGTTACTCCAATGAAGACATTTTCATGTCCACTTCTCCATCAGAGATAAACAGAATGGCCTTACATTTACAATAATCGTGTCCTAAACTACATAGACATTCTTCATTTTTTTTACAGTTGAAGTTGGTGGTCTAATAGAAAAAGAAATACATATGATAATATTGTTTTCTTTATGCTACAGTGTACCATAACGTTGAAACAGCAGCGATGCAACAAAGCATACGGTTTGCTTATACGCTAAGTCGATCCTTGTACACCAAGCGTAGTTCTTGTGGTATATTGAACATCATAAACCGTATTCTATATTTGAGACGGACGACAAATCATCCAGCAACACTAGTACCATGTTTAATCTTAACTATACGGGAATTACATATGAACAAAGGGGAATACTAAAATTTTGATAATTTAATTCCAAACAAACATAGAGGTACACAAACACACGAATACCTGCTACATCTGTAAGCTCTTGGGTCGGTTTGTTGTTTGGTGGACACACTACAAAGGGAGTGTAGAAGTTCACCATCACGACCCCGTCTTTCTCTTTCTGCAGATTAAATAGTATCATGACCAGCAGTAGTATATTTTAATACACCTATTCGGTTATTCGCCAACAAGGCACGTTTCCTTTTACAGTTAATTGTACAAAAAATTCAGTAATGCAATTATCAACGCAAATGTGGCTGTTCACCATCAAAACAATTCTTCAGTTATTAAAAAAGCTAACGCTATTAAGGTAGACATACACTTTTTTGATCATCATTCACGAACCTGACTTGTTTTTCCACAACGTGAATAATATAACACACCATTATCCACACTTGTTTGGTTATTTTCTTTTATGTCCTTCCTCTTTCTTTTATTTCTCTGTGTTCAATGATGTCAAGTTATACTCTTACCGAAATATATTTTGTTATTCACCAGTATGACCTTTCTCCCCCACTGGATAAATTGAACACTATGCTGCAGTAATACGTATATCACCATATGTTTAGTTATTCGACAACACTACCCCTCCCCACACTGCCTTCCTCTCGAGCAGAGGGAAGTGCATAATAAGCTATACGTTTATATTCACATATTTGGTTATATACAATAAAGCCTCCGCTTTACTCATTCGACAGGCTTTATTTATTTATTTAAAGAATACATTCCAGTCAAACACTTGTCCACACATATTTGGTAATTCACCATCAATAGTCAATACTACACCTTTCTCAGTTTACGAGGTAAGGATACAATACACTCAAGAAAACCTCTTATAACCACACACACTGGGTTATGTTTTGACGTCATAAGTTGTGTATACAGTTGACATGTGAACTGAACATAGTTGTTTTGAATGTAATAAAAGATTCATATCTAACAAGTTCCGCTCATTTAGACTTAGCAATTCGGTACTTAACATTAATTAGATATGGTAGCAACTATTATCCACATAGCTTTGTTATAATTCAATGTTCATGTAATTGTATGATTTTCTTATCCATATAAGTGGTTTAAAAGCAAAAGCAGGTTACCAAAATAGATCACTGCCAGTTACATCAATGTTTCACGCCCAATATGGCATGGTTGTGTCTTCGATTTAATTCTAAATTCCAACTGCTTAGGCAGATGATTTGAAATGAATTCACTTATCATTATGCATTCTAAATCAGTTACCGTTTTGACAAGAACATCATCCTGAACGTTGCGGTGATGATTGCAGAGCCGGAAGGCGGAGGAATGGGAAAATATGATTGGAGCACGTGAGACTTCTAAGGCAGCCAACATAGTGCTCTTGGACACGTGGGAAAGGTCCACGATTATTCCCAGTCTGTTCATCTCTAATATCACTTGCTGTGCAAAAAATGTTTCCCTTTAAGATAAACATGACAATAACACATGTTTTAGTTTTTATCACAATATTTTAGCCAAATATAATTCAGTTCTGTTTATTAAACTATATATATAATGACAACATTCAAGCAAATGATAATTTATTGATAATAAATATATATGTTAACTATAGAAGCAATGACAAACTGTACGTACTGTTCTGTCAATTATCTTGCCATTTTATTTACAAAAATCAACATTTCGCATTAATCGCATCTTCATTTGAAACGAAAACTTTACAAACAACGTGTCGATCACTTAAATCAAGTAGATAAGGGGTTACACCAAGCAAATTACGTAGTTCAAAGATATGACATTCAAATGATCGATACAATAAGGATAAGTCCAGTAGCCGACAATTCAAACATGGTCTTGTATAAGGGAGAGACACAAATGGTCAAAAGACAAAACACAGATACAACATATGTTCTTCAAAAAATATGAACCACATAAAGATACAAGAATATTTGAATTGGTAAATGTAGTTGTTCGTTTCATTTCAGTTAGTTTACTCATACAAAGTTCTCATAACATTCGTTACTGATTTTAATAACATTACATAAATTAAATCCCATCAAGCAGCAAATTGATGAACGAATCGTAAAGATCGTATGTTTACAGTTAAGTGCTTTCGGTCATAACAAAGGTGTATCTTGGAGCGAAGCAATCATTAACCTATACAACTAATTTTGCATGTAAATATACCTCAATCGAGTAGTGGAGTTCTGATTTCACCAAATCCGGCAGCGGAATGTATGGGTGTAAATGCTTACAATGAGGAAAGGCGCCCACTACATATTAACAATTAATTGCTTTTGAGCGATTCATTACATATGCTCTGACATGTGATAATCACATAAGTTCGCAAGACTCCTTTCCATTTGATCTTCCCGGACCAATTTGATAACGCTCAAGCTAAATTTGCACTATTTGGTCGAGCTTTGCTAGTCACCAAAACAAATGAAAGCCATCGCAACATGTCAATAGACGTGAAAAGCATTTTCGACTTTTATTCGTTAACTAAGCCAAGTCATTTCTCTATAAAACTTGCATTGCTAACGTCATCCATAGCTACCAAGGAAGGAACACCAAGCGGGACGTACTCAAAAAGACGAACATCGAGAAACAGATTTTTTTACAAAACCCATCCTCTACCACATATTTAATAGATTAGACATCATAAAAGAAACACAATGTTTCTGCATTTCCTGAAAACTTAAGACGACTTTACCTGTGCCCGATCTTAAAGCGCATCAATCATCATCACGAATGTTTCGTTCTGTTTCTTTTAGAATGATGATTGCAAAATAATACCTCCTTGTCATGCACCGTTTATCTTGAAGACGATAATAGTTTCTTCTTTTTAAAACATAAAATGGATTGTCAACTTTGTAAACAAAATCATAAGGAATATATGTCGTTTTGCTGAACATTTCAATATGATTTGTACCCTACACTAAGGGTCACAACCATTGCATTAAGATTGGTAACTGAAAGTGTATCTAATACACAATAACTGTTTTGATTTTGCTGTATACATCTCTTTACACATATAAATAATACTTCCATCTGTAAAAATTTGATTGACATGTAATTGATTGCCAATATCCAAATGTGGTCCTTGAAATATTTTGAGGAGCACATTATACAAAAAGGTTTAAATATCAATAAAATATGGGTTGAATGCATTGGAACTGTCAGTTAATACCGAATTTCACTTGTGGCTTAAAGTGGTTTTCTAGTTCAATCTCATTGTTATCAATCGTATACCCATACGAGCAAATCACAATATAGGTTAATGCAAATGCAATGTACAATTATCATAATGGAATATATACCTTCCCAAAGTCAGTAAGCCCTCCCAGCACAGGTCCTTTATATCCGGGTTCATCTACGTGCCAGTTATCTGCCCTGGATATAAATATGTTTGAAGATGTATATATAACACGTGATTGTATTATGAGTATAATCCAAACTAGTACAATAGCAAAATTGTATGCTAGGTTCCGTCGGGAAAAAACATAAAGACCCAACGAATATGCGTTGTTGTCACCGCACAATATATTACCCACGTACACAAAACTATGTTCAAGCCTACCAGTCATTGTATTAAAGTGTCCCAGTGTTCCGAACATCTTATTAAGCATGGGCAAACTATTTATCAAATGACCTTTCTTTATCGTTTTGTGACTACGAACTGAAGTGAAGACACATAGTTTGTAAATTTAGATAACTCCACCACTTTAGTTTGTTTAGGTTATGGAATGATTCTGTTATAGTAGAATAGTCTCTCCATTTTCCTTGTCAGAATACTAATGTTTTCACATTAACTTAGCATTTAGAGGTTATGGAGCGTGCTCTTATCAGCTACTTGACGAGTTCGCTTTGCTAACTGTATTTGCCAACAGTACACTAAAAGTTTACTACTCTTTCATTCACAGTGGAAGCCTTCTGTACAAATCAAGATGCATTTGCCATCCATCGCAGTGGCCGTGCTATTACTTGAAGGCTTTAAATATTTCATTTTGTAAAGGCCATGATGTTTTTTTATCAGTAAACTTTGCATGAATAAGTTTCGATTAAATTGACAATAAAATGAATAAGTATGTTATTAGAGTCCTAAAGTGCTTATGTCATTACATACTCGTATATCTTATAGTGACAAGTGTTCATGATATATTACTTCATGTTATTTCTTATAAAAAATACCATTTATTTATACGTGTCTCTACGTTTCTATACAAAAAAGCTTATTCGATATGATTCAGCTATAATGGCAAAAGTATGAAGGACACTTTTTAACATAATTATGTTCCCTCGTAGCTCATAAAGCGCATCAGAGTTTAATAGACTAGCTCAAGCGAATTTCAGTGGTCTGTTTATGAACATGTATGTGCGGTCTTATTACAGGTGCATAATTTACTGTGATATGAGTATATATAAGACATAATTGATACTTTTCTCGCAAATGTAATATTATCAATTTGTGGAAAAGATGACGTACAAAATGCGTTTTGGTACAATTTCACCAAAAAGTGCTTGCGAAGTTTTTATTGAAAATTAAATTTGATTTATATTGCACTTGAAATGGCTTAATGTACCTTACATAAACCATACAATTCAAAACCAGAATTAACGCGTTCTTGTGCCTATCTCATCATACTTTGGGGCGGGTATTTCCAGCACTGGTCATATGACCGGAAGCACACATTCGGTATACAAGAATACACACAGTTTATGCGTAAATCAGCATATTACCTCACAATACATATTTGAAATACTTACCACGGCGTATTACAGCTGTGTGTTACGGTCATGTATCTGACACCGAGATCATAGTACATGCGCAGTGTTGCTAAACTGCTATCAATCGAATGCCCTCCTTCTAGTCCTATGATGCTTCCTATCTTGCCCGCATCGAATGCATCAATTACACCTACATAGTATACAAAACGTAATTTTGATCCGTAAGGTTTTAGGCAACCCAATATATCAACACACATTGATAATTAAGCGTTTATGATTCATTAATTATCAAAGTCATCTATTTTCAATATTACAAAGCTTAGCTGGACATGATTTATTTGATTATTATATAAACGTTACTCCTTTGAAAGTACTTGCCTTTTGAAGATGAATTACTTAAAGAAAATATAATGTTGAACGAAGCGTCCTGACTTTACTAAGCTTTCAGTCCTTTGATTGTATGAAA
This sequence comes from Mya arenaria, assembly GCF_026914265.1. Taxonomy (NCBI): domain Eukaryota; kingdom Metazoa; phylum Mollusca; class Bivalvia; order Myida; family Myidae; genus Mya; species Mya arenaria. The sequence goes on from NC_069122.1 coordinate 13,458,281, forward strand.
ATTTTGCAAATTAAAGTTATCTCAAACCGTTTTTGGCTGACTAGGAATGTTCCGATATGTGACTTCCCTTTCTTCAAATAGTTTACATAACTAAACATTTGGAAGAAAGGTTGAGCTAACACATGTCGTTTTTATTCTGAACCATGTTTTTCGCATTTGTTCCTAATTATTGTACAATGATGCTTTTAATTACGAAACCGTATGATCACACAGTCTTAACCCTTTAATTTTCTAATGCAGACTGTGTGTGATGCTCATATTTTCAAACAATATCTGCATCGTATCTTTGAAATGTTTGTGGAGTTTTGTGCTGTTCTTCCATGTTTCTTGTTTGTGATTTTATGTTCTATGTCTTTGGCGTTAACCCAGTGCCATTAAACCCGGTTTTTGGTTAAACTTTTTGCTACTGAACTTGTTTCTGTAGCTTTTCGCATAAATATTATTAGGAAAAGAGTGAAGTTAATGCACGTAAACTGGTTTAAATCCCCAGTATTTTTTATTATATACCAATCATTAATCCACACGCAATACACATCGCAAAATATGGTGGTCCGTATTCCACTCCAGTGCAACACTGCCGTATTCCACTCTTGTGACGTCACGTCATAACAAGTATCGTTGCGCGATGTTAAAATGACGTCATTAAACAAAAAAGTGCGTCGTTAAAATGACATTTAATATGAAATCATGTGGCTCTCAAGTGATCTAATCAGTTACGTATATAATAAAAGGGTTATTAAAACTGAGTTTGTTCCGGAATGTCGTATTCGACTCTCGTGGATATTTGCAAATTTTGATTTCACTCGGCTTGCGCCTCGTGAAATCCGAAACTGCAAAAATCCCCTCGAGTCGAATACAACCTCCCAGATCAAAACGCAGTACTAATATCCATATTACAGTTTACTGACCGTTCCAAACAATCCAAATTGAACGTATGTAGCAAATATGAATGTCGGTACAGTTATAATCGTATGATTATACTTTGCTTAAAAAAGCAGTTACTAACATTTATTAGGAGTAGGTGTATTTAACATTAATTAAGGCCGTTTTATAACAGATTCAACGCCGTTCTATATTAGATATACACGTTTAATAAATTCGTTCGACCCTACACGTTTGTTGTACATAATACTGCTTGAATCATGTTTTCTTGTCCATAACCATACAGTATTGTGCAGGTAAGAGTTTATACGACAAAAATTAAGATGGTGGCATTTGAAAAAAAGACGCTGCTGTTAGGTTCATACAAAACAGGGTATACCTCTTGCAACATCAAACATACATAACTAAAGCATAAATTTAAGCAACTTCTTTGTGGAAACATCAAACTGTACCTTGTGCTGTATCGGCATACTGGAAGGTATCTGGGTATTTCTTTATAAAACGTTTTATTGTATCCAGCTGTTCGAGAGTCAATCGTACTGCATCCACGTACTGAGAATGACACGTCACCCAACATGACCAAAACTAGAATAAGACCAGGTATCTTAAATTTTAATAATAAGATAATTTAAAATAATTGGCTGAGATCGGTGGCAACAACTTAAGTATGATGTGAGGTATCATCATCGAGTCTCTGTGGCTAATGACCGTACATGTTTGACCCGTGATCTTGTTCCGTATACTTACATATTCTATAAAAAACAGGTAATTCCATTCACATTAAAAATAATATCACTGATGTATTCTTAATCTCAACAGGTTTCTCAAAATCAATATATGTCCTTTAAAACAGGATCAAGTTCACTTTCGTTTCGGCATTAAATGTGTATATACTTATCTCAAATTTAAGGGTTTTAGTACACATAAGTAATGGTTAAATAATACACTTATAAAAATGAAATGCGACGCAGTCACACGACTGATTATCCTGTATTAGTAAAACAATAACAATCCCTTAGGTTTAAGTGGTCTGCATTATTTGATTATGACTAACTTGGCCATGAACTTTTTATATCTACCGCCTCACTGGATTTTAATCAATAACGGATGACTGCTATTTTACTGAAATAAATGAATTGAAAAAACTTGAGAAATACTGAGTTCTCAATGGACAATATATAATGTTGACCACTTAATATAATTTTATTTAGGACAAATCAGATAAATTATTGTTTTAAATCTGTAAAATCAAATAATTAGGTGAAATGAATTAACATTCTTAACTTGTTTCGCTTAACACATTGCGGCAAATTTGGGTCAGTGCCTTTGAAAACAGGCTATAAGTAAGGACACCAGAGCTAACCTGAGCACCCAAGAGTCCCTGCTTAAGTCTTGGAATGTCTGTCTGTGCCAACACTTTGTCCCAGGTAAGACGTAGGTCGGAGGTCAGATCTACAGTGTTTACGGAATCGTTTGCGTACGCAAGGTAAAGTTCAGCAAGGTCGTTATGCCTAAAAGAAAACAAGTTCTTATATAGATTTGTTCAAAAATGAAGATCAAGATCCCGAGTGTTTGTCGTTACAGTGGGGCCAAACAAGCCAGAACATAAACGCCGTAAAAACAGTGCTATGAGTGTATTTATGTACGAATGTTTTTGTCTTCTCATTGAACGTTAAAATGTTTTTCGAAACGTAGTGCCAGATATGAGGTTCTAGTGATAATAAAGCTGACAGTCAAACACGTTAGCTGACGTAAGCAAATTGTTGTGTGTTGTATTCCTATTGCATCGCAGCGCATACACTGAAGACGGGGAACTAATTTGCTAACGTTACCGGGCAAACATATTTTCTGATGGCAGGGTAGGTAACCATCTATTAAATGTTGATTAAAACGTTATATTTTGTGTAATAGTGTGTAAATGTAGGTCGTATTTTGCAGGTACCAGTATATTTGCATATGTCTTTTTACATTGAAGATATGTTAAGTTAGGTTTGATATATCAGATGTTCTAATAATATTATTTCGTTAATTGAAAAGCAAATAATTGATACCCATCAATAAGCGGGTATGACTGGAGGACGCATCTTGCTCTGTCTAGGTCGGGATGTGGTGACTTTGGGTTCACACTACAGTGGGGGAGGTGGGTTGCCGGCATTGTAACTGAAATACATTCAATTTCCCCGGGACGTGTTTCATTAAAGATCTAGGTTACAATTAATATGATTATATCTGTTCTATATTTTCAATACTTCGTTTTATACGTTTTTGAGTAGATCTTTCGTATTTTAGTTGGAAATACAGTGAGGTGATCATATCAAAACACATGTTTTAGTTAAAAACACACAATTTATTAAAACGCTTACCCATCCTAACCCAAAGTTTGCATAAATATACAATTAGCAATAAAATTCGGTCGTGGAGATTTTCGGAAAATGAATTTTCTATAATAATTATTAAAATTTCTTGTGTCTATGCCTCTACATTAACAGTTTCAGTTTAAATATAAAAGAAAAAAGTTATGTTAAGGGTCATTTGGACCCTTGATGCTCTTTTCCGTTATTCAACTCAGATGGTAAGATATTTCGACAGCACTGTTATCAATTTAGTATTTTTACTCTGAGAGAGTTGCTTCCGCATCTTCTGCTGACTCAAATCTTTTAATATAAATATATATGATATTTTGGACTTACTAGGCTACTATGTAAGTATGCAAAGTAGTTAAAAGGCATTTCATACCATTTGTGTGGCTTTGATCGTCGATAATAAATCTATCGGAAACACTGTTACCATTCACCGCCACTATGACAATGCAGAGGTAAAGCAGCATTCTAAAATGGACAAATGCATTCAATGGATGTAAGACAATGGTAGAATTATCACACCATACGAACAATAGGGACATCTTATCAATTATTACAAAGTTCAATCGCGTACAAGTGCAAGACTGTCTGGCAGATTTGAGATAATTACGAAATGAATGTCACAAATAAATTTGAAAGTTTAACTTGAAACTCAAATTATGTTTGCCTTTACTGGTTAATAAAGTTAGTATATTTAAAATACACTGATAGGTAGAATGTACTTCGAAATCGCCATTAATGCACAACTATTTGTTATCATCGAAATTATGTTCAGCTCATTAAATAGTGAAATATTGTTGCATGATTGCATTTAATCGTTGAACGAAATAGGTTTTCGAAGTACATGCATTTTTTTATATTTAAATATCTCTGTGTAGATTGAGAAATAGCGAAGATATATTTAAAAGAGTAGCATTTAATGCAAACCAAACAAGTTATGTATTTAATGCAAATCTATGAAAATTGAATGACATAATGTTGTTTATTTTAAAAATAGTTAAGATCACAAAGCAAATACCTGCCACAAAGTAAATCCTCCCACGACTATATTCTAATTGACCTTTGAAAATAAACTTATCTTTCGTACGGACTTGCATACTATATACAGTTCATTATCACTGGCAGGCTTTAACGCTGATAACAGCTAAAAGTAAGTCCATGAGAAATGTTATAGTTTAAGGGACCTATGTTGAGATAAACAAATCATTTTGCAACAACGCACAAACGTACTATATAATCTTGAGACAAACTGCTTCAGACCGTTCACTGCATTTATCATAATATAAAACACAAACTGCAATCACTGCAACCACGCATATAAATATGACGTCAGTCAAACATTTTATTTTTTGTCGACAAAAGATCGCTGCGAAGGAGGTTGCAAAACTCCCGATGAAGATGGCTTTGATATTAATATCAAACTCGTTCACCGACAGGCAGAGGGAACATGATGAATACAGTATACACCCTTCCCAAATGAACAAAATGTCATTTCTAAGACGTGTTTAAATCCATTTGAGAGTATTGGGAACAATTTGACTTCATTTAACTGTGTAACTGTATGTAAGCCGTGACTTTAACTGTATAATATCTGGAAAAAGTTTGATTACTGCTGTTTATGGTCGGATATTAAGTGTGCGTGTAATGTTGTAATTTTGCATGTTACAAAGGGACAACTTCATTTGTACTTTAAATACAACTATGATGGAGATAACGATTATACGAGAAACGACGATGGTGATAGACATTACAAGTCGAAACCGAATAACAGTGGTTAAAATATCAATACATTCGAGACAACAAGGACAAAATGGATACATATGTTGACAAAAAAGACAACAACGCAACTACCGCGTCGTTCGACATGATTAGGAGAAATGACGTTAACAGTCAAGCAGCTATTTTTATTTAAAGATAATTTAACCAACAATAAATTGTTAAGCCTTTAATAATCTGTTGACTTTATAATATGCCAATTTCGTAAACAAACCTTTATACATATATAAATCTTAAATGTTTGACGTGTTAATCAACCGCAATCGGAAAACTTTCGTACATGGAACACAATCCGGGACAAATGCCATACCTAATGACTTGTATATAATTGATAAGCGCACTGTGGAACATGCAGACATTACATTTACTTTAGCGCTTATTTACCTAGACGACGGACGACACCGCTGCCAACTACGCAAAGTTCATGTGCAGGGATTTTTCGGGAGTCAGCAGCCCCTACGAGATTGTTCATAAGCCCGGACACGGTTATTGGGGCACATGGGGATCATTCAGGTATATGAAGTTACAGTTGTTGTGGATGATGCAAAAAAGTATGTTCCGAAAGAACGCACCACCAGAACAACACTAAAATACAGTAATTCGGAGGATGAAAACGGGACAGTATGTCAGGACTGAACTCGCAGGCCAATCATGACGGATAGTCTATACTTTCGTTAAATAACGTATACGCACATTATCAAGCAACTACGTTTAGCTGTTTGAGACTGTGCGTTAATAATGTCAACCGATTTCAAATACGGGTGATTTCATTTAAATGTTGCTTCCGGGTGCTTTTGGTATTGGTAATTTAAGCACCAACTTTTTTCCAGAATATTGCGTCAAGTATCTCGAGAAGTCTTCTTGAATACAAATAAATATAACTATCTTTAATTTTATTTCAGCGAATTTTGTAACCCGGATAGCGCTATTTGCGGTATCAGCACAAAGATAGAAGATGACACCTGGGACGATACAGGGCTAAATGATGCGAGATTTTACTGTTGTCCCTTCTAAGTTTAGCTAAGGTTCGCTAAATAAACGACTTCGTCAATGCTACTGTTTGTTGTTGTTGTTGTTTATTGTTGTTGATGTGTATAATTATGATACAAATAAGCACGGTGATATATACGATTAATAAGGGTCTCCATGATGATGCCTATCGTGTACGTCCCTTTTCAAACATATAAATACATAATTGTACAGTTTTGACATGTAGATAAAGGAAAATATACACTAAACACGTGGACGTTATCAATTTTCAGTGCGAATACGCATCACAATAAATTGAAAGTCCCTTTAAGTTAGTAACATGTTATTGGTTTTATCTATCTAGATGGTCATTATATGTTTCAATGCCCCTTGATATCAGAGTGTTGATTCGTGATAACAGGTCACTTATTGATCGAATATGATATCATGAATGTCATATTTACTTATATAGTATGATTATTTGTTTGGCTTGTTTTAAGGAATGAATTGCGGGATTGATGTCATTATCGGGGTATGAACGCAATTGGGATGGTTAAAGTGTGTGGAGTCCGAAGGACTCCACGCGTACTTTGACCATCCCGATTGCGTTCATATACCCGATATTTACTAATATTAAACTTTATTACTTATATTTACACCAATAGTTCATTTTTTCATTAAAAATAGTTTAAAAAAAACTTCCTTTCATTCCTTAAAACCATTTCGGTAATTCTTCTTACCCTTTCCATAAATAGAACAACCCGACCGGTTAACGCGTTTTTTGTTACCGTAAAAAATAGTTCTAAAATATAACTAGGTTTTTACGTGAAATGGAAACGTTAATGGCAAAAAGTAATTTAACAAAACATAAGGTAACACTTTTAAACATACATCCTCGTCTGCTCATATAATTCAATCAATAACAAGAAATACACATTTCAATGTCAAGTTTGTGCTAAGAACGAAGTGTGCACATGTCGGATGGGATTATTATTCATTTTATTGTGTCATTTATGGATTGCTATTTGAATGCTGCAGTTATTGAATGTGCCATTGGTGAAAATCTGAGCAAGCTGGGACGATTCATCAGATTCATATCTAGGGAATGGCGCAGTGGCAGTGGCAGTCGGACGTCCCAACAATGAATTAGTGGGTGGGGAAAGAAAAGCTTGGACGACTGGTCCAGATGAATTTGATGCAGCTCCGGCGTTCATGCCATGTAGGACATTGCTCATGAAGCCTTTTTGATCGGCGCTTGATTCCCTGGTGTATGACCGCAGGGAGGCTTCATTTCGATGACCAGACATGTACATTATATGTCTGGTATCCAGACCAGTGTCACTGAGCTGTTGGATGGCAGTAGCTCTTAGACTATGTGCAGTGTAGGTCACACTTGTGCGTGCTTGCTTGCACATATCTCCCATAAAGAGGCTGTATGTTCTGGCCGAGAGCGGTGATTTAATATACCAGATGGAAGTTGTGGCGGGTGACACCAAAGCATTCTTATTGCATGAATTAAAAAGATATTATGCAGATGGATCTGTCTTCGCAACAAGAGCCTTCAGTAGCAGGACCGGGAATGCCTCAGACCCAGTGGCGTACATCCACCTGTCAGAAGGCGCTTCATCCTTGGTAATTCCTCCCTGGAAGTTTTTCTGCTGGGTTTCATGTGTAAGCCGCGCATATTTCAAACAATCTTCATCAAACAGAAACTTAAACGAGTCCCGCTTCAGTTGTTGATGGAACTCCAAGCTCCTGCTGACAAAATGAATCGCAAGGTTATACCAGATTGCATGCCTGTGTTGAAGTGAAAGTCTCGGCTTTGCTGCAAATAATAATGGGTATATTTTCACAATTTTGCAAAATGATTTATTAAATAGGACATAATATGCTAATATTGAGATATATTGTATGTTAAATCATATTTATTTAGCAATTATTATACTTAGTGTCATTTTTATAACAGACTTAATGCGTATTTTTTATATACCCGAATTAAAACAGAAAACAACGAAATCTGCCATTTCAGACTGTAAAATTGAAATCCTATAACCGCCCTTGGGTATGCTAGAATTTTTACCTGATATAATCAGCAAGTCTTGACAAATCACCATTGCTGATAATACTTTTGTGCTTTGTAGGTATAGATAGGCCTTCCCGTATCTGGGTTTTGAGGAGACCATTGAGTGTGCGGTTTGCTGATTTGAACAGTTGGCCATGGACAATATCTATATTGCTGCCTGCAAGATTAAAAAAAGTCAGGGTTTTCGATGCCGGATTTAGAAATAAAACAAGAACATCTCTTAAAAAATAAATGTTACACAAACTAATAACAAAGTAAATAAATTTAATTTGATTAAAAAAGTGTTATTATTGAAAATGATTTAGTATAAGTATGTTTAAGTCATACCAATATCGCTCAAGTGACGATTGAGAGCAGCCCTGATGTTTTTCATGGTGTTTTTGCGGTAAACCTTCAGTTGCAGTTCAGCAGACTTGCTTTTCTTCTCCTGAGGTGCTACCTCGGAGTAAAACCTCCTCAACAGGTTGTTAAGACGTTCCTCCTCAACTGTGGCCAAATCAACGACATCCCCATGTAGAAAGAATCATGTACTATTTTGATTAAATAATTTTAGTGGAAGTGTGTTATTTTAAGCAAGCTTTAGGAACTTCTGTAATAAAAAAATTGCCATAGAATCACATAAAATGTAAGGCAACAGTGAAAGGAAAACAAAATAAGTTTGATGTGTGTATATTTCTTTTTATCGTTTAATCAAATGTGCACACAAAGTTGTAAACATTAAAAAAATAAAACACATACATGCAAATATTTATTGTGAACTTTATAAATCTGTCAGTGAAATGAACCTTGAAATATTTTGAGGCCCCATTGAGTATTTTACTTTGTTTTAGCTGCATGGTTTTTGTCTTCAATGTGTTTAACCTCTTCTTCTGTCTTTGGTTTCAATCGACTGAGTGACCCAGTTTCAGTTTCACTTTTAGTTTCACTTTATGTTTCGCTTTTGGTTTCCTTGCCTGTGTGTATGGCGTCTACATTTTCGAAGCCGGTAACTTCATTCAAAAACCAATGGAAGATCTAGTTCTGATAGCATATTAAACAAAACGACATCAAATGTGCCGAAATCAGTGTCAAATGTGCCGAAATCAGCGTCAGCCATTTTAATCGTCTGCAGCAAAACTTTTCATTCATAAAAGTAGTACGCTGTTAATATTAATACGCGATGATTCACGATCCGAACATATCCGAAGATGTTGCGTTCATCGATTGATGAACGCAATTGCCCAAAGGCAGTTCATTGAAGGAATGGAAGTTGATGTGTAAATATAACCTGTTTAAATTTCATCTAGTCTTGGTTTTCGCAAATCAAGTGTTTCATATATTTTTTCTTTATGATAACTTTTATAAAACTAATTATCATATATGATTCAAAATAGGATATACTGTTTTTGAATAAGTTAACGCACCAACACAAACTATGTCCAAGTCTTTAGTTTATGCTTAAAAAGCATAAATTCACATTTTGTGGGCGTGGACATCTGTGGTCTAGTGTGTGGTAGTGACCTTAAGAAGACTGCATTCGTGTACTGAATAAAATATAAGATTATTAATCGACAATGGCTCAAAAGTAGTTTTCACATGTTGTAGGAGAAACTGTTTCACATCATGCGACTGACTGCATCCTTCACCTTAATAGTAATACGACCCGAGGATTTGAGTGTGCGCGAAGAAATAACAGCTAATTTTCCAACAGCAGGGATTCTGACAGTTTGTGGTAAAAAAGGCTAAGAAACGTTGAAATGTTACACGGTTAAGAGTTGTATAGTAAACTATCACTGCCATATGAAGTTACTTTCTTTACATTATTCCAATATTTCACTAGGAATTTCAATATGTATTTTGACTTCGTAAGTTTAGCATAGACAACGCTTTAATGTTATTTAGAATATATATAATGTTATGCATAACGATATATTTGAATGAATTATTGTTTCATTTAAATCTTAAAAGGGGCTAGACACCTGCCCAAAAATGGTACAGTATTACCACAAAACAAGCCTTTTAATTTCAATGCGATCTAGTAGGAGCCCGATTAAACATCATTTTACATAATTAAAATAATATAGAGGATATTTCTTTTTATTTCATGCATTTATAGTGTTTATAAAATATTTCCCAGCTGGAGTAAATTTTGTTTGACGACACTCCCTTTCTGTGGCCTCTGTGTGAAGGGAAGTTACTGCGGCCTAACCGCTATGTCTACGCTATCTCCTTTTCGCGCGAGCAGTACGTGCACTAAAAAAAAGTTCCAAACTTTATGGAAATGGTTGTTGGAATTGAAATTATTTTTAGATATAACCCTTCTTCCAATAACGAAACCTATCATTTTTAACATGTATTGAGGCACAAAACAAGTATTTAAACAAAAGCATTTCAGAAATATAAGAATATATCGCGTAGAAATACAATTAAATGAAACTTGAGTATGTGGCATTATTTGTACAATTAATAACAAATTTAACAGATTTAAATTAACAAAGATGGATTTAAAAACTGTATTCGTAGAAGCAACGGAAGCCGAGTCTAGTGTTTTTCGTAGTGTATATCTATTCACTGTCGCTCTCGGACTCTGGATCTTGCGGTATTTTTTCTGTGTGAATTTATGCTCAGTGCAGCCGAAGGATGTTTTGTTGTTGAGACAGCGAATTAGTTTCATATCCATTAAAGTTGAATGTCACATTTCCGTTAAATTTTGGGTTTAGGAAAATCCCAGAGGAAATGTCGAGAATATGCCCGAAGATGCTTTTGACAAGGATGGAGCGCAGACTTTGAACGTTTTCTCGAGAAGATGTCGAAAAATACCATAGCCTAGTAAGGCTAGTTGGTTTTCAATCTGCTTTAATTGTTTAGGTTTTTATGGCCGATGATCTGAGCTATTTGATAAGGCTTGACTCCTGTATAGTTCGGCTTTTGGACAAGCCTTAGTGAGCATTATTTAAAAACAAATGAATTGTTGAACTGATGAAGGTAAACACTTGAAGGAAATTGGTCAAAATCAAAATGCTTGTGCATACATGTACGCGGTCAGAGTTTGCAGGAAGAAATGATCTATCAACTATATTACTAGCACATGTGGCCAAGTAAAATTCAACCGATACCTACCAAGCGGGTTAATGCTTACAGTATGTACCTTGAAATAGTTCATACTTAAATTGGTTTGTTCTTTTTTAATAGTTATAATCAATCGTAAAAATGTTGTTTTTTTTAAAAAAAATAAAATGATTTTGACAATTTTATACGATTCGGCCAATGTGTCTTTTACTGCACTACAGTACAGCCGACAACAAGCATGTACTCAACTTGTTACATGTATGTACTTTTCGAAGTCAAGGGAAGCAAATCTAATAAAAAATGGAAACAAAATAGTTTCGAGTTGTTTGTACTGCACATGAGTGGAATGATCAAATGTGAATAAATTAAAACGCAATATTCATTTTGTTTTGCCCTCCCCATTTTTGATATAGCCCATAATGGTTTCCCAGTTATAAAGAAATCTTTTTATGAGTACAGAAAAGTATAACGACGCTATCTTTAAACTCACTGGGATTAACGACCGAAGTAAATTTTGAATATTAAAAAGGCGCAAAAACTTAAAAAAAAATGCCGTAAGCAATGCGAATGTGCCGTAAGCAATGCGATACATCGGTGAGTAAAATTCCAAGCTTTGTTCACAATGATTTCAATGTTATGTTGTTTATTGATCATGTTGAATCATCTGGTTTCCAGCCCATTCAGAGGAAGTTGTATTTCATCTTGATTTCATGAATTTCGCCATCTTTTGTTATTGAACAGGAACTGACTCCATGCACATAATACAGTCTGAACACTTCTTTTACAAATAACAAACACCTTTGCCGGGGCAGGACATGCGATTTATTGCTTGAAACAGCGTGAGCAGTTCACTGGTATAGTACGTACAACATCGTTACAATAATATACATCTGATCAAATCGTTTTCTACGAAATATTTGCTTACAATTATAGCGTTCTGTTAAACAACCAACTATATGAAAAGATATCATGGGTCAGATTAAAAACCAGAGATAAACTTCGCCCCAACAATAGAGTGTAAAATGCTCTGGAAAACTGTTCCCACTATATCTTAAGACTTGCGAAATAATATACTTAACATACCACATACAATATGCGAGTATTATTGTGTCATGCTTTAAGACAACATTGCCATATATCTGTACATTTCTCTTACAAAATCATTTCTAATATTGTAAAACAACATAAACTTGAACCTGATTGCCGGAAAAGTTGACCGTTCAGATCGCTGTCGAGCATAGAACTAATCGCCACGAACATTATCCCACCTAAACCGCCAACCAATAGCCATTGGTCACCTGACTTTTACACCCGATTAAACCGCGCACTAATATTTGCGCGCCAAAATGTTAAGACAAAAGTTCTGCGCTATGCTACGTAACGCACAGAACTAGTAAGTCTGAACACTTCTTTTACAAATAACAAACACCTTTGCCGGGGCAGGACATGCGATAGAATTTACAAATGTTAGTGAAGTCGGCAATCAAATTCAAATCGTGAAACATTCATAATTTAAGTTGTTTTGTGATGAACATTTTTTTCTCTAGACAATCATCCACATAGCCGTCTTTGGCCGTATCTGTCTTCCATCGACCGTGTCTCTTTAAACACCGGTCTGAAACTCCGTCAGCATTTGCTGCTACAGTAGCTCCACTTGCTCTTAAAGAATGAGTCCCCAAGTTTAATGTTGGAGCGACTAATTGTAACTTTGAAACCATGCATTCTCTAGCGCGGGTATAATTGATATTTTTGTTCTTTTTAACAGAAAACATTTTTTTGCCTGATCTGCATGCTGGCCTGAATAAGAACATATCTTAACCGATTACTAACCCGGCGCATTTCATGTAACGCTCCAACATAAAAACTGGACAAGCCGATGTCGAACCCTTTGCAATTAAAACCTCTTTTCTCCCACGATAAATGTCTGTTTTGCTCTTCTTTATGCTAATAACTAAGTGTTCACTTTCAAATTTAACGTCATGACAAGTCAGTGCACTAAGCTCATCAAAACGTAAAAATCCAGCATAAGAGAGAAGAATCATTGAGAGATCCCGTAGAACTATCACATCCGTTGATTTAATAAACATGTCACAAAGCTTTATCAATTGCTCAGAATTTACAACGTCTTTTTTCTTAATGGGTTTTGAGTTTAAACGCTTTGCACATTCAAGCATTGATTTTACTACACTATTCTCGGTTGGATCTGTAAAATCATTTACAGAGTAGTACCACTTGATGGCATAAAACACTGCCGAAATAACACTGGCAGATTTGTTATTGTCTATCAATGATGATAAATACATTGCAATATGAATGGAATGCGCTGGTCTATATTCGAATCCTTTCTCTATACAAAAGTTTATAAATCCCTTTGCTTGGTGGTGATATTTCAAAACGGTGTTGTCCGCCCTAGCAGCTAAAAGGTGGCTTGCCATTCTGTCGACCACATGTTCAGAATTGTCAATAATCGCCCCGGCTTCCTCGAACTTTCGTTTCAGCGTTTGTCTCAAGCCAATAGCTGCAATACGTATGTATCATGATACAACATGTACGTGTTCCGTATTCGCTTATGATTTAGATACGCGTACGCCAGTCTGTACCTGTAAAACCGTAATCATGACGTTTCTTGTAAACGTCAAGTATATCACAATTTAGCGCCAATAATCTGAAACTCAAGGGATCGTGCATAAATATCCCGTTTTTCCCTTTTCCCTGTAAGACTGCGCCTGTAAGGGAAATCGGCGGTGGAACAATCCAATTCATCTCTCCTACCCAGCTTTACGTAAAGCAATATATGGCTGCCGTACCTGGTAGCCACCACCTTGAATTGAAACGATCACATTTATTGTTATAATGTGACGCAAATCTATCAACTGTAAATGGTCCCCATTTTGTGTCTAAAATATTAAAATTAGTATCACTTATTGACCAATCATCTAAATCTAAGCATCTGCTTAAATGATCTGCTTCTGCGTTATCCTTCCTCGGAATCCATTCTACAAACAAAATGATGTGGTTAACATCGCATATACGATGAATATCAAGACATATTTCGTGTAAATCGTCTTTATTGCTTCCTGAAATCAGAATGTACTTTACATTTTTGTTATCTGTGTAAACCAGAACATTTTTACCCACAAAATTGTGCAGATTACTAAGCATGATTCGACGTACAGCTTCCAATTCCCGTCAGGTAGAACTTTTTACCTTCTTTGCATCAGACCAAGTCCCGTGTACTTTTGAATTTTCAGCTACATCAGGAACTTTAATGTGTGTATTCATTTGCGATAAATCTAAACATTTAGACTCACATTCGGGAGCCTCGAATATGGGAACATGTCTTTGAGACGGAAACCGTCTCTCGCTATCATAGCGAACATACTCACTTCCGGGAGCATACCTCTGAGACTCAACCGATCTCGCGCTATCTGAGCGCACCTGCCCACTTCCGGGAGCATACCTCTGAGACTCAACCGGTCTCGCGCTTTCTGAGCGCACCTGCCCATTTCCTGGGGCTATGTTCGAATAAACTAAGCAATTATTCTGAAAATACCTCTTTTTCGAGAGCCAACCATCGCAAACCCACTCTGTGCGTGAGCTGCAATCCGTTTCGTCATCTGATGACGTCACTACCACATCAACTAGTAAACCTGAGGTACGATTACCATCATGATAGAAATCTACACGTGAACCCTTACCAGAAACTACTTCACTAATCACGAATCCGCCGTAGCCCAAACTGCTTGCGTCTGACCAATGACTAAACTCAGTGGTTTTGTCATATACCAAAGACTTGCCTTCTATGTTTAATCGTCTTACATTTTCCCGCCAAAACGTCAATTAATTTATGGCGTTTTCGTTTACCTTGACTGGAGCATTCCAACTAGCTCTACTATCAATACAACGATGCAAATATCTGGTCATTCTACAAACGATTTTACCGAGCACGCTTTGTAATGAAACAATTTGGCCAACGATACCTGCTAAAAACGCACTCTGACAAGATCCAGCTTATCGCTTTCGAGCTGAAACTTTATAGAGTCTATCGCTATTTCTAGCCTATCTATCCGTTCACAAGAAATGAAAATTCTATTTGATTCATAGTCTAGCGTGTGACCTAACCAGTTACCGATGCGTTTCGGGTACCAACTGCATTTGTCTTCTGCCAGCAAAAAAACAAATTCCCTTACTGACTGGCGAATGAATGAACTTGCTAACATTGCCTTTGTTCGGTGAATGTGGCCGCCTATGCCGTCATCAAGGAACATAATAATCTTGTGACCTAGAGATCTCCAATATTTGACCAACACCCTTAAAGTTTTACTAAAAATAAACCCAGCGGTGGAAATACCGAATGGCAAAGATTTATATACATACCATTTATCCTCCCAACAAAATCCGATATATATACAATGATCTGGGAAAATATCGATATGGTGATAGGCGCTTTTTAAATCAAATGTGAATATGTATGTGCCTTTTTCAAATAATGTTTCTGCAACCTTAATGTCCTCGTATTTCATTCGAAGCAGATGCAAACATTTATTAATGTGTCTACAGTCTAAGACGAGTCTAAGCTTACCATTTCTATCATACGCTACTGTAAGAGGATTCACTATATGAGGTTTCTCTTTAACCTCTGAAACGACACCCTTTCTAACCAGGGAAGCAATTTCTCCCTCTACAAAACTGGGATTAGTCCTAGCAGACTTATTATTTCTCAGCTCGATTCTCTCTGGAATAACCTTAAATGGTAACTTATAACCATTGGCAACCACGTCTAAAATGTATTGATTATCGGACGTTTCCGACCACTTACATAGGTGTTTCTTTAAACTACCGACTGGAGTTACGTCATTTATGCTAGAGTCCACCCTATCTTCTTTTAAAGGGTTGATGTCTATAGAAGGACTTACTTGCCTCTCCACTTCCGCTTGAGTAGGTTCCGGATGATTCGTACCTGAATCTTTTACGTCAGTAACCAACCAATTCATAAAACTACTTATCTTGTTATTCTGCTGGCTTGTGTTCTGCGGGTACTCCATTTTCCAATGGCCAGATTTCCCACACATGAAACACAGTCCGGGACGCTGCCTGCTCGTCTGTGCGATGTGCAACGCCTGTTGTAATCCCGGCTGCTGCTCCGGTCGGCGATACGGCCAGTTTTTACGCGGCCGCTTCTTGTCCGACTTGGCCTTCTTACTGGCTCGAGCTTCGGCCTTGTATATGCGCTTCTCGTCATCGCTGTCGTCTGCAATGAGATTGGCCTCGTACTCCGAAACAACACGCCAACCCAACTCGGACGTGTCTGCCAAAAGCACCAGTTTCTGGCAGTGTTTCAGCAATTCAGTAGCTAGAAAAACACAACATAATTGGCGTAATAATGCGCTTTATATGAAGTACTTATTATTTATACATGTGTATATTGACTAAGATGCGCAATGCTTCCAATCTTATAAATGACCATGCATGTGGTCACTATAATCCGTGTTATGTACACAGATAAAATATTATCGAAAAAGAAAATATCGATGTTATGTTTACTTTGAACAATAGCCTCGTGTGCGGCGGTTAAATGTTGCGCCTGGACGTGCGACCCTGCCTTTTCAATTTTCTCTAATACCCTAGAATTAATCTTGTACTGCTCCTCGTTACTTTTCCTTTTAAATTTAGGAATGTCAAGTAAAGACGAGGGTTTATCACTTATCTTAGAAATCATCCCGCTGATGCTTCCGAGTAACTCCTGGTTGTTTGTCCTCATCACTTCCATGACTTTTTGTTCAATCCTTATGTCCATAACATCTGACATTTCGGACGTCGCCATGTTTCAAGCAAAAGTTGACCGTTCAGATCGCTGTCGAGCATAGAACTAATCGCCACGAACATTATCCCGCCTAAACCGACAACCAATAGCCATTGGTCACGTGACTTTTACACCCGATTAAACCGCGCACTAATATTTGTGCGCCAAAATGTTAAGAAAAAAGTTCTGCGCTTTACTACGTAACGCACAGAACTAGTAATGATTATGAGGTCATACATCAAGAGGCTTCACCTTTTAAAGTAAAGTAAATTTTGTTAAAAGAATTGATTTTATTTTGTTACACAAATCATGAAAGAGAAATAACGGATATTTAATGAAAGTGTAAAATCGTATTGGTTTGAATACTATGTTGATTCTCTATGGTTAAGATTGAAATAAAAAAAACAATCTTACGATTTCGTTATGCTGATTTAATTTACTTATATCGGAATACCCCCTTTTTTAACGCCGCTACCCTTGGGACGCCCCTCACACAAAACTAAAGCTGTCAAATCTATTTCCGCCTCTTGGATGAAATGTGCTACGATATTTCTTTTTATTCACGCATTTTAAAATTCAAACCTTTAATGAACATTAATCAATGAACTTTTAAAAATGCGTCTATGTTTCAAATAATAATATAATAATAGGTAACGACAGATAATGCAAAACATTATAATCCCAACTTGCCCTAAAACTTTAATCTGCCCTTAAACTTTAACCTTATATTCTTAATCAATCATTAGGACAGAAGGACCGCCATTTATTGAATTTCGAGATATAAAGCGGAAAAGTCGAGCGACGGTATCATATATCATAACAAAGATTTTTTTTGCAATATATTTTAATTGAAAGTAAAAAATGGCAATTTGTTTTTATACCTTAAAGCACATGCGACACAAATACTGGCTGAAGAGTTAAACAAATCACCAAGTATTACGACTATATTGATACAACGTAAATAAGGCAAACACATCAATTACAGTCAACATACCAAAAAATGGTAAAGCGCTGTCTGGTAGAGCAACAATAAATAACGACTACCATAACTAGTAAATGTCTATAAAGGTGTATTTTAATAAAAACAATACAATCGACACATTAACGAGTAACAACAACCATACGAGGGTTTTTCCAGAAAAATATAGTAACAAGACAACTGTTAATTCAAATTTGTTTGCATATAAGTTTTAGATTAGGTAATAACTGTATTGAACTGTAAATGTTCCGATTGCAAGATTACATTTCACGGCCATTTATATGACTGAACTAACATCTAAATAAGGGGTCATTCCAAAATAGACATTGTTTGCGTTCAATCGGAGTTGGAGAAGTCATGACTATTGAAAGGAAATGTAGGTGTTTTTTTTTTTTTTTTTTTTTTTTGTATAACTATCAATATAATAGTTTTCACTACTTATTCATGCAAATACACATCTTCTGTATGAATATATGTTGACGCCGTTTCAATGTGTGGGCCTTCGGGCTTCCGACTACGAAAAAATGCAAATTCATTCCGAAATTTATCTTAATCTTTATCTATAATGGAACTTCAAAATGTTCATGTTAAAATGTTCATGTTAACAAATATATGAATATTAAAACCATATGTATTGATAATAAGATACTACATAAAACATTATCGTCAAATAATGATGCCAATAAGTTTGGAAGACCCGAAAAATCTTGCCGTGAAAGAACAAACTTACTAAAAACCCAGTTTGTAGATAAAGAGATAAACCCTACAAACGCAGTCTACACTATCATGAAATACCGCGTACAGACATTGACAGTTTCTTGTCTTTGTCTATGTCGACGTATTTAATATTACCAACCATTAGGTAGCAGTGAATCTCGGCGATCGTAAACATACTCTTTAATGTTCCAATTGGTGATATTTTCTTCACCGAAATTTTTGCCATCGCCATTATATAAAACAATGAATATCGCAACATCAAAGGCAATCTTAAGTCCAAGCATAGTAACTAGCAGCAATTTATCGAATGCCTTGCTTACATGGCGCCAAGTTAAAACCATGACTTTGTTTTTGCGATCTTCTAAATCGTCACCATCAATTGGTATTGAAGATTGCTTTCCACTTATTGATTTTTTTTATATTTCGCTGTGTGCAGCAGACTCGACTTGTAAACCACACTAGCCTTTATGGGCTCACTGGAACCATTGAAGTTTCACTCTTGTAATATACTTTCAAATTAAGCAATAAATGTATCTGCAATAAGGCTCATATTCACTGATGTTGCCAATAGCATTTGTTTGATATATACGAAAAGAGACAGCCAATACTTATTTTCGTTCAGAAAACAAAGGGATAAAACATTAGTGATAAGTATTGAAATTCTTTATACTAATTTATTTAGTTCATCTGTTAAATTATGAAAATGATGGATGGCAAATATATCTAAGTAGTTTAACGGTGTTATGCCGTCAAGCGGTAGGAATGGGCTTGTTTATAGTCATTTCCATATGCGTGTCTCCAGTTAGGTAACTGTCTGGTGACTTCTCAAAATGAACATCAGTACTGTTGTGTACACAGCCAACCTCTATCAATAACGTTGCCATATTAACATTAAACTCATGTATGTTGTTTTACGTCGAAGGCTATGTGAATGCATTTATTAAACTAACCAAAGATGCATAGGAAATATTGTTAAATTTGTTTCTTACACTTATGTAATCCTTGTTAGAAGAGCGTCGTGTCTCGTGTGGGTTTGTGATTTGCAAGTCCGGTTTCCAAATAATATATTCATCTAACGGTTTGCCAAATGGAGACAATTTAACTTTTTCCCAATATTAAGGCTTATAACTCAGCCTGTCATCCGCCCACAAACAAGCAAACTTCATAATGGTCGACATTCTATCTTCCACCGCATTTATTTCTACTAAAACCATCGATTCTATTCCCACAGAAATAATTTGGAATTCTTCATTAGTACAAATGGCTGGACTCAGGGCTTTGTTATATCCATTCATAATGTTTTTAAATAAATGTCAAAAATATCTTTCTTTTCATTTTTTATTGTTTGGGATGTCTGCATGTGTTTTTTTAACATCCACCTCATATTGGTTGATGTCAGCAAGAAAACCGTAATTCAATAACATTGAACAGTAGGAGTATAAGTTGTCGATCAATTCCTGGAAAACAAACTATAGCTTTTACTGTTTAATATGATGCTAAATAATGAAACTGAAATATTCTGCCAACCAACCGAAATGGCTGGATAAGAGATTGCGACTAAAAATGACCGGAGTCATATCTACGCATTTCAACTGTAACGCATTGATATTACATATATAATGATCTTCATATTTAGTACTTTTTATCTTTTAAGAGAAGTTGTAACGGTCATTTAAAACAAAACGAAGAAAAGGTAGTTTGTTAAGCAGCATGTACTGTAACGCAATGTTTTGATGAGCTGAGTTTTACTGATGAATAAAGTCACTGCAGCAAAACGAAAGATAATGTTTAGGTCCATGTATTTTAAACCGAACAAAAGGATATGATCATACAGGCGACAACTGGCATTTAAATGTGTGTGTGTTTTTTTTTTAATTTGTTGTATTTGGTCTTAAACCGACCTATAGTTGAGCGTTTACAAAAAACTTTATCACTTGACTTGTTAGTTTTTTTAGACAGCAGAATCCTATTGTGATATATATTTACTCGCATACACCAGTAACCGAAATAAGCATTTATTGTAAGGTGATCTGGTTTTTCATTTGTAGGAAAACACGGTCGAGATTTTATCAAAGTACTGTTGATGTTGTCGTAGGCGTTGCTGTGCAACATGTTAAACCGTGACCGAAACATTCAACATATTATTGTTAAAAAAATGATAATATTATTATATTTCAAGACGAATCAACAATACACGACACAGATAACTTGCATAAAATGCATAAAGTCATAACATATTGGCTTAATAAATACACTATTTTGCTTGTGTTAAAACTCAAAACGGACATTAGTATATCGACAATGGTGAATGGTATCAAAACATTGCGAAACAAATGATAACAATTAACAAAACAAATTGGTGATATTTCCATAATTTAAACATCAACCATTTGGGAAATATCGAAATGGACGCGTCATTGATCTTGCATTTTTAACCATGCTTCGGGGATTCATCTATATTATTAATTTTCTAAAGGCGTCTAAGCAGCATTTACGATAGTGCATACCTTTTATACATGTAAATGAGACATACGATAATCTAAAGTGCGGGTCAAAAGAATTACTTCACTCAGCCTGATTGTTTTTCGTATTAACAACAAATATGTGTATGTACTGCAGATTGCAGAACGGATTCATTAATATTTATAAAGAGCCATGGGTTTCCTCCCGCTTTTCCAGTCTTCCAGCATCCCAAGATACCGCCGCACTACAGTATTCCAACAAAAGAGAATAAAACGGTGTATTAGTTGGTAATACTATGTATCACAATCACTGTAAAACACAACATGTTTAAACTATTAGTATATTTATGTTATTTAAAAGCACTAATTGTCATTTCATTGTGCAGACATTACTTGTCGTATTGAGAGTTTTTGTATTCAATATTTTGCTGGGGGTGAAATGTGACAGCAATAATTGTAGTTTTAAATATATTTTTCCTGGAGGAAATATGACAGACTGTCGACATAAAGTGGACCGTTGTTCGTTGCGGAGCAGTAATTGCTATTATGCCGAAATAACACACTCTTATTTGATCGCTTTTTTATATAAAAAAACACCAGCAATACTCCGGTAGCACTCTTAAACAGATTGGTAACAGGTTAGGTTGCCTACTGTTTCATCATTTTCTGAACGTTGTACCATATATAAGCGTGTTGCCGAGAGATTCATTTAACCAAACAGGGACGTAACATCCTTTGCCATGAGAGTGTTTATTGTCGATAATAATAATGTCTGTTTTTTTTAAACTTTTCCACATGAAGTTTTTGATTATTCAGTTGAATGGCAAATAGATGATAATTCAATTGATATCAAGCAATATAGCGTATGTGCCGATAATGCTGTATATGCACAGAAAATGCACAAAAGACAAACAGGGTGATATAGCCATAGTAAAATAGATAAGAATTTTATTCATACATGTGTGTTTTCAATTTCACTAAATAAAGAGCAATATTTTAAATTAAATTAAACCAAATTGACAACTACAGAACACACAACTTCTGTATCCCTCGACGTATTTAGCCAAAAAATACTTAAAGAAATTGCAAAATAAATGGTTATTAGTGTTTTAAGCGCCGGCTCTAATTTTACAAAAAAAAAAAAAAAAAAAAAAAAACATCGAAAAACGACCAAACGTAATATCTGTAAAGCTATGTTGCATTGAACCACACAATATGTTTTGTAATATATGACTCTGACTATGCCTGGGAGACGGAAACGGTTTTATAAAGGGAGTTGTGTTTTTGATTACTCTTATAAGATATTATAAAGTTGCAATTATTAAAGATAAGCATTCTAAATGATCATTTTAATATAGGAAAATATAGTACGCCAGCTCTTGTGTTGAAAAGAAATGGAATAATAATAATATTTATATTCCGCTCTTTATTTTCGATTTTTCCTACGAATACAAAAACAATGTTCTGGTCATATCTGCAAAACTTATGTTCTGAAATATGGCATTTTATTCATTTGATCATATTAATGACTTTATAATTACGAAAGTCACTTATCGCAATTGTATGCCATAGCGATATAATTTTCGTCAAATTAAAACAAATCGCGACCATTTCTGATTTCTTTTAAATGTTTTTTTTAATATTTGTTTACATGTTGATATATTATAAAAATGTTATTTACGCTTAAAATGAATAATCATACATACATAACTGAACAGTTATTACAGTATTTAAATTAACATTTTGAAGTTCCAATGAATAAAGTATTGAATAAACGGAATAGTTAACACAACATGACAGCTATGAATAAAAATAACACTGCAGAAAATATAAAACAGCTATATATCATGACAGTCATAACAAATAGCTTCAAAGCAATGCGTTGGCTCTCGGTTCTTGTTCGCTATGAGATTAAATTGTTTTGGAAATCCAATATGTCACTAGAAAGGAAATAAATAATACGATAATTGCAAGTATATTCTATAAGTATGGAATAACCGATTCAGCCTTTTAGGAGCAATTAAACTTGGTGGAGGAAAGTGTAAACAATTGGGCATCGAGGATTAAATCTTCGTTTTAGGTATTTTACGGAATTTCGAAGAACCTCGTTTTCATAAGATATTACTTCACTTAAGTTAGGATTTATTTTGAATGCAAACCGAACAAAATGTTCAGCTCATGTGACCAGTTTTGGAAAAATCAACTCTATTAAATATGAGTAACGCGCAACAACTCAATTTAAAACAGTTAAATAGTTTATTTTATAACCTCGTTCACACTGCCAAGAATGGTTGTCTTCGACCCATGGAATATACGTATATAATATTTACATATATGTATCACAAAACTACTTCAAAGCAAACATACTTGATACTAGCTTACGTTACCTTGGTTGGGAAGATAGTTACAAATTGGTATGAACCACTTTCAGTATGTTTACAGTACTAGGTAAAAAGAGGAATAGATTCATTTTTGAGAGGTTGTAGAATGTGGTCATGTTTTATAACACGCGTATACATGCATGAGAATACTACTGTAAAAAGTATACAATACTATTACATTTTAAACAGGCATATTATTATTAATGCGCTTTAAAAAGCTTTGACCTAAAAAACGCTTTTCACAAGTATTGTAGAAAAACATATTTTCGCTCGTGGCTTCGCCACTCGTGAAAATATAGTTTTTTCTATGACCACGAGTGAAATTAAATACGATCTTACACTGAAATTAAGAAATTTGCTTATTTATTTCTTAATTACCAACTTTTTTAAAGGGTGTTATTTACGCCGCTACCCGTGTGGCGCCCCTCACGCAAAATTATAGCTGTCAACGTTTCTATTTCCGGTTTGTTCACTGCTATTAATTATTTTAGCTTATTATTCGCTCGTTTTATAAGTGCACATATGTTTCAACAAATAACGAACACACTTTTAAGTGGGGCATGCATATATAACCACATTACTACGCCACCATTTAATGAATGAAAATTTGGAAGGTCAAATGTGTAAGCGAAACAAAATGCGGATACCTAATAAATGAGTATTCAGTCATCTTACTGTCAGAGACCAGTTTGTTTCGCTTGTTTTGCTTGTTTATTTTCACTCCTTTTTTTGCAGTGAATTGATATTTTTACTGTTATTATTTCACTGTCAAAACTCCATATTTTATCGAAAACATGAAGGAAATAATTATCATTTTTGAGTCACATATACACAACAAGAAACTACAAACTGCAATAGATCATCAATTCTTCTAAAATGTATAAAATCGATGTTCGACAAGAAATTTCAACGTGAACGTGGCAAAGGTCCGGAAAAGGGCATTGTCAAATGGATAGCCATTTCTGTTTATATTAAATTATATTATTTTAAACATACAAGGAAACGATTAAATTAACGTTAAATATCAGTGTAATATAAAATAACCGACAAACTATGGTAAACGTTTCATTTTCCAAAATTTGAATAAATGAATTAAATGAATACGAACCTTCATTA
Organism: Mya arenaria; assembly: GCF_026914265.1. Lineage (NCBI taxonomy): Eukaryota > Metazoa > Mollusca > Bivalvia > Myida > Myidae > Mya > Mya arenaria. The sequence continues at coordinate 13,482,857 of NC_069122.1, forward strand.
ATTTCGGCATAAACTGTTGAGCTTTGCCGTCTATGATACCGGGGAGATTGCTGTCCTGGTGAAACGCCAACTGGAAATACTCGACGAGGTTCCATTCGTACATTCTGCTGTCGTTTAAACCTGGATATTTACCAACATAAATCATTTTCGAACCCTTTTAGAAAAATGATCCAGACTATTTGTCATGTTAAGTCAGTGTGCATTGTCATTCAGTTATGCTACGAGAACTAAATAGCATGTAATGTGTTTCGCTTAAATCTCAAAGAAATAAACAAAGAACCGGTTATACGGAGAAGCAAACGTCAAAAATGTGTTATTATCCTGCAGTAGCAGAATATACTACAACGTACCAAAAACCTTCTGTTTACTCCCAACTTCAACCTTAACGTGTGCATTTGAAGAATGCCACTGATTAAGATTTTAGAATACGTTCGTGCATCCCAAAACATATTTTGTGACACAAACACGTTATCGTTTCCTCCTTTCTCTCAATTCCTACCTCTTTCGAGCCAACAACAAGAAAATACTCCCGACAAGGAAGTCAACCACGCTGAAAACAGCAGCTATGACTATACATCTTTGAAGAGTTGACGTTCTCTTCATCAGTCAGTTCTGTAGTCGTAGTTGGTAAACTGTTCACATATAAAAACATAATACAAAAGTGGGTACTATAATAGAGGAAAGAGAAATGGCTTTGGACGCAAAATAAACATAAACCTGAAATAAACAGGCAACATTTTGTGGAATGATAGGTATTCAACCCACAAGGACGTGACTTTAAGAAGCCTGTTGATCCAATATTTGTTTGGTATCAGTTGAAAGGTTTATATGTGCAGAAAAAGAAAATTAAAAAAAAATTCTGAAAATAATACAGTGAAATTATGGTTAGTAAAAAATGAAAACTATTTCAAAAACAAAATCCGATTATGTTAAACTAAATAGCAAATATACAAGTCGTATAATTTTTATATGAACAATGTAGTTTTGGTCCTTTCTTTTACAAATTTGTTTCCAGTAGGCAAATACTTTTCAAATCATACCAACATCGTTTCGAGCCATCAGGCATTGCAAATGAACATTCAGGTTAAAGGAGCTAACATAGAAGTGGATTATAAGTACCTGATAAAATAGTGTTTAAGAATAACAATTCTAAATAAAATAATGTTGTGGTGCTGCGTTGAACATAATAATACGTTATCTTATCAGATTTAAAGCATGCAATATAAACACACTTCATTGGTCGTCTGTTCTTAAAAAAGGCAGTTAATACTTTGAACTGAATACTTACCCACGCAGAATACACCACCCCACCCACGTGTAAAGCCGTTAATACATTCCCACCGTGGATGAATTACACCGGTTTCCATGTTTGTCACCTTGACAGTTAACACTACATTTAGTTTTGCAATTCTTGTTACAATAATCGTTCTCACATCCAAACAAACATACAATGTTAATATCGCATATAACGTTGGACGAATTTATTTTGCAGTGTCTACATATTTCGTTGCAATAGTGTTCATAATGATACAGATAAAAGCCATTCAAGCATTTGCCACTTTGTCTGTCACATTTTGGGAAACCGTCTCTTTCTAAACATTCACCGCCACATTCTTATGAACAATTTTCTGAATACGTTCCTGCACAGTCCATACTAATTCCACTTGAGCCATTACATATCCCAATCAAACATTCTTTTGAACATGCTTTCTCGCAATGCTTGCCAAAATAACCAGGTTTACATTGACCTAAGCAGCCTTCGCGTAAGGACCTGTTCGATTCACACTGCTTTTTTAGAGCTGAAACTGAAACAGTTTTACAATAGTTTATTCTGTTTGACTAAATAAGGGATGGAAATATTAAAAATGTTCACTGAAAATATCGATTTATGCGGAATGTTTTATATTCTATTGTTTCTGTTATTCAGATGCGCTTTTGTATACAAATCGATACAAAGGCACGAAACGATAACTAGGGATAACTAATGATAGATACGTGCACGCATGAGTTAACTTGTAGGCTACTGAGCTTATTCCTGCAGAGGCCAGCTGTTTATTGCCAAGGCAAATCATAACATTCCTTTCGTAATAGAATTCTTGAATATTCAGAGGTTATCCTAAGAGGTCAATGCAAAACAGATCCGCTTTCAGGAGAAGTGTTTGGCAAACAAATAATACTAACGATACACTACTACTCAACAAGGCTATAAAATAATTCCAAAAAAACAACATTATGTTCAAGTCAAAACCTGTCAACCTGTTGTAAGATAAAACTTGAGCGATACCTCCAAAACCCTTAAAGCAGTTCTTGAACAGTAAAAGTGGTACAACTCATGGATAACAAGCAAACATAGTGGGAATGTAGAATAAATATTATGTAAATATATTTTAGAGAGAGAGAGATATTTTCATGGCGAACGATGTATAGCGATGGGCAAACGACATTCAAAGTAGCTCACCATGTGCAGGTGATATTAAAAAATGCAGTATAATGGATCGCAAATGCAACAGCAACAAACTGCAATAAACGCTTAAGTATTTACCGCAGGTGAAAGTGTGTTCATCTTCACCATCGTGGCAGTTGTCAATTCCATCACACAGTTCACGTACAGGGATGCACTTTAGAGACGTGTTGCAATACACTTGCCCATTGGCCAGGTATGCTGTAGAACCTTAATATAAAAAATAAAATAATAAAAATAATAATAATAACGGTATAAACTGTAACAGGAACATTGAATAGAATATCTTTTTAATATTTTTCTTAAGAACGTGTCATTAACACACGTGATAAACCTTTTCCGCCAATGTGAACTTTAATACTAAAGAAATTGCCTTTACATTTGCCATCCGTATTCGGATAAAATCAATAACACACAGGTACTGGTTATTATATTATTTCTTTGAATTCCCTTAATTGACACAAAACAAAAAATATGTTTTTGTAAATAACGATGACCTACCGAATTTACCGACCTGAATTTAGCGATCTTGCGGGCTGGATATCCTATCGGCCTTATTATTTGATATATTGTAGTAACGATATAAACAGTTTATGTCTTATAATTATCATCATTGTAAAACTATGTTTCTAAAGTAGTCTCAGAATTAAAAAAAAACAACACAAGAATAAAATAATATTCTCGTAGTCTCAATGTCACCATATTATTTCTGCTATCAGTCGTATAGCTTCATATTATTTCCTAAGGCAAAATTCATAGTGTCCGTGTTAAAAAAAATTCAATCGGATATAATGAGACAAAGTGACCTTTTAAGGCCTGGTAAAGACAGGTAGAGAACATTCAGTGCTGTCCCAAGACGGCCCTCTGGTCAGGCTGACTAAAACCTGACCTCAAAGTACTAGAAAACATAGTTGTGTAGTTATTAACTTGAACGGACGATGGGTGGTTGTTTATCCAAGAGGAATTCAAAGTGACAGATTGAGACCGGTTAACTTGCATGCTCATAGCATCAAGGGTAAACATAGGCACCGCAAAATTACTGCCATCTTAATGTCAGGTTGACTGAAAGTGAACTCCAGCACCCGCGGTTTGGGATAACTTGGCACATAAACCAACGTTTGGTGGATGGTAGACAAATCAGGTGATGTGACCCCTGAATATCGGCCTTCTGTCCGCTATGCTGTTATTTTCACGCAGCAAGGACGCCAGACCGATATTCATAACAAATCAATCGTTCAAAGATGTACACAATACAAAATAAATGTCATGTTGGTCTGTAACTGGCTAGACTGAGCATTATATATGAACATCGACGGAGTATTTTCACTGGAGTAACGGATGCTGGACATTGACTTGTGTTGATTTGGATTTATGTGGCTATAATTCTTTATAGATGCAGTGTTCTTTTAGAATAACTACATTGTTGTCATTCAATTTCTGGACGAAGTATTTTCTGGCGCTATGATAAAGGAGTAGTTTGTTTGGATTGAGCTTTGTCTTCGTCACCATTCGTTTCATCGTGGAGCTGAGTTGTTTTCTTTTAAAACATTGTATTACACTAGTTACTTTGTATGTATGACAAATAGTACACGGTTATAACACTCTTGTGTCGTAAGTTATGCTACAGATAACAGATAAAGCTTAAAACATGCCTTGCATACACTAATCAACACATAAATAATAGTCAACACAGATGTCTTACTGCAAGAAGGATGAACTTCATCTTAACCGGTACGACAATCTTTGTATCCGTCACATAAAGTAAACTTGTGGATGCACTCCCGCGACGTGTTACAGAAGAATTTGTATTGTATATGGCACGCATACATGGCTGCAATGAAAAAGTAGATTGTTACATATAATACCTAATTGGTGAAATAATATGCGTTCAAATAGGTACACAAACATGACCATTCGCTATTTCCGATCTTAATGGTAGCATCATTTGTATCCATGGCTACAGTGTAAAAACCAATCTTAACTTTTGGCATAGTAAGCGGTCAATGAGCCTAAAGACTGCACAGATAGTAACTACATGAGTGACATCTAATAACATAAAGCAAGTAAACATAAACACAACCTACATACTTATTTATGTGTGTATAGTTGTCAATGCTTCTAGGGAAAATGGAATGAAAAACAACAACAAAACATAACTTACCACTCAGACTGGCATTTACCCTGGAGTTATGTACAATAAATTCATAGTTCACTAGTGAAATATCAAGTTATATTCAGGAGTATTTTTATAATAATATTTTGAAATGGCAAGAGGTTTTTCACGCGAAGGTTTTCATATAGCTTAAAACGAAAAACGAAAACTAGCCCCTCTCCTACTCAACCACATGTTTTACAAAGGGATTTTAAACACTCTTAATAGCTCACCCTTGAGCACTTTTTGCAAAGATAAGCTTAAAAAAGCCAAACGTCAATTTCATTTACCTGAATCAGAGTCGATCCATGGAAGCAGAAATGCCTTAAACAGAAAATAACTTAAGTGTTATATAATAAAATATTATTTATTTTATATAAACACCGAAAATCCACTTACGCAGCCATTACAATATCGATGTAAATATAACAATGGTATTGATAACGCTTTGTGTGAGTCATGCATTTACATATTAAGATCCATACATATATTATGGATCACAATTGAAATAAAAGCCTATTAGAAATTATTAATAAAAGCGGGTAATAGAAATAGTTAAACATGTCACTGTAATAATATCATTTGTATGTCTATTACTCAGACAGTTCAGAAAAAAGAATATGTAAACTCATTCTACGATAAATATTTCCACTAGCTAAATCGCTAATTTGTTTGAAAAACAAACAATTTTGTATGTTTCATAAGCTTTACTAGATCGCGTGTGGCACAATCTACGTTTAAATACAAATCATATGATAAACCAGTAACGCTGGTACAACAATTGGGATTTATTGGTATTGAGCAATGTGCTAATCGACGTCTATAACATTTATTGGATGACAATGATCTAGTCATTTTAGCATATTTTGTATTTTCTTAAGATTGTTTTCAGACAAAATAGGCTGAAATTAATCTAACATCCTGTGAGGACACAATTTTTGAAAAGTATTTTGACATATTCGACTTTGCATGAACTATATCACTTACGTTTGGTAATGATGTATTGTTTAAAACATATATTAAAACGATTTGGTTTTAATTTCTTCATGTACGGTTTGATGATCGTAGAAGTATTGATAAGTTAATATGACATAATCTATGAATTTTGTAGGAAATGGATACAGTATATGTTCAATGACAGAACATGCTACTGTGATTTTATAGTACATTTGAAGCATTGGTGGTTTAAATATCAGTGGTGTCAGCTACATACCATGACAAATGTAAAAAAACGCCCTTGATAATGTGGTTAAAATTATGTTATAATTACATAGTATTTGGTACTCATATTGACATGTTTTGATGAAATATAAAAGGTTAATTCAAACTGAAGTTATGCTTGCGTCACGTTTATATTTCAAAACCTATCTACCAGGACCAAATTAACACACAAATTCAAGAACAAAAAGAGCGAACTTTTTACTTGAATATCGCTCGGGCAAATATCACACTGAATGAGGCATTAAGACAATTTTAAAAGTTTTGTGTTAACCTTTTAAATAATAAAAGGCATTTGTTTAGAAAGGCTTTACACTTGCAAAATAATAAATAACAAAACTGTATAGTTGCATTGTTTATAATTTACTTCGATTTACATTTTATTTTAATCTAGCTGCGTAAACGAATTATTCTTTCTTTATATTGTAAATCTATAGGTGGCTTTCTCGAATATCGTATACGTACGTCAGGCGAAGGTAGACAGAGAAATATATGTCATGGCCAAAGTATTACATCCTTGACAACTTTGTGTATTAGTTTGCATGATTTGCTCTAATCTGTAGGAACTCAACTACACCTTCAAAGCTCTGTATATTTGGTCAAGTATTAACGTCACCCAAAGCGTCGTTTCAATTCCAGACTGTTCTGACCGGAAGAGTTTCCTAACTTAAAATGATATCCAACGCGTCGCTTTAATTCCATAACGATCCAAATGTTTTTCTATTAACATTTAAACTCGAACATAATAAATCGAGTTTAAAAATGTAGGGTTGAAGAACAGTATTGTTTATGCAAAGCATCTCAACAGTTGTTGCAATATTATTTAGTTACGTCGTATTTAAAAAAAAATAGGATGAAGTAAGAATGAAAAACTCGGTTTAAAATTTAAAACAAAAATACTTTATAACAGTAACGTCACTGGTAAACAATAATGAATTTCATAATGTTCTGATTAAGACAAGTTTGTGTCAATGATATTGCACATTGAATCAGTTGCCGGTTTTGGATGCTTTCATTTGCCAGTTTAGGACATACAACAGTCTGGAAGATATGAGAGCGTGATATGTTTAGTAACAACATGTATGAATAATTAATTATCCTTTGTTATCTCACTGACTCTTCTAGGGTCACAATACAAGACAAAGCCGATTTCGGTGATACATATATCTTCATTGGACTGCAAAACACATGAAGAAGAGTGTTGAACTCAAGCGACGATCAATATTGATATCAATGGATATTCTATACTACTTGCTGTACAAAATGAGAGAAAACAATGTTAGATGGTATTGCAAGATTATCAATGTTCCAACGTAAAAGAATGTATTTAAGTGAAGGATCTTTTAAAAACGACTTACAATAAGGCAAAATTGTATCCAGGCCATCATGTCGAACACACTTTCGATTGTCGTGTTAGGCCTAAAACTTCTGACTATAATATTGCAATTTGAACCCGCAGATCAAACGCAAATAGTTCACTGAAAAAAGCTGATTTTCGCAGTAAACTTAAGACGACAATACAATAATTTCTTCAAAGGCATTCTCTCAGCTATATGTTTCGTCCATTTTTGAGTGCAGGACATGAGGAAAGGCATAAATTAACCCCCTTTACTTGAAGACTGAAATACTTGGGGCCAGTTTCATCCCCAAATCATACCTTTTACTTGAGCTATGAATTGTATTGAAACTTACTCATATTTTGAAAATCAGTTGTATAACTTAAATTAAGCAATACCTTGAGGTTCGTTACAAAATATCATCTTAAGTAAAATATGGTAAATATATACAACAGCCCATATTAAACCATCAATGGAGACAGTTTGAGTCTTTTATGTGTTACAGGAAAATTATCAAATGACGTTTAGTGAGATATGTTTTGGGGTAATATTGAATCTATTAGTATTTGTTCTTTCTGTCGGTAGTGCCGAAAACTGAAAGCCTATAGCATCTCTCTCGAGGCTGTTTCCTGTGTAGAAGCCAGAACTGATGCCCATTCTGAGATACCATTAGAATGTCACCCGGTTGGAATCGAACCCATAACCACTTGGGTTAAAGGCGGACACCTTAACAACTAGACCGACCTCAACATCAATGTTCACATTTACCATGGATAAGGCGCATGATCATTACCTCCTTTCACTAAGCGTATCCAATTGTACTCATGTATGTTCCTCATTTGTTTGTATGCTTAATTTCAGATATTACAACACTGCCAGGAACCAATTATTGTTGTCAAATTAATAAATTATTACTCATTTTTTGTATATTGTGTTGTCAAAGACCTCTTGTTCAAAAATGAATCACAGCAGTCTCTTAGATGTAAGTTACAATTATATAAACAATACAGTGTAACATAATATTAGATGGGAATTTTAATTTATGTGTATGAAACTTCAAATTGTCATGAAAAAGATAAAACACATATTAATTTTTTGATGATATTTAGACGTGGTACAATGCAATTTCTTTTGTAACCTGATGAAGAATAGTTGCAGTGAATGATTTGAGGTTGAAAACGTTTCTTGCAGTTTTTACTAATTTGATGTGTTTGTATCAGATCCTGTAACCTACTCCTGTATTGTTAGAGAGCAATCAGTAAATATTGGAAACAAAAAACGATTATTATGTAAAATTGCAAGGTCTTAATCAAGTATTGTTTTCATTTAATAAGGAGTAATGAAATAAAAAATAAAGTTTATCACAAAATCAACCAAATTTAAAGTACTTCGTGACAATAAGAGGGTGTTGTCTAATCTATTCGATTGAATTTTAATCATACACTTGAGCATACTAGGAAGAAAGAAGAAGTACAGAATCCTAACAAGTTATTCTTATATAAAATTAGTAATATTGAGTCCATCTTAAATCATAACGCTTCTGATGAATCAATAAATAATCGCAAATCTGACGCAGTTGTAAATATTGTCTCTGTTTTAGGTTGCATGCAAGTTCCAGATCTAGAAGTGATGCGGAATCTTAAATTAATTGTTTCCATTGATATTCCTTTGAATCATCCTTTCATATATTACTGTCATAACTTAATAATTGTACCTAATCATACATATGAACTTAATTTCCCTTTAAATTGGGCTTTACTACAAAAGAGGTTCGTAAGTAGAAAGTGGAATTCGATTGATTATTGTGAGATATATCTATTAAGACGGTCAATAAAACAACGTATAATTATACAGTTTTCAGTGTTTGATTTACCAAGTCCTTGATCATCACCGAGGAGTTCTCTGTGAGGCCCTGATAATGTGTATTTGTAGATGTTTGGAAGGCAATAAGTCTTATCCACTGATAAGACAAGTACCTGGATAAATCAGCTAGTATAGCCTATACGTATCAATGACGGATTAAGTGGTATTTATACGGTAATTATAATTCACCAATTAAGAATTGCTTTCATGTATTTATTGAAAATGTGCATATCCAAATGAAGAATAAATGTTTACTTTCTAGCTTCCGGAAAATAACGACTAGAAACAATAATGAAGTATACTATAATAATGAAAAAAGCATGTAATACTTATTTAAAATTTCAGCATAAAAAAGCTCGTTTGGAAAATTATGGCCGAAGTGTTTCATTCTTAATAAAAATCAAAGAAATGATTCCTAAAACGCTAAACGTGACTTAACAGTTTATATAAGGTCATTATCAGGCAAAGTAGAATGAATGGCTGTCATGCACCTTACTTTTCTATTTTAGTTTAAAAAATGATTTGGCAGTACAATGTTTTTGGCCTTTTCCCCAACTTGGCTAACTCTCGCAACTAAATTTAACTTAAGAGTGGGTTTGCTCACCGTCGTCAAACATGAAGGCAATAGGAAAACAATTGGAGTGTATATCATCGTTAAAAAAGTATAGTGAATTTAAAAAAGAAAAACATCATATGTATTAAAGAAGTTGATACATTGCGGAACCAGGCCAGTGCGTGATAATTGGCCCCTCGTGATCATAATGCCCCACGATTATACTTCGGGCCGTTATGAGACACTCGAACCACTCATCCCGCAACCTCCCGGCTCCGCCATGTATTTAACACTAAATAATATACTTGAAAGCAGTGCCAGAACTGTTAAGCTGTAACACATACATACAAGAATGTATCGATGAAATTTTGATATTTTTTCAAATGTCTTCCATTTGAAAACACGTATTATTATTGCATACTGATGTACATTAGTTTCCCTAACAATAATTAACAAATATCTTAAAACCATAGAATCATTGTGTTTTGCCGATGTCATAATTACAGTTGATTTCTTTCTAATTGTATGTCATTGTTCTTGACAGCTGCAAGATCATGTGAAACATATCTATAAATCAACAATAGGACATTACTTTCCTTATCGTGTCGCGGTTTCTTTCCGAGTGTATAAGTGGATATTCAGTCTTTGTTTGAAATCTATATTTTCTTTATATTATCTATCATTAAATGAAACAGGCAGTTTCTATGTACCGTATACTTTGGGTTTCAGAAATATACTTCCTTACAATAGTCAATTGTTGTTTACTTATTTATACGTGATTAAATTCCTGCCAATTGCGTTTTTATCATCGTTGTGCTTTTTTACAATGAATACATACACCTAAATTTTAGTATTGAACTGTTTCATGGTGAAAAAGAATCACCACAAATAAATGTTTGATAGTATTCATGGAAGGCTTTGTGCTTCAGTGTAAGGGGCAATTTTTAACCATGGTATTCATTTTATTACATGGACGATGGAGTTAATCGTGGCATCAATCAGTTGAAACAACGCGGATGAACCCGATAGCATGGAATCTTCTATAATAAATTAATATAAAGTAAGGATTCTCACGTATGGATTAAGGTGCTTGTTTCTGTAGTTTTTCATATCAATATGAGTCGTCAAATCTGCCTTGACATGATTGTACTTCATTCTTTTGCGTTGTTCTACATATTTTATCGAACGTATTCTTTCTCGTAATTTTGCACCGAAACAGAAGGAAATGCATTTAAAGGTATATGAATTTTGACACATCAGGCGTTTAATCTCCTTCCATCTTGCTTTTGGCATAGATCCCTCATAGTCAAACAGACATCCGTTTTTTCTCTTTTTTATTGACAGTGATTAATTGCTAGCACCCCGCATATGAATAAGATAAATGACAGTGATCATATTGTCCGGCGTAACATTTTTATGTCCGACAACATTTGTACAACACATTATCTATCCATTTTGATGAAAATTAGTAACATTGCGTATCGGCGTGATTATCAATCAACAGTCCGATCGCGCTATGAACGCCAAGTATATGGCACTTGCACAATAAAAATTTGACAAAGTTCTGCTCATTGAGTTGCGTGTTTTTTTATCAAATCTTTACCAAATCTGACTTCAATGGATAAGGGACTTATATCTCAACAAGTCTGATCAACAACCATATCACCCAAAAATCAACCAAATCAGTATTCGCTCTGGAATTATGACCCTTAAGTTGACACTATTTGACTCGATTCACATCATATATAATATATCTTTTCTAATTCTTAGCAAACTTGCACAGATGATCATTATAAGAAGCTACCATATCACTACGGTTAGCCGGGCGATTTTAATTGAGATTGAATTAATTTAAGAACAGTGATGCGGACATATCTTTGTGTGAGTATTAAAACACTAGCTTTTGAACATTATTTGTATTGTGTTACTTTCCTCTAGAAATAGTATGATAACTTTGATACTTCTTTCAGATGCAATTTTACAAGGAAACAAACATGAGGTTATATTAGGTCAGTAAAAAACATGTTACAATCATACAGACTTACTGATCGCGGAATAACATTACAATACTTATTTGAGCCCAGGTTATAGCGTGTTTAAGAATTATCTTAAAGAAACAATAACATTCATCGCATTACACAGTGACATTAATTAACTAATATTTATGAAACTGAGGAACTTATGCTTCAATAACATAGCCCGAGAGAATATACCCCCACCATTTTAGCCGGGCCGGGCACGCATTGTTTTCCTGACACAATGAGTATGTTTTTAAGATCATAGTCAGAAACAAAACGCCACTAGCTGCCTCGTAAATCAAAGAATGATCATGTGTTTTTTGTTCAATTAAAAATTGATATTTAAATGAAATCCAATTTATATATGCTCCTGATTTTTTACAAATAAGCTTTTATGATAATACAACTACATGGTTTTGAAACATTGAAATGGGTAAGGCAATATATGTCCAATGGCTGTATCGAAAGAACTCCATCGAACCTTTTTAGAGTTCAACTCAAATATATTATTTCTGGTCTGACACCTTGATGGTTGGTTTCTGAAAATGACTATTTCAAAAACATCCTACGTTTTGAGTCAATATTATTTGATTAACCAGTAATAAGAAAAACTAAATTAGGTCGAAAATCACGAATATAAGTCAAGTGACTGGGAAAAGTATAACAAACTTATTTTCTACAACCGCCAAGGATAACGTTCATGTCAACCATTTACTCCAAAGGTAAAGAGGAATGCCTGAATGTAAAGGATAATGTTTTGCTGACGAATGTCGTACAGTCGTCCTTTATTCGATAAATAAATTTCGTTTCATAAGTGTATCCAAAAAAAATAATATTTTCGACGAATTATCATCACACATACATCGGTGTCATATTCATAGAGACGGCATATAACTGCCTGATATGCCTTTGTATTGTTTGTCATACGATTAGTATTTACATTTAAGTGTTCACACATTGTAAACATGAAATAAACGTATTTCATGACTCTTATGGCTAGACAAATTTTCGCTCAAATACAATAGTGACATCATCCTGGGATTTGAAAAAGCACCAACAACGTGTCCTCATTGACTAATCTTTCTATATGTAAGTGAATGTGTATTTCGAGTAATATGCGTTCCTAATCCGGACAATAAAGAATCAATATATTTCAAGATCTATTTACAAAATATCGAGATATATTACATATTTTACAGTTAAATGAATAGACATTTTTTGAAAATTAAACACATAGAAATTGCAAGTGTTTAAACGTACTGAACTTGAGACACAAACGTAAATACTTCACATACACATGTACAAACAACCATCACAAAACGACTATATATGCATCAAAACAGCCTTACGGACAAATGCAACATACCGCCTTGGAACGGTCAGTGTAACTAGAGTTCGCTGGGATACGATTCTACGGAGGGAATACATTATTCTGTACAGCAACAACGGCATAATGTTTTAAAAATATTTAATAAGAAAAAGAAGTTAGATTAAAAAAATGTTGAAGCTTACTTGGGATTTTTATGATCATTACATTTATACTAAAAGAAAGCAAATTATGCCCGACACTCATTTTCTATTTACACATTAAATGTTATTCTTTAAATACAAAACGTATTGTTATTACAATATTATCATGCAAAATTGACCTAAAAGCGTGACCTTTGTTTTTGAGAAAACGACCTGATTGCAATGCATGACACAGCCTTCTATAAAGCCATAGAGCCCTGGAGAAAATCTGAATAACAATATCTTACTTTTGACTGAGATATGGGTTATAAAGAACGGATGGATGGACCGACAGTTAGTGCTATAAACAATTATATCTCTTTCTGTGACATAACTTAAATATTTAAAATCAAATGGCTATCTTGTCCCATTTGTCAGCTTTATACGATAATGTCCTTTCGTTTTCATTGACTGTCGTTTGCTATGGCCCTTAAGTGTCATGTTTGATCATTCACTTTTACATTGTGTTGAAATTATAGAAGCAGTTGGGTAACATTCAAGTTTCTATTATTTTTACTCTTTTATGACTCATTTAAAGGGAAGAGTCTAAAGTGTGTTGATCTTTTTCGTTTTTACGTTGTTCGATTGCAATAGCATGAACATAATCCACTGAAAATCGTCCTAAATCACAAAATATTTCCCCCCTTTTCGCTTTCTCTAGCAGCTGGAATTTCAATGATTCTATTAGATTCTACGACGCTACGTCGAGGATCAACTGCAATAGCATTAATATAACCGACTTGAAATTGTCCTAAATCACCAAATTTCTTCCCCCATTTTGCTATCGCTAACAGCTGGCAGTAAACAGAATGAGTGACTCTCCGCCTGGATATTGATTCGTCACTGTCAAGTTCATCTTTGCCTTTAGACTTTGTGACGCTCCGTAGGGAATTACTATCGTCCGTGAGTTCATTTGAAGGCACAATTCCGATGTAAGAGTAAATTAATAATCTGGAAGTTTTGTATTAACTATGTCATTTGTTTTCAATATAAGCATTGGGTAGGCGAATATATTTTAAATGAGCTTACAGACTATATTGGATATATAAATATATATATTTAGTTCACATTTAACTTATTTCTGACCCTTTCTAAAACGCTGTTAAAAACAGGTGTTGACATTTGAACATAAATAAAACTCTTACCCCCACATAATATTCCACTACACCCGCGAGTACAATCGATTAAAAATTCCCTGGTGGATGAATTACAGCGATTTTCATATGCGTCACCTGGACAGTTGCACTTCTTGTCCCAATAACCGTTGTCACATCCATACCGACATATACCGTTATCATCGCATAGGACAACCGAGGAATATATTTTGCAGTGTATGCATGAAACGTTGCAATATATCTACTAGATAATAGTTTCCGTAATGATTTTAAATACAGCCATTCAAGCATCTGCCACTTCCTCTGTCACATTGCGGGAAACTTATTTTCTCGACACCCTTGGCTACATTATTGTGAACAGTTTTCTAATTACGATCGTGTACAATCCTTACAAATTCCACTTGATCTATAACATATTCCATTTGTTCATTTTTGGACATGTTTTCTCGCGAACGTACCAAAATAGTCAGGTAGACAGACCTTTCAAATTCCAATTAACATTTAGCAAAGTCATATTCTATTTTTACATTCTTTTGGATTTTTTTCTCACAATAAGTGCCAAAATTACCAAGTATACAGTCCTAACAAATTGAAATAAAAGTGTTATTAGTTCTGCGTCTTGATCGGATAACTCCTCGTGTAATCCGAATTTGCAAAAATCCACTAGAGTCGAATACAACCTCCCGGATCAAGACGCAGTACTAATAACCCTATTTTAGTAATTTTGGACGAAAATGGTCTTGCACAGCATATCATTTTAATATAATCTTATACATTCTAAAGACTGTTATAAGACAAAATAGGCTAAAAGGGTTCTAGCGTCATGACACAATTTTTGAAGATTTTTTAAAAAAGATTAGAGTTTGTATACTATATTACTTATGTGTGGAAACGATGTATCGTTTTTTCTTATGTACGGTTTGATGATGACAGAAATATTGATACACTAATAAGACCAAATCTATATAGCGTGTTGGAAATAGATACAGTATAAGCTAAATAGCTGAAAATGCTACTGCGATTTTACATTAAATTTAAATCATTGGTAGTCTTAATATACGAAATGTTGTCAGTTACCATGACACAGGTAAAATTAAAAATGTTATTTTTTCATTTAACTTTAGTAAAATATAGTATCTAAAATACAGGAGGGTCATTCCATTTGTCTGTCAGAAGTTGTCCTTTGAGGTTCCCTTGAGTGAATGGTAATAGCATGTGAATGTTGACTGAAAATACAGGCCTTTTGAATTGATGTGCAATGAGGCAACTGGTTATGTAGGTGATTAAGCACAGTTGACATAACTAGAATTAACTACTAAATGTGTACTTGATAGCTACAAGATCATGAGAACTATATTTACAAACAACAATAAAACATTTGCTTTCCCGGTCGTGTTTCGGTTCCATTGTTCGTATTCTAATTTCAGTAGATTATTCATAATTAAATGAAACAGGCAGTTTTTATTTTCCGTATAATTTTGCTTTCAGAAATATACTTCCTTATTAATGTCAGCGTTTAAAAGAATGCTCATTCACTTATGTTTACGAGACTAAATTCCTGCCGATGTGTTTTGCGTAATTATTGACGCAATTGTTTTATTTCACAATAAAAAAAAACAAAAAACAACATAAACCTACATTTTGACGTTGATCTGCTTCATGGTAAATTGAGTCTCATCACAATTCAATGTTTAATAGTAATCATGAAAGGCTTGGCGTTTTAATGTTAGGATCAACTCCAAACCCGGGTATTCATTATAATACATGGCCCGTAGAGTCAAGCATTGTATCAACTGTTTGAATGTACGCGGGCGAACCAAATAGCATGGAATGTTCAATAATAATTTTATACAACCCAGGTGATCTAAAGTAAGAGTTAGTCCTCAAATCAGCCTTGATATGATTTAACTTATTTTTATAACATACTTTTGCATAGTTGTCAGATTTTTATATGACTAATGTTTGCACGTCTTTTAGCATAGAAACAGAAGTAAGTGTATTACAAATGAATGAGGCGTTTCATTCCCTTCAACCTGCTTTGGGCATTGATCCCTAATATTCAAACAAAAATCAGGGTGTGGTTTGTCATATTGACAATTATCAGCTGCTAGAACCCGGATAAGAATAACATAAATGATAGAGATAATGTTGTCAGGCTTAATATTTTTATATCCGACAATATTTTTTATAAAGCATTTGCAATTCAATTTCTATCAAACTTATCAGAGTAACATATTCAATCAAAAGCCATATCGCACTATGAACGCCAAGATATGGCCCTTTAATTATCAACATTTGACAGAATTCTGCTCCTTGACTTGCGCTGTTGAACCTATCTTTATTAAATCTTGTTACATTGGATACGGACCTTATATCTTAACAAATTTAATCCACAACCATATCACCAAAATATAAAACGAAATAGTAGTATTTGCTCTGAAATTATAGCCCTTTAAATGACACTATTTGACTCTTTTCATATTATCTTTTAGCTAAAACTGTAGCATTTTTTTTTCGAATAT
This sequence comes from Mya arenaria, assembly GCF_026914265.1. Taxonomy (NCBI): domain Eukaryota; kingdom Metazoa; phylum Mollusca; class Bivalvia; order Myida; family Myidae; genus Mya; species Mya arenaria. The sequence goes on from NC_069122.1 coordinate 13,499,605, forward strand.
TAAGTAATTTGAACAAATGATCTTCATGCAATGCTAATATGCCATTGCGTTAATGACCTTATATTGTTTCAAATACATTTAGCGGGAAGATTTGAATTCCAATGGAATCAATCTAAGAACAGTGATACGGATAGTTTTGTGTGAGAGTTAAAACACTTTAACGTTTGGACATTATTTTTATTGTGTAGCCTTTCTATAGAAAAGTATGATTACTTTAAATTGATACTTTTATCTCAAATGCAATTGCATAAGGAAACGAACATAAGTGCTATTATTAGGTCAGCAAAAAACATGTTATAATCTAAGCCAGTCAGGTTATTTCGTTTTGCTAAAGCGTAATGGGTCTAAATGTCTTCTTGTTTTACAATTAAGCACGGTTAAGATGAATAATAAGCACTGACATTTAACTACAAACTAGCTAGAGTAATGAGTCCACCAAAAAGACTTACTGATCTACATAACATTACATTACTTATTTGAACCCAACTTATAACCTGTTTAAATAAACTAGATAAATAAATATCCTAGAGAATAAATAACGGTAATCCTATCACACTGTGACAGTAATTGTCTAATATTGAGGAACATATGCTTCAATGAAATAGCCCGATTGTATAAGACCATCCATTTATAGCCGAGCCAGGCTTTGGCGTCCGCGCATTGCTTTCCTGACACAAAGAGTATGTTTTAAAGATCATAGTCAGTAAAAAACGCCACCAGCTGCCTCGTAAGTCAGAGAATGGTCATGTGGTGTTTGTTCAATTTAGTATTGATATAATAAAAAAAATCAATTTCGAGTATGCTTATAATTGTTACAATTAAGCTTTTATTATAAGATTATATAAAGACATAGTTTTAAAATCTTGAAATGGATATGGCAATATATGTCCAAGGGCTGTATTGAAAGGACTGTATCGAACCTTTTTAAAGTTCGACTCAAATATTACTTTTGGTCTGCCACCTTGCTGGCTGGTTTCTGAAAATGACTATTACAAAAACATCCTACGTTTTGAGTCCTTATTATTTGATTAACCAGTAATACGAAAAACTAAATTAGGTAGAAAATCACGAATATAAGTTAAGTGACTGGGGAAAGTACAATAAACTTCTTTCCTACACCGGACCAGGATACCCTTTCATGTCAACCATTTACCCCAAAGGTAAAGAGCAATGCCTGGGTGTTAGGGAGTACGTTTTACATACGGATGTCACACAACCGTCCTTAATTCGATAAATAAATTTCGTGTTATAAGTGTATCCAATATAACAATATTTTCTACTAAATTGAATCACACATACTTCGGTATCTTATTCATAGAAATGGGATATAACTGCCTAATAATTTTTTTTCATACGATTATTTTTTTTCGCTCAAATACAATAGTGGTAACACACTACTATTTGAAAACGCACCAACAACGTGTCTTCATTGACTTATCTTTCTATATGTAAGTGAATTTGTATTTTGGGTAATATGCGTTCCAATACCGGACAATAAAGAAATCAATATATTTCAAAATTTATTTACAAACTATCAAGATATATTACATATATTTACATATTTAACAGTTAAAACAATGGACAGTTTATGCAAAATAATCTCACAGAAATAATTGTCAATATATACAAACTTTTGTTATCTGTGAATATTACATTCACGTTACGTAGACTTATTTGCTGTCGTGTATGTCGAAAAGCCCTGAGAGTGTTGCAAGGCTGTAGGCCTGTGAAGCGTGAGTTTACTTTATTACATTTATTTTTCACAGGCAAAACAATCTAATCCAAAATATACTTTCAGTGATTTCAAACTGATTTCAATAAGTCTCCGTTATTGCCTAAGAAATAGGTAACGTAAGTTAATAAATTCTTAATACAGTTTGCTAGTTGCATAACAGTTACTGACAAAACTTTATGTACAACGATACATATGCATAATAATTGCGTTCATCGCCCAAATGTATTTATAATGTTTAGTTAATTAAATAAAAACAAATTTTGGCTAAGTAAGATTTTACTATTTGTAGTAGGTAAACTAAAATAAGGGTTTTTATTCAACACATTTACATTTTCAGCGTTATTCTCTACTAATATTTATTCATCGGTTCCACAACTATAATACTATTAGATTGATTGGCCTGCTATAGAATTCACATTAACGTTGCAAATATATGAAGGTATTTTTGGAAACCCCACACATTAATTCTTTTAACATATGTTGTCAAAAAAGTAGATCTAACGATACCTGATTTTGATTTGTATCAAATCCTGCGATTTACAGACTATACGCTATAAAGTAATATATCTCATCAATACTTCTAACTGACAAGCTAGTTTGAATACGCCTTTATACATAGCCATTCAATGATTCATAAGTCACATTAACCAAACCTAGAACTAAAAACGGTTATATATCATCAATACATCTAACATCATATTTTCAATGCGCGTTTATGCATAAATAACTACTAGTATGTCATAGCAACTCAATTTTTCAAACGGCACATTAAACAATAATGGAAAGAAAAAACTGGAATAAGACTATAAGTATCTGCCATGGCCGAGAGTGTAAGATAGGTTCATTCCGATCTGAGTGTAGTGTGTTTTACGGAAACGTGGTTTACCGAGTTTCCGCAAAACACCCTGCGGGTGGGTCGGGATTAATCTATCTTACACAAGCGGCTACGGTAGATATTCTTTTTCTCTCACCTCAGTTAAACAAAATAAAGTAACAATGTATTCTTTTGCTGGAACTCGTTTGTGCTTAGTAAAAATAATGCGTTTGGATATGCGATAATTCTCGGTTGTCATGGATATGCGCGCAGTGATTTAGATAATGTTAATAGTCAAATCGGTTTTTAAATAGTTCAAAGGAGAGTGAAGCATTATGTCTTGAAAGGTGCGTGAAAACTGTTTTTGGATGACAAATAAAGCGATAAATAGTTTATTAGCGTTCGAAAAAAATGCCTTAAGACAACGTTTCCATGATGTTACATACGACAGTCTTCAACAAGGGAGGTATTTACAATGTGGCGACAATTAAAAAGGAGTTCCATACGGGCATTTAATCTTCGCCCGTGGGCAAGATAAGAATAACTAGCATGGTTAAATTATTGGATCTACTTATTTAAGGTGAGAGAAAAGTAACTCAAATATATAATATAAAATAAAGCGGCAAAATGCAAACGTACATACTTCACATACACACGTACAAACACCACAAACCGACCATATATGCTTCAAAACAGTCTTACGGATAAATGCTAAACACCGCCTTGGAATGGTCAGTGCAACTACAGTCCGCTGGGACACGATTCTACTGAGGTAATTAACTATTCTATACAGCAACAACTGCACAGTGGTTTAAATATTTAATATTAATTAGGAGTTAGAAAGAAAAAAAATGTTGAAACTTACTTTGGATATTTATGATCTTTACATTTAAACTGAAAGAAAGCAAATAATGCTCGACATATCTTTACAAAATACTCTTAAATTCTGTGATTTTTAAATGTTATTCTTTAAATACAAGACGTACCGTTATAGCAAGGTCATCATGCCACATTGACATAAATATTTACGCAAAAAGCTACAGAAACAAGCTCAGTAGCAAAAAGTTTAAACATAAACCCGGTTTAATGGTACTGGGTAAACGCCAAAGACATAGAACATAAAATCCCAAACAATAAACATAAAAGAACAGCACACAACTCCACAAACAACACAGTGCATGCATACTATATATATAAATAACTAGGTATGTTTATCAAGAATTGTTAGGTACCGCCTTTGAACGGTCAGTTAAATGTAAATGTACTAGGGGTGTAAACAACTTTATGTGCACAAACCTCCATTTTATCCCAACAATTCTTAATAAAGATAAAACGCAAAAGGTAAATCTTATCAAAGTATGCATTAACTTAAGGAAAATTATCAATAAAACAAATAATATTAAACGTATAGATAAACCCCAAGTACTTCTATGATTAGAGATCGCGACTCTATCTGCAGACGGAGGAATACAATTTAGAGCACCTAATGCAAAAACTGTTCAAAGATGCGATGCAGTCCTTGTTTGAAACTATAAACATCAAACACAGTCTGCCTTATAAAATAAAATGTTTAAAACTGTGTGATCATAGAGATTCATAATAATAGCGTGACCTTTGTCTTTGATATAACGACCTTAATGTAATGCAGAACACAGCCTTGACGTACGTTCTATAATGCTATAGAGCCCTGGAAATAAATCTGAATAATAATATCTTACTTTTGGCCGAGAAATGGGTTATAAAGAACGGATGGATGGACCAAAAATCAGTGCTATAATCAATTATATATGTTTATGGGACATAACTAATCTATCAAAAATCAAAATGCTAACGTGTCCCATTTGTCAGCTTTATACGATAGGGTCCTTTTTAATCCATTACACTGTCGTTTGCTATGGCCTTTTAGTGTTAATTTGTTCATCCAATTTTACTTTGTGTTGAGATTAAGGAAGCATTTGGGTAATGTTCATGTTTCAATGATGTTCAAGCAAATATTTACCGACTTTTCTATGACTCATTTATAGGGAAGACTCTATAGTTTGTTGATCTATTTCCTTATCACATTGTTCGCTTGCAATAGCATGAATATAATCGACTTGAAATTGTCCTAAATCACCAAATATTTCTTCCCCCTTTTCGCTATCACTTGCAGCTGGCAGTTCAATACTGCTATAAAATTCTACGACACTAACTCCATTCAAATTGTCTGTGTTACAGGCATGATCAAGATCACTATAAGGATGAGTAACGCTCCGCCTGGATATTGATTCGTCACTAGTGCCAAGTTCATCTTTAGATTCGGTTACGCTCTGTACGGAATTACTATCGTCCGTAAATCCTTTTGAAGGCACAACTCTGATATCACGGTCAAATATTGTGACGTTAATTTCATCATAATGATCAGGTGTGTTTTGCTCACAAATGTAATGATATTCTTCCATGGTATCTATATTAATTGATAAATGCAACACACTTTAAACCATTCGTAAGTCAGTAATACCTTGCAAATTAATGTAGTCAGCATCATCATAAATCTCCGGTTTCGTTACAAAAAAAGCGTAATAAGATTAAAATATCTATGAGTGATAATCTTACTTATTAACATTGTGTTTTATATTTTTTTTTAATAATTATGTATTATGTGTTAAAAAATGTACCTTCGTTGATGTCGGCATACACGGAAGAACTTTGCCGTCTCCGAGACCCAGAGGGTTGTTGCCTTGGTTTTAAATCAACTGGAAATACTTGGCCTGGTTCTATGCGTTCATTCTGCTGACGGATAAACCTGCATATGCAAACAAAGGGAAGCATGTGCGCACCTTAACAAAACAATTATACAAGCTATTTTATATGACGTAAGTGTGCAACATCATCCAATAATGCGACAATATATATATATAAAAACGGTCTGAATTCCTTTTTCAATCCATACGTGTGTATCTGACAGATGTTACTTATGAATATTTCAGAATAAGTTCGTGCATTCCAAAACAAAGTCATCCAGTTATACCTTCATGATCCTTCATAATCAGAGTGTACTATTACATGTAAAAAAAACCCGTATTGCTCCCACTTTCGATCTAAACGTATAAATAGGTATTTGCTTCTTCTTTTTCCTAAACCCATACCTTTTTCGAGCCCATACGTAGCAGAAAATCCCAACAACCACAGTGAACATAGCTGCTATGACTATCAAAGTCGTCTTTATGGAGTTATCGGTTAATTCTGAAATCATAACTCACATCTAACGAAACATGACGCAAAAACCACAAAAGAGGTTTATGATAAAATAAAAATGCCTGGACAAGCGAAATAAACAAAACCTGAATTTGAGCAGGTCACTATTTCTTGAACAAATTTTAGATATTCGACCTACAAGTATGTGAATTTAAGATGTCTGTTGATCCCATATTAGTTTGTTAGTATTTGAATGGATTATGTGTGCAGAAAAAGAAAGTGTTAAACAGTAAATACCGAAAATAGTAAAAAAGGTATTTGGCCATAATGTTTAATGTCTATCTGATTTCATTTGTATTATATATAAGAAACGAGTAAGCAAATACATTTAAATGATAGTAAAGGGTCACCGGGTATCAGAGTTTAACAAAAAGGTTGACATTACTAACAGAAAATCAGATACTTATAACATAATCAAAATTAGCACATTACTTTCATTCTAAAGAGTTCCAAGACCTTAAACAAAAATTAAGCGTTGATATTCATGATGAAAATATTTCGTTAAGATTACGTCAATTTGATGAACGTATTTGAGTTAAATGTAACAAAAATCATTAAACAAGTAATATTGCAACGCTTATACCTTATTTATTCAGTGTAATATAATACTATTTGATATATATATATTTAATGAATATTTCAAGTTGAAACTTTTACATTTTTCCTGCAAAGAATACCCTATCAATTGCGTCTTTAATAGAAAAGGTTTTGACATTTTCAACATAAATCTTACCCTCACAGAATATACCACTCCACCCACGAGTACAGCCGTTTGTACATTCCCCCGTGGATGAATTACACCGGTTTCCATATGCGTCACCTTCACAGTTGGTACTGCATTTAGAGTTGCACTTCTTGTCCCAATAACCGTTCTCACATCCATACAGACATACACCATTTGATCTATTACATATTTCATTTGTACATTCCTTTGAACATGTTTTCTCGCAATTCTTGCCAAAATAACCAGATGTACATTCCTTACAAATTCCAGTTGCGCTATTACATAGCCTGTCTACACATTTTTCTGAACAAGGTTGACAATACTTGCCAAAATAACCAGGAGAACAGTACGTACATATTCCGCTTGAGCTATTACATGACCCATTAAAGCATTCTTTTGAACAAGTTTTCTCGCAATACTTTCCAAAATAACCAGGTTTACATTCACCCAAGCAACCTTCGCCTGAGGACATCTTCGAAACACACCATCGTATAAGAGCTGCAAACGAAAACAGTTTTGCAATTTTCAAACTTAAAAATGGATGAATTAATAAACTATACAAATTATAATTGTAGGAATTTTCTAATGAGCTTTTAAGTGTAACAGCGAAATAATCACTTGAATGATGACAATCATGCCTTTTTACGCTATTTAGTTTCTCCCTGCAATTCCACTGGGGTTTTTTGCCAGGGGGCAAATATTGATATAAAAATCGTAACAGTATTCCTTAATATTTTATGGATATTATTTGTTCCTGCCACAAGTCAAATGCAAAATAACAACTCGAAGACAGGCAGTTTTTACGTTACCAAAAAAAGAGACTTGCACTACTTAACATAATTATGACAATAAGAAACAGGACTCAGAGGGAAATTTTTAATTATAATAGAACAGATCGCTCGACATACTTCAAAATATACAATTTTGAATAAGAAGATATGAGCTCCACCAACTGAAAAAAATAATAAAATGTGTAAATAATGATGTTCAATTGCACAAGTGATTTCTTGTCATGTAATTGACAAGGCATGTTTTTCTAAGTCTTCTTTACGCGCCAGAACGATTTGCATGTAATTTCAATTATCTTTTCTTCGCATGAAACAATAGAATAACATTGTAAGGCAATGCTTTAGCATTCGCTTTCCGGGGGTTATAGAGATTTATTGGTGAAGTAACAATACTAATGCACTATTTAAACAGTAAATACACAATTCAAAATGATTGTTTTCTCTGTTTTGCAATTTTAGCCAACTCTCAATTCCAATTCATACGTTAGCACGCATAGAGCTGGAAAATGAATGCATCACTTCTGAAATAACGTTACATTAACATATACTTTGTGCGCTTTTCGTAAAACAACAATAAACTGTCATTTAATATACATTTTAGGCATAAAATTAAACGAAGTTTGTTCGTTTCATTGTAAGATCGAAAAATTTTTCACCTCGTGCAAACCAAAAGCTACGACACTTGCTTAATATTGCTTTTGGTGCTCACTCGGTGAAATATAATACGATATAACCCTGAAACGAATAATAACCCTCTAATGCTTCATTTATTGCACATTTCGAGAAAAAAACACTATTAGTAAGGAATATTAATTTTAGTTGCTTTGTTTTATCCAGCTTGTTGGCAAAAGCAGAATGCTTCTATGGGAGAACCGACATGACCTCACATCATGTCCACAAATCGCCCATTTATCTATAACAACGTTCGACTATAATATCAGACATTTTACAAGTCAGTGAAATTAATCCTTAACACTTTACACACCCTGTATTAACAGTTTAAACACCCAATATCAAACTGAAAAATAATTCATGTTCACATTTATAGAAATACATACTGAAATAAATTATCGTTTCAATATATAGCACAATAATATATAAAAACTATATTGGCGTTAATCATAGGTGACAGCTATCGATTTGTTTGGCGTCAATACGTCGACAAAAATATTTCATATTTGCTATTAAAGTCTTAATGAAAAATGATATATACCGTTACAGTAAAATACATTTGTTTTGTCCCAGTGACCGCTGGCAAGGAAAACGAAGGACCCCAATACGATAACATTCTACTACACCAATAGCGAATTGGGTTTGGGTGCGTTTCATAGACGATCTCAAAGATACTCGATGTGTGATTTATGTTGTACGACCAAGTTGACCGAACGACACCATTTTTGATACAAAACTGTACCTGCCTTCTGCTGATTATCACTGTTAACCTACAGATGGTTGAAGGCCCTAGTAAACTTAACTATCAAGATGGTGGGTGACGGTTTTTTCCACATCAATGTATATTTTCGCATATTTTTATCAATATTTGATGTTAAATATATTGCTAGTGTGGACTTTTCAAACAATTTCTAAAAATGGCTCATAACAGTAGGAAAATGAAACGTGTTAATTCCACAGATCTGTCGGGTGGATTATTTAACTGTAAAACATGTAAGTTTTTTGTTGATGTACTAAAATGTTATTCATCTTAAACATAAACTATGCTATAGAACTGCCATTTGGTTCGATTGTTCTTTAATATGTCCTGTCAAACCACTTCGTGATTTTAATATATGTCGGAGGGTTTTGAAAAAAAAATGCCTGTACAATAAACAGATTGCAATTTATATTACCGGCCCTTGTTGCATGTAATACGTGAATTAATAATATTAACATTAAATCATATCATGATGTAACATTTTATAAGTTGTCTTAGTATTACATTTCTAAAACAGAGTACTAGTGCAAAATATGTAGATTATTTGTGATCAACTACATTAAGAAATCTGTTACAACAAATTAGTTTGCCCATACAAAATATCGGGCCGCAATGTAATCATGTTTATCCTTGTCTACTTATGAAGGCCAGTTGTTTTTACAAAGAAGTTTATAGTTTATATATTCAAATGACAAAAGTTACATCATATAATAAAATCCATACCATTCGATACAGTTTTACAATACTTACTAAAATGAATGACAACACAGTGTCATCACTTTGATGGAAAATGCTCTGCGCCTGGAAGATCATTGCCATTGGCCTTATAATGTTATTGTAAAGGAACACAATTGTTTATTGCTTAGATGAATGAAAGTAGACGTAAAATGAACAAATGAACACATTGTCACAAGGATTATTGTAGAAATTCATTTGCAAAACAATATTTTGTATTAATTTACAGACTGTGTGCGGATGCTAATTTATATTTTATTTCCACTTGTTTTTTTTTCAGTGTTTTTTGGATCGTTGATTTTTTAATTGTTTGATTATTTCAGGCTGATGAGGGAAAGCGTTTATGAATGCGTCAAGCTGGGAATGGAAGGTATTTCAAAATAAGTGAGAAATAGTAAAATAAGTAAAAATGAATGGTAAAAGGTTATACAAATTAAACAAAAATACATTAAGACCAGAATGTTGTGGCCCATGTTTCTTACCTAAAATGGTTCATCGTTCAACCCTAGACTGTGCTTAAAACTGGTGATCAACTTTTAAACAAGAAATAAGACACAACTTTAATATGCTTTCTATTCATTTTTTTTTCTGATTTTAATGATTAAATTCGAAACATCAAGTGTAACGAAAAGATATATTTTTAAAAGGTATCTTCAAACATACACTGGAGATACCAGACCCGGAACGAAAAGTAAAAAAAAAAACAACCATATTTATATATGGACACAAATCCCGCAATTCATTGCAAATTCCAACGCAGCGTAATACTTATAGTGTTTAAAAGGAAGAACGGCATTTGTGTTAACCTTGATAAGTAAAAATCTAAATTCGTTTTGTTTCTCAATCTTTAAATTTGTTTTTAATTTCAACACTTTAACCATAGTACTTTACCTTTGGTCGGAATATTAAATCCAAGACAAAAACTACTTATTGTTCTGCTCCAAAACACCCGCAATAAATGGTAATAAAAATGTTTTGTTTTCTTTCCACTTACAATACATCTAACGTCATTGTCATAATGAAAAACAATCGGCTAAAATACAGCGTTCCGCATTTGCCCATCTATAATAAATGTCATTGGAAATGTCCCAAACAACAGCAACACAACGTATTATAAAACTCCGAAGCTGGGTCCTAAGGTTGCCCTTTCAGTCAAAAAAAGGCAAATCCCGGATGTAGTTATACTATTAATAGAAAAACAAAAGCAGCAAAAAAAATCAATCGGAATAGAGACGTCGAGTTTGTAACAACCAATATATAAATGGTGAATGATGAATTCATTCATTGATTTATCATAATGTATTAACAGTACGTATTAGTTAGATTAGACGCTACGCCGCTACACCGATATTTACAAAAATATAAAACAAATAATTTAGCAAAACAAAGAAAAAGTACCAATGCAAATAAAAGGTAAAATGCCATGGTTATTCGTATTTAGCTCTGCATTCAATAAAAGTTGCAAATGCTTTTATTGGTGTATAAATATTCAAATTGGCGAAAAAGAGAGATCAATCATGGAAAGTTGAGTAGACCACGGAAAAAAAATCATTTTTCGCACTTTAGCTAATGATAACAGTGATGTATTGCTACCATATCTGGACAAACCCATGCCGCCTGCTTTGCTCCTAGTGGTATGCAACTTCTTCGTCGTGGTCCAGTTCACTAATTTGGGCCTTTCAAGAAGTGAGCCTTGCGAGCTAGTAGATTTGAAATGAATCTACTCCGCATTGACTTGTTTGGTTTATTTCGTACGTAAACATGTAATGCTTTGTAAATCTGCTTTCTAGCAGACGCTCAAACAAGTAAATTCCAAATAAGTAAACTCCCCTAACGACGAACATCTTACATACTACTACGGTTAATTTACTGTCCCAACCATTTTACAGCTGCGTATTTATGGTGCTAGCCCTTTAACAGTTGCCTATTTGGTACACACTTTTTGGGGTCCCAAATACATACTACCATCTTTTAAAATAAATAATGGCATAATTTAAAATAGAAAATGTAGAACAACTTTTGACTTGTGAGAAAATGTGACACCAATGTCATCGTTTTATGCATTTTCAAACTTCCAAAAATAACTAGCCGAATACTGGAATGGAACCCGAATTTAAAGATTACCACAGCTGACCAATCTCGCCAATAGAGGCATATGATCCAATGAGGTTCTCGGATAATTATTTAAATGTAACGTGCAATCAATATTGGTAGTTTAATTTTACCTGTGCGTTTAATATATTCCAGCTTTTTCATGATACATGGTAGTGTGCAATTTCGGTTTCCCAAAAATGAAAATGCGACACCGGTGTCATTTTTTGTATACAGTGACAGTATAGTATAAAATGAATTGGGCCAGTGCTTAAATAAATACTTGTATTGGATTTGATAAACATTTATTCGACTATGTTATGCCGCAAAGTTTAAAAATGATTGCTTAAATTTTTCAATATTTGTTGTTTTTTATTAAATATATTAATATTATGGACTCTTTCTCTCTTGTGTGTGTTATTTCTGTTCAGAGACTGGAGTTGTGGGCTTATTCACTCATTCCTTGATATGCTATCCTAAACGACTTAAGTTCTTGATTTTTTTCAGATTGGAGTTGTGGGCTCCTTGTTCACTATAATTGTAATCAGCTTTGTCGTTCATGTAAATTTTATTTTTCTAGCCAATGATTGTTTCTACATCATTTCTCATAGTCACTCTCTTATCGCGAATGAGTTTAGCTTGGGGTTTCTCATGGCGTTTCATTTACCCCCAACTTTGTCTCGGACATGTATATTGTTCTTTTGTACCGATCTACGTCATTTAATTTGAATAAATGACCTTTTTTTCATCCTTGCTTATCAATTACTCGAAACAAATGAACTCAACTCATATTTTTTAGAGAGTACTCATAAAATTTAATCTTTATAAAAAATAAATGTATTTATGATACTTTTAAGGGATTTAACTCATTACGCAGTAAATTATTAGTACCGAGTTTCCAATTTTGACAATATTATTTCACCGCCTCGTCTCGCCGATCTTACAACTTAATAATTTCACAGATATATATGCAAACCCGGATTACGCAGTATTTTCAAAAGCTTTAATTCCCGATATACCTCACCCAATATATAAGCCATTGCAATTTTACTGTATCATACCTAATAAAGTTTTTTCAAGTTTTGCTTACCAGCCATGCCTGTTTATGTTCATATTATTTGTAATCCTTTTTTTCATGTTGTACATATTTTATTGTTCACACTATCAGTCATGCTTTTTTACATTTTGCTATACGGTTATCCTACCATTTGTCTTATATCATGCATTTTGTATTATTCCATATGTTCTATTGGTGGGCGTTTAATTTACCTCCAACTTTGTTTCGGACATTTAAATTGTTCGTTTGTAACGATTTACGTCATTCAATTTGAATAAATGACATTTATCAATTTCTATCATGGTTTGTCTATTACTCGAAACAAATGAACTCAACTCATACTTTTAAGAGAGTACTCATAAATTAGTATAAAGGAAATTCCGAAGTATGACGTTAATCAAGCACATGACTCTTATGGAACTTCACGACTACATAACACAGTCTTGTTTTAATTTATTGATATCTAACAATTATAGTGGTTCTGGGAAGACTAATTCCCTTCTTCATATTTTATTAAAACCATTGATTATGATAAGATCTATTTGTATGCAAAGGATTTGGAGCAGTCAAAATATTAGCATTTTATTAACGAAATGGATACTATTGTAAGAAATAAAGTAAACAAATAAGTAAAAATGCTTAAAGGCATGAAAAACACATAAAGCGATGTAATATTACAAATATGAATTGTGAATTCTGCAGAATGTAGTAATATTTAATGATTACATTTGCGAGGAAAATAAAAACAACATAATTAATTACTTTCTTCATGCATTTAAATTGTTGCTTTTTTTCTTTCTCAATCATATTACAGGACACAAAAAGACATGATATTAAATTGTTCCCATTACATATTAATTTTCTGCATCCCCATCGCACCGAGAGACAATTAGTGTTCAGAGCAAAGTAATGATGAATCTCTACTCCATTCTGCATTTAAAGTACCTTTTGATGTTATTTATTTAGACAAACGAAGAAAGTTAGATAAAATAAAGTATTATGGAACAATATAATATAATGGGGTTATCTAATATCATTTCTGGAGAATCACAAAGCAACCAGACAACTTCAAGTACACACAGTATTTTATTCACGACTTTGTGTTCTATGTCTTTGGCGTTTGCCCAGTGCCACTAAACCGGGTTTATGTTTAAACTGTTTGCTACTGAGCTTGTTTCTGCAGCTTTTTGCATAAATGTTGTGCTATCAGACTATGTTACAAAGAGGTATTTAGTTAACCACCTTCACAAGGGAACAGACCGGGTAAATATTTTACACAGTGATATTGAAATGCATAATAATAAAATAGAAAATCTTGGTGATCCTGAGGAACCATATGTGTGTGTAAACAAACGCTACGTGTTTAAGCAAATTCACAAATCCTTAAAACATTATTGAAAAGTTACCAGGTATGATTGCGACTTTAACACAAAAGACAAATAATGACATATCACAACTTGAAGCAATTACACAGTCTTTCAGATGGACTATTTTGGAAACACAGGCAAACAAACAGATGGGCTAGTTTAAGCACACACGAATTTTAAAAAAAATCTTACAAAGCTTCTGAAAAGAGTTTAGTTTAAGAATATAAAAAATAACCACTGGGATAAAAACATCGTAAGAGAACATGTTCAACAAATGGCGGACGAACTAACTGACACAGATGAGTTACTCAGCGAAAAGCTCAATATAATGCTTGAGACATGAAAGTAAATGCTAATGAGTCTAAAATACAACATGTGAAGTAAGTGATTATGTCACAGGGTGAGAAAAGTGTGCAGCTAGACCGGGGCTCGAACCCGGAACCCCTCGCTAACAGGGCAAGTGCTCTACCGACTGAGCTACCGGACCGCTTACACACCTCCTCACCATGTGTAGGTATCGGTACCGTGACCATTAGTAAGGGGGACAAACAATTAAATAAGCTTCGTAAAATGGTTAGGAAACAGAAGAACGCTAAAGATGAATTGGTTTAACTTTACGACAATATATTATCATCAGCAAATACTGCCGTTCTTTTAGCATTAGAAAGGGAAAATATTAATGAAAATATTTGTGAAATGTTTATTGAGGTGTACGTTTATCAATTATTTTATTAGTCCTTAGATTATATTGTTTGACTTTTGGTCAGAATATTGGAATCGAAGACAAACATACCTATCGTTCCTCTCCAAACACGCCCAATAATTGGTAATAAGAACAAGTTTAAGTAACTTTCCACTTACGTATCTTTTGATACACTGTGTATGTTTTGTTATTCATATCGCAAAAATAGCTCTTTAGGCTAATGTTAACTAATTATTATAGACCAGACTTTCACACAAAATAATTTTTTCATGTATCTTGTATATTTGTGATAAACCTGAAGGTAAACTTAATTGATTTAAACTGGTCTTTACTCAAACGGAGATGGTCAAGTATGTATACCATTATGCTTGTGTTTGTGTTTGTGTTTAAATCTTAGTTTAGTTTTTTTCTTGCATTGGAGGAATTCAACAACACAAATAGTTTAACCATTTTAAATGTACATAACGATCCAGTGGCGGGCCGCTCAAATTCCCCCATGCCCTCCTAAAATTGTCGAAGTGACCTTTTCATATCAATATGTTCTCAGAACACATCCGAATAATGAGATACGGCAGACACATGGACCGTCAGGGTCAATGTCGTAGTAATGCGTATAGGATTTGTCTTGCTGACAATATTTGTATGAGCATACAATGTTCGCTGCATAACCATTATAAATAAATAAAAGATGAAACGACAAAGATGACTTACCACAAGCATGGGGAGATTCATCATAGACGGGGATGATGAATCTCCCCATGCTTGTGGTAAGTCATCTTATTCGTTTCATCTTTTATTTATTTATAATGGTTATGCAGCGAACATAGTCGTTATCTCCGTCACATACGCAATATTTGCTAATGCACTTCATAGAAGAGTTACAATAAAACCTCTCGATTTGATGGCATACATCCATGTCTGTAATCACGAAGCAATTTGTCCTTCAAATGTCACAAATGTGTGAGATGAATTTATTAGTTTGAAGAAGAATACACGCACTATCATTCGAAATATACGATTTTAACAATTTAGAATTACATAAAGACATTCAAATACCAATTCATTGATTCAATCCTATGACCATACATAAACATCCACTACTATGATATTTCCAAGACACAATATGATGGGATTTATTGTAATGAAAAGATAACACTTATTTTTTATTGTAATGAAACGATCACACTTTATTTTTATAGAAATTAAATGAATGTTATGTTCTTTCTGAATACAAATAACATGCTTATTACGTTCAATATTAATCACATTGCGTAAACCTTTACTAGATCAAATGGCCATCACAAATTCAACAGTTTTCATCAACTTCTTTTGAAACTTAGTTTGAAAAACCTGTATGCATGTTCTTTGAACAGTTATGAATATGATTCAGCTAAGGTCAGTTCTAGGGCACTAGGTTGAATTTCATAAAACAAATCCCTGTCATAAACTCTACTTTAACTTATCAATTATTAATTTCAGTTGTACACGTTCGTATTATGTTTAATTTCTTTCATGCTTTACGATGAAGAATGGGGTTTTAACAGTGAAATAACAACAGTGAAAATATTTGATATTTTCACTGCAAAATTAGGAGTGAAAATATCAATTTTCAGAACTACTTTTATAATCCTTTGTTGTTACATGTACTTGCCTTGGTCAAAACAGAACACTGGACTTCAGTAAATTTTGTCAAAAAATGTTAAAAAAAAATAAAGAAATATTTTATAAATTTAAATAAAAATATAATTGGAAATTAACAACTTACCGTTAATTACTGGTTTTCCCGTTTATCAAACATTTTACTGATCTTTGAAGCTGAATGTTCGAACATTTGCTTTCATTCCAAACAAATTACAGAAAAAAACAACTATTCGAACATAAATAAAATTTAGAAATTCTATCTTTTGGTTTTTCAACATGAACCCAAAATATAGAGACTAACTTTTGTGTAGTTTTCGTTTACAAATACTAACACAATTAACATGGCTGATAGTCCATATGTTTTTAAACATCGGACAATGGCAACATCAATGTATTTTGTGCCAAAGCAACATTTCTGAAAGGGCTTACTAGTCAAACTAATATACAGTCTAACAATAACATTGGCTATATATGATTGGAAGAAGATTTGAAGAGGTTTGATGATTTGAAATGACTTCCAATGGCAGTTGTTATAAGCTTGTTATATGATGGTGAAGGCATGACATAGACCCTTCTAAAACATATGGCTAAATGGCACAAAATGTGTAGATTTTTTAAACAAACTCAAATTACAGCGGATTGAAAAAAGATTGAATTCTTAAGACCAAAATAGTGAAAACGACCAGTGCTAACCAACGCCATCGCATTGAAATTGCCGGTCTGAAAGCTCTTGGTAATTGGTTGATATAAAATGGCTGGACAAATGTAGCAACGGCCTTATATTGTATTTATTTTATGTACAATTTTCGATAATGGTAGCTATTTTTTGCTATTTCTAGATACCTTACTGTTATATTCGTCTTGCATTAAGATATTGCGAATTGTTTTAGGACAAATAACATATGAATAAGTGTTTGTTTAATGCATATTACGAACCCATACCAGCTATCTTTGTTCTTGATATAAAGATTGTTTAATTGTGGTGTCGTATGTAATGAACATAATTTATATAGCGTTATATACGCGTGGTATGTTATATTGTACTGATAAAAACAGTGGTATGTGAAAGTATTTACTTATGTTATTAATTAATAAAATATGTTGGAATAAATATAGTCCATGGAGTACAAATGAAAAATAGTAGTTGATATGTGTCATAGTTTGTAGCCGTTCTGATTATGGCGAGACTTGCGTCACGCAGACGTCAGGACAAACACGCACATATAGCGTGACGCCATTGTTATCAAAAAATGCGGCCGGTCTAACACGAGACTTCCCGTTGACAAAGCCGACTCTACCAAGGAAATATCAAGAAACAGGGCTTTGATACATCGTACCTGCAGACGGCCGGCACTTAACGATATCTGTCATTGATATAATCATACATGTGGTTCTACTTAGTTTAATTAAATTCCATTAAATTAACAATGGAGTAGATAAATCAACAACAGATATAGTTAAACTTATATTTAAAATATAAATTACGATCCATTAGCGGGTCGCTCAATACCTCTCCCCCCACCCCTCCATATCAATACATCAATATGGTATGGGACCACTCACAGATAATGTGATACGGCCGACACATGGACCTTCAGGGACAATGTCGTAGTAATGCGTATATAATTTGTCTTGCTGAACATATATGCATAATATGATCGCTGCATAACCATTATCAAGAAATAAATGATAAGAAGACAAAGATGACTTACCACAGGCTGGGAGAGATTCATCTTCGCCGTTTACACAGTCGTTGTTTCCGTCACATACGCGAAAGTTCATAATGCACTTCATGGAAGCGTTACAATAAAACCTCCCCTTTTGATGGCATACATCCATGTCTGTAATAACGAAGCAATTGGTCTTTCAAATGTCACAAATGTGAGAAATGAATTAATTCGTTAGAAGAAGTTAACCCGCACTATTATTCGAAAAATACGATATTAACAATTTAGAATTACATAAAGACATTCAAATACCAAATCATTGATTCAATCCTATGACCATACATAAACATACACTACTATGGTATTTCCAAGACACATTATGATGGGAGTTATTGTTGTGAAACGATCACACTTTATTTTTATATAAATTAAATGAATGTAATGATCTTTCTTAATAAAAAAAAAACTGTTTTTTACATTCAATATTAATCGCATTAAGTAAACGTTCACTAGATCAAATGGCCATCATAAATTCAACAGTTTTCATCCAATTCTATTGAAACTTAGTTTGAAAAACCTGTATGCATGTTCTTTGAACAGTTATGAATATGATTCAGCTAAGGTCAGTTCTTAGGCACTAGGTCGATTTCATAAAACAAATCCCTGTATGAACTCTACTTTATCTTATCAATTATTAATTTCAGTTGTACACGTTCGTATTATGTTTAATGTGTTAGTCACATATGATAATCATATGTTAAATATAAGGTGAAGTATATACAATTTGTTCAGAATTTTTAAACCTTTGTCAATTTGTTTTGTTAGATGTATGCTTTAAACAATTACTTTAATGGTACTAAAACCAAATTCTAAAATACTGCCCACTACCAACACATTTGGTTGCAATGCGGCGTACCGCATTGAACTATTGTATCTTTCATAATTTCAATACTTTTATTACTCTGCGTGGCTTATGGTCATAATAGTCCAGTCAGATCGTCACCAGAATATTTCAGAAAATGGGAAAAGCACTAAGTTTTGAACCCACCATCTAAAGAACAAACTGAAAAAAATGAGCCAGTGACCCACTCTAAAAATCCAAAATGGCCGACAAAATCCAAAATGGCCGCCATACATGTTTTGGCATTTTAATTATTCATCAAAAAAATATATCGATACAATTTTAGACCATTTGAGTTATTTTTCAATAAAGGAATTGATCTTTATTTAATAAATGAATCATTTCGAGTAATTTATTTTGATTAAAATAAAAAGGTAATCCCCCTTGTTTTAAATTTGGCATTTGCAGTCGATTTTTTTTGATGATGCATACTTCTCTGCTAATTTAAATGAATTTATGCCTTAAACTTACTGCATTGTTTCATTATGTTAAGAGTTAAGCTATGATATTTACCATAAGGCTAAAATAGTAATTAAAGAAGTACCAATTTTTAAAAAAGAATGCCAATTGGTGCTGAGACTACATAGACTGTTTGGTCAACGTTTATATTTAATGTTGATCAATGATAAACTTTTATAGTGATAACATTTAATGAAGCATATTGTTTAGTTTGTAAAACATCATTAAATGTTATATTTACTAAATTTGGATAGAACTAGCTTTGTAATTTTCAAATGACATACCGTATTTAGAAATTCTATCTTTTTTTTTTACATGAACCCAAAATATAGATACCAACTTTTGTGTAGTTTTCGTTTACAAATACTAACACAAGGAACATGGCTGATAGTCCATATGTTTTTAAACATCGGACAATGGCAACATCAATGTATTTTGTGCCAAAGCAACATTTCTGAAAGGGCTTACTAGTCAAACTACTATACAGTCTAACAATAACATTGGCTATATATGATTGGAAGAAGATTTGAAGAGGTTTGATGATTTGAAATGCCTTCCAATGGCAGTTTATATAAGCTTGTAGAATGATGGTGAAGGCATGCGAGAGACCCTTCTAAAACATATGGCTAAATGGCACAAAATGTGTAGATTTTTTAAGCAAACTCAAGTTACAGCGGATTGAAAAAAAAAAAAAGATTGAATTCTTCAGACCAAAATAGTGAAAACGACCAGTGCTAACCAATGCCATCGCATTGAAATTGCCGGTCTGAAAGCTCTTGGTAATTGGTTGAAATAAAATGGCTGGACAAATGTAGCAACTGCTGGTACTGCAGATTCTTTTCTAAAGGCAGCACATGTCTCTGCAAATCAGGTAGCAGCATTGTTGTTGTGTTAGAAGTTTATACTCCGGGTCCCGGCGTGAGCACAGTGAAGAGTCCCAGAGTGACAGTTCAACGCACACCTATCCTGGGCAAACTATCAGGCGGTTAACCAGTACTAGGTGCCTTCACCTTTGCAAGGAACTGACAACTTTTGTACATGCCAGTGGCAGTGGTACAGTGCGAATAGTCGTAGAAAGGATTTCGTAACTAGTCACAACAGAAGTAACCTGGTCCGCCCGGGAATCGAACCCGGGTTGTCCGATTTACAGTCCAACACTCTACCGATTGAGCTAATCGGGCGGACAGGTAACAGCATGTGCCTCGTACTGCCTTATGTATCGGGTGTTTCTTGTCAGAGAGCAAGAATTTCAGGATAGCACGTTTGAAAATTGGAGATCTCAAACGGAAGTGTTTCCACGTCATTTCTGTTTTGGTCTATCACACTGAGGTTTGAAATGACTTTCATGCTGTTTGTGGAATCATTGCGTGAAGGTAGTTGCGCGTTGTACAAAGAAGGTCTCCTGTTGCTTGTCCTGTAGTTTTTTGCTCTTGACCATCCAAATTACGCTCGTTGGCTGCCCGTGCACATTCGTGGCATGGTTGTCCTTGAACACTAAAACCTAGAGTTGCCACCAAGTTTGCACAAGGCAAATAATTGTTCACAAAACTCAACAATCATTCTCTGCAATTGCACTCGACGGTGCACATGACAAAAATAATACTCTCATCAAAGGTGATGGTGGAGCTGTAGGGTTCACTGAAAGTGCCAGTCAGCTGCTGCACCGGATGGTTTCTGATCCTGAACTAGCAAGAGTTGTGCAAGAACTTCTATCGTTCATCAATCAATTGAAACAGGAGCAAAGTTAATTAAAGGGCCTGAAATTCGTCACCATGAACAACAGAGCTTTGCTCAAACTAGGTTTGCAACACATGTCATTTCATTGACAGATACCACTGCAGATATGGGAAACTAGTTTAATGTCCACTCTTAGATCTTAGGTCTAAGACAGTAGGAATATTGTAGATTCAAGTGTCGCTGAAACAGTGTAACATCGAACAGGTTGGAAAAGGCCAGTAAAACACGTTTGTAGCTGAGCGGTTATAAAAGAGTGACACACGGCTGCGTATTCTATTAAAAAACCCATTTTTCCTCTTTTTCGTAGACAAACTCCCAAACAGGTCTCCAAAGAAAGGCAGCAGATTAGCTACCTTAAAAAGGATTGTTCCCTCTTTTCTAAACTGTATGTTTTATGTCAAATACGATACGGAAATCTTGGATAATTGTTTGCTTACGAGAACAATACTTTCCTTTCTTCTTTGTCCCTATTTTGGAAGCCTCAGATTTGGTACTAAGTCTCATCTGTATCTTGCCTAGAGCATCATTCACAGCCCATTCTTGAACAACCTCATGTGAATGCATTAGCTTGGACAGAGCAGTCATAGTCAACATGCTGAATCCAACAGGCTGTCAAAAATTTCAAGACCATGCCAGCAAGGTTTTCAGTCCATATATACGCCGCCAGCTTTCAAATGTCGAAAGGTTGGATGTTGTTTCGGATGTATATGATCCTGAAAGTTTGAAGTCTTGTACATAAGGTTGCATAGAGGAAAGGGGTCAGATGAAGGGTATACCAGAAACAAAAATACCAGGTAATTGGGACTCATTTTTGAGGGTAAATGAAAACAAAACTGAACTATTCAAGTAAGTGACAGATCAACTAGAAAATGTGGATCATGACAAACTAGTAGTAGCTACATGTGACCAACATGTTATTTTTTCTCTACAATATGACTGTAAGGACCTTGCTCCTTGTAGCCATGAAGAAACCGATGTCAAAATGATGGTTCATGTATCAGATATTGCAGATCAAGGCCTACATAAGATAATGTTACAGACTGTTGATACCGACATGTTGGCTCTGGCTGTAGCAATTTATCCCCAAATTGCAGTTGATGAGTTGTGGGTAACTTTTCGGGCTGGCAAAAACCTTAAGTATATAGCTGTTCATTTCATTGTCAGACCTCTAGGTGAGATGAAGGCCAAGGCTCTACCATGTGTTCATACATTGACAGGCTGTGACCAGACATCTGCCTTTTGTAGTCGAGGTTAGAAAACCGCTAGGGAAACTTGGAATCTCTTCGATGCTGTCACAACTTCATTCCTTGCTCTTTCTGCATCCCCTTCTGTCAATTCAGTTCTAGAAGAAATGCCAACAATATATTTGTTTGTACTTATGTATGACAGAACGTGCATGGAAAATGATGTAAATGATGCTCGAAAATACTTTTCACTCAAAAGGGTAGACTTTTTTAATCTATTCAAACAACTTCTGTGGCGCTATTGAAACACACAAAACGTGCGGTTTTCTAAGCTTGACATATTTGGGGACAGGCTTTAACGTGGTGTCCCAATGTGCCAAACCCAGCAGATTGGGGGTGGGTTAGAGAAAATTCAAAATGGGAATCTTTCTAGTCTTCACATTCAAAGTCATCGGTCTCTTGTCAGGAGCTGCTTAAATGCGGTTGTAATCCTGAAAAAGGTTGTCGTGGCAGATGTAAATGCATCAAAGCTGAAATGCTACACACTGCCCTTTGTCGGTGTGAGAAAAATTGTGACAAGGACTGAAACGTTCCTATAGGTAGTTCAATAAAGGACATGCATTGCTAAAGTTAGTTTATATCTATTATATAATATTTTATCTTTTTTCTTGCATCATTATGTTAGAAACAACAAAGTTTATAAACAATGACGTTTAATATGTCTTAAAACATTGTTTTTAGCTAGATATTTAACAATTATTTGAATTTGCATAAGTTCAGGCGGCCATTTTAAAAATTACAAGATGGGTCTAGGTTTCAAATTTTTTGTAACTTAGTTCTTCATATTTGTGCCAAGTTTGGTGCTTTTCCTATTTTCTGAAGTGTTTTGGTGTTTTCAATGACGATATGACTGGACTATAATGATGGAATCCGAGACAAATAATACCAATATTACTGCTCCAGACAAAACCCATAAATTGTAATAAAACATGATCTAATTACTTCCCACTTACAATACATCCTATTGAAAAAGCAGCATTATCAATATTTAAACAAGTCCGCTCAAATACAGCGTTCCTCATTGGCCCTTGTATATAAATTATCATTTGGAAATGTCTCAATCACCAGCACAACAACGTAAAAGACTGATTTATTTCTCTTATATCGAGGCGTTGTCCTCTGGTTTGTAACACTCAATATAAAAAGGCTGGATACATTAATTATTTTGATCTATTACAATGTTTTAACTGTTTGTATTACTATCAACACTATGATTATTAGGAGTATTATAAGAATGATTAGTATAATATGTTAAGTGGTGTAAGTATTGCGAGCCACGATAAGACGCTATGATGCTGGACCGATATTTACAACAATATCCAAATTTTAATTAGCCACAATAGGTTAAATACCAATAGAAATAAAATTAAAAATGCCATGATTATAAGTATTAAGCTCTATAATCAATGACATGGCAATGCATTATTTGGTGTAAAGGTGTTCAAATTGGCAAAAACGAGATAAACTATCATGGGAATAGTGACCGATAGTTTTTGGCAATCAATTTAAAAAGGATATATCAATTTATTAACAGTTAGTATTTTATCAACATTTTATCAACATTATGATCAGTAGTAGTAGCATGGTATTATTTGTATTACATGTTAAGTATTATAAGTACTAAATGACCCTGTTGTTCGCTATGCCGCTGGTCTAGTTGTATTTATATTAATATATTTTTATGAGCATACAATGTTAGCTGCATAACCATTACCAAGAAATAAAAGTAGAAAAGACAAAGATGACTTACCACAGACAGGGGGAGATTCATCTTCCCCTTTTACACAGTTCTTATAGCCGTCACATACGTGAATATTATATACGCACTGCATGGAAGCGTTACAATAAAGCCTATTATGATGATGGCATACATCCATGCCTGTAATAACGAAGCAATTGGTCGTTCAAATGTCACATATGTGTGAAATTAATTTATTCGTTAGAAGAAGAATACGCGCACTATTATTCGAAATATACGATTTTAACAATTTAGATTTACATAAAGACATTCAAATACCAAACCATTGATTCAATCCTATGACCATACATAAATATACACTACTATGGTATTTCCAAGACACATTATGACGGGATTTATTGTTATGAAACGATCACACTTTATTTTTATAGAAATTAATTGAATGTTATGATCGTTCCGAATACAAATAACTTGCTTATTACTTTGAATATTAATCACAATAGGTAAACATTCACTAGATAAAATGGCCATCATAAATTCAACAGTTTTCATCAAATTCTATTGAAACTTAGTTTGAAAAATATGTATGCATATTCTGTGAACAGTTATGAATATGATTCAGCTAAGGTCAATTCTAGGGCACTAGGTCGAATTTCATAAAACAAATCCCTGTCATGAACTCTACTTTATCTTATCAATTGTTAATTTCAGTTGTACACGTCCGTATTATGTTTACTATCTTAGTCACATGTGATAATCATACTTTAAATATAAGGTGTCATATATACAATATGTTCAGAACCTTTAAACTTTTGTCAATTTGTTTTGTTAGAGATATGCTTCAAACAATTACACTAATGGTACAAAAACCAAATTCTAAATTACTGCCCACTAACAAAACAATTGGTTGCAATGCGGATTGTGATATTTTCTAACAGACGAATCGCAATTGTTGCAGTAAATATCTCAGGTCTGTGCATTTAAGTTTTGGTTAAAAGGATTGCTACATATTTCCCTATATAAATCAATGCAAAAGAAGTGGCATACAGGACACGCCTAACATTGACCACGGGTGCTTCATTTGAATGCATATGGTTTAGGGCAATTTGACAATAAAACTTGACAAAAAACTAATCTCTTGACCATGCAGCTTTTGCGAAAAATACTTTAAATATAATTATTTCCTCCCTCTGGTGGCCTTGCAAACTTATTTTACTTGAAGGAATTCGGTAGAGGGTCACACCTTTTGTACCGATTGTTTTATAATTATTTGAGAGGTGTCTGACAAAATGTATTTTTAAGTTATTCATACAATCATTTCGTGATCACTAGCCCCGTCCCCTGGCAGCCATTATGTTTACGCACCAACATAGATGAAATTATTGTTAAAGGCTCCTCGATTTAATAACTGTATTTAAAATATAAATTACGATCTATTGGCGGGTCGCTCAATAACTCTCCCCCCCCCCTCCATATCAATACATCAATATGGTATGGGACCACTCACAGATAATGTGATACGGCCGACACATGGACCTTCAGGGACAATGTCGTAGTAATGCGTATATAATTTGTCTTGCTGAATATATATGCATACAATGATCGTTGCATAACCATTATCAAGAAATAAAAGATGAAAAGACAAAGATGACTTACTACAGGCTGGGGGAGATTCATCTTCCCCTTTTACACAGTCGTTGTAACTGTCACATACGCTAAAGTGCCAAATGCACTTCATGGAAGCGTTACAATAAAACATCCCCTTTTGATGGCATACATCTATGTCTGTAATAACGAAGCAATTGGTCGTTCAAATGTCACAAATGTGTGAAATGAACTAATTCGTTAAAAGAAGTTAACACGCACTATTATTCGAAATATACGATTTTAACAACTTAGAATTACATAAAGACATACAAATACCAAACCATTGATTCAATCCTATGACCATACATAAATATACACTACTATGGTATTTCCAAGACACATTATGATGGGATTTATTGTTATGAAACGATCACACTTTATTTTTATAGAAATTAATTGAATGTTATGATCGTTCTGAATACAAATAACTTGCTTAGTACTTTGAATATTAATCGCAATAGGTAAAATTTCACTAGATCAAATGGCCTTCATAAATTCAACAGTTTTCATCAAATTCTATTGAAACTTAGTTTGAAAAAAAACATGTATGCATGTTCTTTGAACAGGTATGAATATGATTCAGCTAAGGTCGATTCTAGGGCACTAGGTCGAATTTCCTAAAACAAATCCCTGTCATGAACTCTACTTTATCTTATCAATTGTTAATTTCAGTTGTTCACGTCCGTATTATGTTTACTATCTTAGTCAAATATGATAATCATATGTTAAATATAAGGTGTAGTATATACAATTAGTTCAGAACCTTTAAACCTTTGTCAATTTGTTTTGTTAGAGATATGCTTCAAACAATTACTTTAATGGTACTAAAACCAAATTCTAAATTACTGCCCACTAACAAAACAATTGGTTGCAATGCGGATTGTGATATTTTCTAACAGACAAATCGCAATTGTTGCAGTAAATATCTCAGGTCTGGGCATTTAAGTTTTGGTTAAAAGGATTGCTACATATTTCCCTATATAAGTCAATGAAAAAGAAGTGGCATACAGGACACGCCTAACATTGACCGCGGGTGCTTCATTTGAATGCATATGGTTTAGGGCAATTTGACAATAAAACTTGACAAATGACTAAGCTCTTGACCATGCAGATTTTGCAAATACTTTAAATATAATTATTTCCTCCCTCTGGTGGCCTTGCAAACTTATTTTACTTGAAGGAATTCGGTAGAGGGTCACACCTTGTGTACCTTTTGTATTTGAGAGGTGTCTGACAAAATGTATTTTTAAGTTATTCATACAATCATTTCGTGATCACTAGCCCCGCCCGCTGGCAGCCATTATGCTTACGCACCAACCACCAACATAGATGAAATTATTGTTCAAGGCTCCTCGATTTAATATAACTGTAAAGAAATTCTGCAATATGTACATCGGTACCAGGAGAATATTTTTAAAAACATCTGAATAGCCTAAAGTAATACATACCCCAGCCACAAGGCGGCCATAATGTTTTCACAAACCAATATTGCTTGAAGGAATTTGGACAGATGACGGACAGTGAATGATCACAATAGCTCACCCTTGAGCACTTTTTGTTTATATAAGCTAAGAAAGAGTGTTATTTACCTGAACCAGTAGCTATTGTTTGCAATATCCACTGAAGTAGAGATACCTTCAACAGAAAATAAATTGTGTGGCATAAATATTAAAACAAATAAACCAAGTGACGCAGTAAAACCTAACATCGATATCAACAAAGGTATTGCAATCAGGTTGTAACACGTTTGATGGATCACGAGTGAAACAAGCCTATTTTTCATTGTCTATTGCAAATGGGTTAAAGAAATAGGCAAACCTAAATAATCCTGACAGATATATAACTGGAGAAAATTGTTTTTAACGAAGGTCTTTATGTTCATTATACCTTCTGTGTTAATTCGTTCTAGACTACTGGAGACATTTTTATTAGGTAAGCCGACATATTGTTTATTACAAATATATATGTAGAACCGCGTGTGATACAATTTATGTTCAAATGCTACACATAGGATAGATAGACGCTGCTATGGACTTGGAAATGATCTGACTTGATATTTTCACAATGTGGGCGTTTACGTTTATAAATGGTTTTTACAGTTATTTTTGTCATTTCTATTGTTTAAGTCAGAAGAGGCTTAAAATAACTAAATCTTGGAACTGTCTTTATAAGACTATTTCAAAAGACTCCAGTATGTATGTACAAAACAACTTATGTCTCATGGGAATGTATTGCTCAACGCATCTTTTTAAACTATCGTTTTAATATTTCGTTTAAGGTTTTATGATGAAAGAAGTTTTGATAAAAAATAAAATAAGATTTTTTTAAAGGAATGTGAAATGTGTTGCAATTGGGGAACAATGCTACGAGGTGAACTATCATGACTGTCAAAATAATGTTCAAATACTATATCAAAGTCTTTTCGAACAGGTACAGGAACAAAGATGGGTTTGATTTCAGTCCAAACAAATGTCGTTTAAAAATGTTCATTTCATGAACGTCTAGAAGTGTTTTGCTAATGGTAAGATTTGATGACTGCGCATATCAAAATGTCGATTTCACATTGCTAGCATTGTAAACATTGTGCCTTCAACAAAATGCACTAGGGCATTCTATTCCCGAAATATATAACTGTTGTTTGGGGAACGCCAATCAATTACAGGCAACCACATTTTTATTGAGAAACCTTTCATACTTTTCCGCTTTAATATTTTCCGTTTCTTTTCACCAATGCACATCGACCATGCCAAAAGAACGCAGCCCAAAATCACAACTTTGCACAGTCAGTTGTTTTAGTCTCTGTCAGTTTAAATGATCCATTTTCTTTAAAGTTCGTATTAAACAAAGAAAACAGTACTATATGGCTACTTAAAAATCATATAAGTTTCTGGTATTATTGTTGAATTTGTAAACACGCACTTGTCAACATATGTTTGTCACTCTTCTCATTGACGAATTCCAAGCATAAACCGAAACTAACAAAACGTAATTTGTTTTCATTAATTTTACGTCATCATACTTTTAAGAAACCAACCTCTTACAGAACATATACTAACGAAATCAGCAGAAATTATAAATGTCTTGAATGTAATAATATATTTAGTAAAACTTACAACGAGAACATTTTGTATCCAAGTCATCGTGACAAATGAATTTTCACTGGTCCTGTCGGGCTTCTAACTATTGTATGATATCTTTATTATAACGAATTGGAACGCGCAGAACGAACTCAAACCGTATACAGAAAGAGCTGATTGTCGCAATCTGCATAACATGACAATGAAACAATGGCAGTTAAAGGATGCTTTCGTCTAGAATTTGCGTCCGTATCTCAACGCAGATTGTTAATTGTATTCTGAGTTTAAGACATAAATTACTACTTACATTCTAAATTGACAAAAATATTAGTGCAATAGTATATAACCGCAGTCTCAGAAGACGCTATGCTCTTGTTCATATATAAATTATGCATTATATCCAACAATAAAAGAAGAATACTAGTATGCATGTACATAACATTTGTCATTTAGAAACTCGCGTTCATCGGTCATGTGATGACACTTAGTCTTAGTTTAAAAACTTTTGTCACACGATGATACATTATTAGATTGTACTGTTTAGAGGTTGAAATTAAACATATATGCAAATAATTGTTGTAGCATTTCCATAATCAATGCGTTTTTATAATATCAGGTTGCCTTAGAAGTTGTGGACACAAACATCAATTACCTCATGCACAGATGAAGGTCAATCAAGGGACATGATAATATTACATTTCTAACTGTATGTTGACCTAGTTAAAAATTGGAAATGTATCTCGCATTTTTATGCCTTAAGTTAAGAGCAGCAGATACTGATGTTTAGATTGATGCTAGTAGCATTTGGTGCTAAAATTGTTGACTGTAGATATGCTTTACTCATTTGATCGATGTTTGAAAATGGATTCAAATAACAACCTTGGTCATACGATTTAATCTTAAAAAATGCTAACAGTGGTCACAATTTAAGACAACTGTTTTAAATATTGGTCCGAGTGTTTGCCGTCATGGCGTTCTTTTGTACATTCTTCATGCTTGAAGGCTACATGCCAACAATGCCGCGCCCTTCGCTATCAAAATTATGAAAATGTTATACGGAAACTAATAGACCTTAGATCTATAGGAATACTTTATACATATTTCTTGTTCGCGACATGCCATCTTTTTGTACTAAACTAATGTACCTAGTTATTTTAAAATCCCACAATCCTTGACCAAGATACAGATCGAACAAGCATAAACCGGACAGACGCGCGCACTTACCCACGCATAGACGGAGGGAAGCACAGACACCGAACCGCCATTGTGAGGCTATATCGAGCTCACCCAAAGCAGTGTTAAAACAATATTAATAAAATACATTGAAAAAATTTATCATTGTGCTTATTCCTGATGTATTCATTTTCAAAATGATATGTTTGCCTCATGTTTATTAATTTAATGCAAATTTGAGGATATAAACAAAAAGCACTCTCAGCCGTTATTTTTGCATTTTGTTATATTATATATATTTAACTGATAAGTAAGTACAAACTACAAAGTTTGAAAATAATATGTAAATAAGAGTATTTTAAAGCATGCACATGTA
The DNA here is from genome assembly GCF_026914265.1 of Mya arenaria. Classification (NCBI taxonomy): domain Eukaryota; kingdom Metazoa; phylum Mollusca; class Bivalvia; order Myida; family Myidae; genus Mya; species Mya arenaria. The sequence goes on from NC_069122.1 coordinate 13,529,909, forward strand.
TCAATGTTTGTCTAGGAGTATTTCAGTCAGAAATCATCGCATATCCTAGTAGAGGTGATACTCCCTATATGTTTATGCTAATCCTGCTTACCAACACAATCTTGAAAATCTGCGCACAACTATTTTTTTACTGTTTTATTCTGTTTACTGAGCTCCATATTAACAACGTACTTAATGTTCATTTTAAAAACATTATAGAGTCATTTAACTCTCCTCGCCCCTTTTCAAATTGGTATTCGTGTTTGGTATTAAATTCTTCTCTTAAGCTCAAGCTTCATAATATTTTGGAGGAATGCTTCATATTTTGTTTGCTTTCTGTTAACACCAAAATTCCAATTTACATATGAGCTTTCAGCCACGACATTTTTTTCAACGCCCTTCAGTTGATCAGATATTTGAATTGTTTGATTGTCTATGACCTGTTTGCACATATTTATATGGCTAAACGCGAAAAAGCCCACATACAAAATAATCCGAATTATCACATCCAATTCCGCAAACCACAAATCACGCACAGAACTCGCAATTCAGTGTAGCTATGTTTGAATTGGCATTAAATACGTGTTGTTTGAAAAATGGGTGTGTAGGTGGGTGGGTTTTGTGGTGAGTGAGTGAGTGAGTGAGTGAGTGAGTGAGTGAGTGAGTGAGTGAGTGAGTGAGTGAGTGAGTGAGTGAGTGAGTGAGTGAGTGAGTGAGAGAGTGAGTGAGTGAGTGAGTGAGTGAGTGAGTGCGTGAGTGAGTGAGTGAGTGAGTGAGTGAGTGAGTGAGTGAGTGAGTGAGTGAGTGAGTGAGTGAGTGAGTGAGTGAGTGAGTGAGTGAGTGAGTGAGTGAGTGAGTGAGTGAGTGAATGAACTAAAAAAACAAATAAACAAAGGAATGAATGGATAATTAAATTAATTAATTCATTCATCAATAAAAGAAAGATTGAGTAACTTAATAAATGAAAGGACAGACAAACAGAGTTGTTTATTGTCGAATACATGTTAACAACAGTTTCTTGACAAAACATGATATATAGTCATAATAATAATAAGTCGAATAATAATTATTATGGTCACAATAATACATGGCAAAATAAGATCGAAAAGAGAAAAAAAGATAAACACAGATAAAAGAGATTGATATATTTTATTACAAATGGTTAACATCTCAATTAAATGTAAATGCTTAATATATGCATTACCAGGATGATAGGGATTTGGGAGGCTAATACGATATATTTCGATATAGACTAGAGCATATTATTGATCACAGAATTTCTTTTCAACAAATTTGAACATATTTGGGTGTATAACATAATATCTTTCTGATATTGTTATACACAGGGCATATTATGACAAAGTTGTATTCGTCTTCTACATCGTTAGAATTACACACAGTACACTTACGATCAGCCCTTTTAATTCTATTACGTCCATATCCTCCTGTTTCAATATGTAATTGATGTGACAACAATCTTAGCTTAGACATAGCCATTCTTATTTTTTTTGGTAAAACATCAAGTGTTCCTTAAGGCATTTTTAAGTATATAGGTTATTATTCTTGTTAACATTTTCAAACCATGATTGTTTAAATACAACGAGCACTCTATTTTTAATAACAATAGGGAAATTTTTCAAATTAACAGAGTTTGGGTTTAACCACTAATAAGAAAAACCATAGTTATCTAACAAAGTTTTTACATCATTAGCCCTATTATTTCGGTTAGCAAGACTGCCTAACATATCATTGTATAGCTTATTTTTAGTAATATTATCTGACGAAATTGTTTTCCACCAAATTTTATAATTCTAACATATATATTTACACATAATGGGTATCTACCTAGTTCACCATACTGGCCATATTGCATGAGCTTGTTTTAAACCCAATTATGTTTTTGCAAAACTCTAAGTGATTACGCTCAATTTCTTTTAATTTGGAAAACCCCCACACTTCACATCCATAATTCAACGTGGCACTTTCAAAAGCGTCAAATAATTGACAAAGAACACTAGGTTTGAAATTATAATATCTAGTATTATTAATAAGTACATTTAGTGCCTTAAGACCATTCCCTGCAATGGTTTCTTGGTTCAACACAAAAGATCCAGTAAAGTTAAAAACAGTACCAAGATAATTAAAATTATCGACCGTTTCAATGTACTTATTTTCATATAGCCAATTTTCATTGTTGTATACTCTGTCCATTTTACGAAAATCCATGACCATTGATTTATCTATATTAACTTCTAGGCCCCATTTGATACAGTATTCATGTAACGTATTTAGACTATTTTGTAATTCATCAAAAGATTTACCAAAAACAACCATATTATCAGCAAATAACATCAGTATAATAGTTATATCGTCAATCGTAAGTCCGCATAGCGGGTCACCTTCTAAAAATAGCTCATGGTCATCAACGAAAAGAGCAAATAATATCGGGGACATTATCTCCCCTTGCTAAAGGCCGACAGCATACTCAAAATATTCGGACAGCGAACTACATTTTTTTTAAACATGATTTAAAATTTGCATTTTTCCATCAACTCTTGATCTATATAATTTTAACCAGAGGCTATTTAAACTAACGCAATCAAAGGCACGTTTCATATCAATAAAGGCACAGTACAATCTTTGTTTATCATTTTTTGCAAAACAAAAATAGCATCTGTAGTAGACCGACCCTTTCGAAATCCAAATTGAGAATCGCTCAGAATAGCGTTATATCGCGGGAATAACTTGGATTACAAGAGTTGCTCTTTTTATAAATTGGTACGATAATGCCTTTAGACCACTCTAGGGGGAAATGACCCGAATCAAGAATAGCATTAAATAAATCAACAAGATGTGACGCCAAAATATCCACTGACTCGATAAAATAATCATTTTATAATTGATCGCCTCCAAAATATTTTCCCCTCTTAAGGGATTTAATGACCTTTAAAATTTCATCATATGTAATAGGGTTATCTAGTTCCTCAAGCCTACAATTTAAATTTTCAAAATCATGGTTTTTGAAAAAATCGCCCGCCTCATAGTTTTCAGCAGAAGGTATATCATTTTGCAACGATGAAAAATAACTGTAAAAATCTTCAATATAAACATTGTTATCTATAGCTTTTTAAATAATAAAAGTAAATGATCTTGTCTCGTGAAATAACCGACCGTTAGCTATACGCCAGGCAATGGAGTTACATAAATCTAACAATTTTAACCCAAATTGGTTATTAACATTATCAATAGAACTTCTGGACAAGCCAGAATCGGGTACATAATCTTCATAATCTATAAAGTTGACAAATCTATCACACACAATATAGTCACGTTTATTTCCCACTCTCGCATTCCAGTCACCTACTAATAAAACTCTGCCTTGAGATTGAAAAGTCCCAATAACTTGTTGAATTAAATCGAAAAGATCAATATTAACAATATTATATGAAGGTGAATTTTCGGGCCATATGTAAAGCCCAGCTAAATATATATCAATATCTAAACAAAAAAAAATCTTTAGATAGCTTTAACCACACAATAGTATCGTGTCTATTCAAAACTCATGTATAATACGAGACCGCCATTACATCGTTTAGCCCGCTTATGTTGAAACTTTCTGTAAAAATTCAAACATTTATAACCTTCAATATCATATCAAGAGTCTAAATTGCCCCATGAATGGCCATGATTCATATAAAAATATTACATTATAATTGCACAGCTTAATCAAAAAACCTGAATCAGTTCATTTATCACGTGTAAGGCCGAAAGGACAGGCAAATGGACGAAAGGATGGATGGATGAAAAACAGAATGTACGAACAAACAAATGAGCGCACGCACGCATGCTCGAACGGACGAACGTAAGAATAAACAAAAAGACAAATCTAATAAATGATCAACTGAAAAGTGTGTGGTTAATAAACTGAAGTTGTTTTAGTTTCCTGTCTCAATTAGTAGTAGATTTGTTTCATAAATTGATTCTTTAAATTATTTCCTGCTTTTATTGTTAACTATAATTACTTTCATTTAAACAATATTCTTTGTGTTTAAGGGAAGTTAATTATTTTATTCAATTGAAAATCGACATTAGTTAAAGTAATAAAATGTTGTTTTTTTATCCTACCGTAAATATTTGCACTGTGTGTCCTCTTATATTCAACATACATAATCACATATAACTTTCTAGTTACAAATGCAGTATGTTACTCTTACATCGAAACTTAATAAAGAAGCGTTAAAGGGACTGTGTCACAGATTGGCGCCAAAAAAGTTGTTTTCTGTAACGAATTTCATGACGATTATCTAATAGAATGTGTTACGCTTTGATATCATAATTGTAAAAAAAGGAGTCCCAAAATGTAAAAATAAATTGTGTCGGAGACCGGGTTCGAACCAGCGTCGCAAAAATTGTAGACCTGCGTCTTACTCACTGCGCTACAATGGCTTATTCTAATCGGGTGACATAATTAAGCTATACACCTATCTCGGTAATATCACGTGATAACACCGACTAGCCAATCATGCTTAAAGGCCCGGTCACACCGCCCGAACTTTCTTGGAGCGTTCCTTGAACGGTAGGGAGAGGGGACCGAATTTCGACAACCCTCGTCACCGCGCACAAAATGGGAAAAAAATCGAAAACAAGGGCGTTGCCTTAGCGGTGAACCGCTGAAGCCGGCGTTGCTATGGCGTTGGCCTAACGGTGGCGAGCGGTAGCGAGCGTTGGTTTATTCTGGTCCCGCTCCGACACCTCCATACCAACGCCAAACCAAAGTTCATCATCGCAATGGATCGCTGCTTCAACGCCCGGCACCGATCCAGCAATCCCGTGTCCGCGCGTAAAACGCTTATAACCGCTCCACCAAAGTTTGTGCAACGTTTAATCACCGCCCGGGCAAAGCTGGCGAAGCAGCGGTGGTCCAGCGTTCAAGATTTCTGCGTTGGCCTAGCGGACCCAAGCGTCCACGAACTTGCGTGTAGCGGTGCCAAACTTTGACTGGGCGTTGTTTGAACGGTGGTGAACTTTGTCGGAGCGGAAAATTGCCCGCTCCTCACCGCTCGCAATATGTTGTGCAGCTCAAAACTTTCGGAGCGGTAGGAAGGACCATAAGCGTTGCCTTAACGGGGGCCAACTTCTGGTGAACGGTAACGAGCGGTGATGATTATTTTTCACCGCTCCAGGAACGCTCCAGCAAAGTTCTTGCGGTGTGACCGGGCCTTAAGGAATTAATTCTACCTGGTAGACGTACCCAGTAAACGTTTTAAATGGAAAAATACGAAATAACTGCTAAAGTTAAATTGTTAACTATGTGGTACTTCAGTTAATAAGTTTCAATGCATTGTACACATCGATGCCAAGTTTATGTCAGTTTTCGACAATTTTCTTTTTTTTTCCCGCTATTCTATCATACGTGAGACAGCCCCTTTAAGCGTGATTTTGTAAGTAAAATCTGAGGCAAAGGCAAGTATGCAATATTGCCATATCTGCTGGTTTGTATTATTTAAATAGTTAAACCATCGGAATATAAATGGAATAAAAAACACCTTTGAGAAAAAAAACATTTACGCACGCACATGTAATTTCCGTAGCACATGGAGCGCAGGCTGTTTAACTTTTATAGGAAAATCAATTTTCAAGGAGGTTTCTACACGTTTATGAAAAATGTTTATGACATCAAAATGCCAGATGTTGAAGTTTTACACAAACAAAACCGATTTACTAAAATTGTACATTTTCAATTACTCGTATTTTTAAAAAAAAAATATGTGACACATTGTGTGAATGAATGAAGTTTGACAAAAACACTTAAGAGACAGTTACACATTCCATTTCTGAAGCATTTGAACTGTGATACATAGATAATGATACATCAATGATACATGCTTGTAAGCAAGCCAGCATATTGTATTGTCCTGGATTATGCTGTTAGGCCAAATAAAAAAATAGGTCTGTTTCAGGTTACCCGACCGACCCTATTTTTTCCCGCCGACCCTAACCTATTTTTCCCTGAAAACAATGTGATTTGGGTACGAAAAGCATTTGTTACGAAATGTATGTACGTAAAGTTGACAATATTAGAGTTGGATTTCTGAATGTATTTACCGTACTTCACCATAGAGCTCGGACACCTTAAAATAATTAATTTTTCGCTCTACGAATTCATAGAAAATAACCATTTTTACATTTTATTTACATGTATGGTAAACCTGCCTTTTTTCTTCATGTCTGCATTGTACCACTTATTAATTTATCCGTAGTTATCAATGGTTATTACGCCTATAAGTCACTGTAGCTCCTTCATCAAGATAATTAAAATCCCATTCAACACCATTTTATAAATGCATTGAAATGAATAAACACCTTTTATCGGCTTCAGATCAAACAGTCACATTGTGTGACGTCACATAACTCAGTTATACCCACGAGGATCTCATGGAGAGCATGGATATTGTTATGCAGGATTAATGTGTCTGGTGTTTTTTTTTTTTATTGTAACTTAAGTATTGCATTTATAACTTTAATTCATCACATTTAATAGTTACCTGTATCATTGAATGTGTTGACTTTATTGTTTTCATGCCAAGAAATCCTATCCAATTTTTCGATTAAGAAGGAAACCTCTGTATGCCAGCATATACCTGGATTTTAGCAGCATATGCATTTTGTTCCATTCAGTGGTTTTGTGCTAAGGGTTAAAGGGCTGACTTGGTTCTCCATGAAATTTTTATCAGTTATCTACTGTTACAGCTAATTCATTTCATTTAATGGCCATTACGACCAGCATGAAATTCAGGGCAGCAATAATTTTGGTCATTTTTCGGAAAAATCTTTCTATAGTGCAAGGTTCTTAGATTTAACGCTTCATCTCATTTTGTTTATTACGACACTTGTCAAAAATAAAAATAAAAATTCAATAATAGTTTATTATTAAGTATTAACATGATTTTCTTAACTATAAAAAATATAATTATTAATTAACTAAGCTAAGCATTACATCTTTGATATTGTTTATGAACAATCTCCTTGAAAACAATATTTAACTATCTAAACCACACTCTTGTTATTATGTTTAATTATGTTTAAAGATTGAAAACATCAAGTACAAATGTACTTATTAATTTCTTAGTTCCCCGACAGCTAAATATTTTTCTCACGCCGGCCAAATCCTAATAGCCTCTTATAGAACAATACCGTAATCAAGTCGTTTAATTTAACAACTTGAGTACGGTATTGTTCTATAAGAGGCTCTTAGGATTTGGCCGACGTGAGGATGTTTTTTGAAACAAATAGAATCACAAACCCCAGTCAAACTTATCAACTTCCGGCTCAAAATGTTATGACTCATGTATTTTGCATAAAATGATACCGGGGAGTTGTTTATCTGTGGATGTCGAAAATCTGCTTAAAGGGGCTATACTCCGTATGATAAAAAAGCGGAAAAAAAGAAAATTTTCGAAAACTGACATAAACTTGGCATCGATGTGTACAATGCATTGAAACTTACTAACTGAAGAACCCGGTCTCCGACACAGTTTTTTTTTACATTTTGGTACTTTTTTTACAATTATGATAAAGCGTAACACAGTCCATTAGATAATTGTCCTGAGATTCGTTACAGAAGAAAACGTTTTTGGTGCGAATCTGGTGTACAGTCCCTTAAAGGGTTCATTGTACTTTGCGCTCATAATAAATAGATAAATGAAAGGTCTTCGCATTGATACAAAAAGCTTAGTTCCTTCATTCACAGCAACATATAGTTGATTAACGCAAGATTAGCAGCATCAGTAGAAGTTATATGATAGTTAGTAGAAGGAATAGTAGTAGCTGTTGTTGTAGAAGTGGCAACAACAACAACAATAATTCAGCAGGAGCGGCAGTAGTTTTAGGGGTATCATCATCATCATCATTATTATCATCATCATCATCATCATCATCATCATCATCATCATCATCATCATCATCATCATCATCATTATCATCATCATCATCATCGGTGGTGATGGTGGTTGTGGTTGTGGTGGTGCTGACGGTGGTGTTGTGGCGGTGGTGTTGACATTGGCAATAGCAGAAGCAGTAGTGGTAGTATCAACAACAATAGCTGCAGCATTACCCCCTGTATTACTAAGACTTAAGAGCACACGTATTAAATGACCAACATAGTCGGTTCTGTTCGGTGGGGTTAAATACCTTTTTCAGTAACGATCGTTCTGAGTCATGTTATTATTTGGGGTGGGGGGATATTGATGTGTATGAGGCATTTAAACGAGTTATTGACGTCGCATGGAAAATATGTTAATGTTGTACCATGGAGGGTCACGTGATCAATTGGATCAACCAATATTATAATTATAAAAATAAACTTTAACATATGTTTGATAAAAAACAAATTTTATGAACAAACAATTGTATTAACTGATCACAGAAAAAAAGAAAGAATCAAGATACAAAGGAACATATGTTTAATACCGTTATTACAAACTTTTCGACATACATAATATTGTTTATTAACCTGTCCCCAAATTTAAAATCCATGGAGCTGTGGATGTTCGAGCAATCAAAGAAACTCGGTTTTAACAACTTGTTAAGGTGATTGTCAGACTCGTCAAAAGACCCGTATTAATATTCTATGGCCTCGGAAGAAACATGTATGGTTTAATGCATTTATTATTACAGTTAATACGTTAAAGCATCTAATTTATAGGGGTTTGATACTCTACAATATGGTTGCTCTTTGCATATGTTTACACCTAACATAAAAACATAACTGCGACAACTATGCCCAAGATCGTATTAAATGTTTTGTTTGGAATGGAGAGAACAACTTATCAACTAAATCACGTTGACTGTGATTATGTGATAAGAACCAGGTCTCATATCCTACATGTATGTTTCATTATAGCTATATAGGTTTTCATACTAAGGTTTGACGCTAAACATAAAAGAAATGATGTGGCATAATGGTTAAATGCTATTAAAATATTGTTAAAATGAACTCAACCACAACAAACTATTAAATGTGACGTATTACAGTCATAAGAGCGTTTTGGGGTTGATTTTATAACTTGTGCTAATGTTGATCGCTGGAAATATTGAAAATACATTTTAAACAGGTACAACATATATAACAATATGTATGCGAAAAGCTACAGAAACAAGCTCAGTTGCAAAGTTTTTAAACATAAACTCGGATTAATGGCACTGGGTAACTGCCAAAGACATAGAACATAAAATCACAAACAAGAAACATGGAAGAACAGCACCAAACTTTACAAGCAGCACAGTGCATACATACTATATATTAAAAACTTGTTATGTTTATCAACGATTGTTAGGTATAGCCTTGGAACGGTCAGTAAAATGTAAACAAATAATTATAAAGTACTTCTATGATAAGAGATCCCAACTCTATCTGCAGACAGAGGAATACAATTCAGAGCACCTTAAACAATTATTTTTAAAGATACCATGAAGTCATTGTTTGAAACTATGAATATAATACAATTTAAATATACCGGGACCAATTGTCAAAACAATTTATAATACACGCAGACGAAATATACACTCATGGCAATAAAATGGCAAAACTGGATATTGGATACTGGTCGTCAGACGGATCAGTTCTTGTAAGGGTCATTAACGGTGATTCCTTCGTTGACTGTGTCGACGACTTAAACCAGTTTAAATCTAACGCAGATATTGCGAGGTCGCCTGCACCAGTGGGGGCTTAACTTTTTACCTGAAGTATACTGTCTGCACATCCATACGGCTTAGTGACTCGATTCAGTTTAATTTATTTATCTCGCCTGTTTGTATAAGAGCCTTGCATCCTGACTAGCAAATACCTTATTTGGTTACTTTTACATATATCATATAAACGTTACTTAAACTAAAACATTACCTTTAAAACCATAATCTATTGAAGCCTTTTAAAATTTTAAAATCTCATTGTGTTTTTAGCTTTGCGGCTTCTTAAACAGAAATTATTAATAAACTACGATACAAATTGTTTTTGTAAGATATGTTCCATGATTTAACAATTTATGCTAGATAATTAAAGAATGTTCAAAGTCCAATAAAATAGAAATATTATATACATGAAAGAATGTGTTTACTGTTAATATGATAAATTACATGCTCGCATATTGTTGCATGAAAATGATCATTTACATAGACTGATGTACTTACTTTTCGTAGTCATCTAGAACTACTTTTTTTCTTGTATCTTCCTAAACTTATAAAATTAATTGATAAGGAACTCATTTGATTTGTTAATATTTACCGTGTTTAATTAAGAATTGGAGTTAAAAATGTAAACATAATTTGTAAAATGTTGTATTGAAACACAGTCAACAAAGTAATGACATATGCGTTTTGTTTATATGCATGCTACGGAGCAATATTCATTTGCATTACGTTATTGTTTGTCCATTGATTTTTTGTCTAAAAATTATTGTCATTAACATGAAACACACATTTAATGTCTACTATTTAATGTCATTCCTCTTCTTAGGCATTCTTATTTTTCTTTTTACATAATATACTTGACTACACTCCCCACACCCAATACGTTTTTCGTCTGTTTATTTGTTCTTCAGACTATACGCGCTCTTTAAATTTTGTCAAATGTACTCATATAGATCTATGAACATACGCAACTTTCTTCATAGCTGATACAAAACAGATATACTATGTTCTCCATACACACTAGCATACGATAACTCATATACATGCTCATTGCTTTCTTTGTACTCTCTCTTTCTTTCACGTTCAGTGTAGTGGTGGTGTAGTTCTTGATATTTCATGTTCTAGTGAAGAAAGATCTTAGTCGTACCTTGTTTGTAACATTGCATCGCCGATAATACTAGCATATTTCATTTTTGTTAGTTCAATTACATGAATAGGCAAACAACAATAAACGTCGTCCATAATTTTAAATATAGGTTGAACGGCCGTTTCCATCTTACTGTGAATATTTTCTACCTACTGAGCTTAGTAAGCTACTCAGGTAATCTTTACTCTTTAAGGTTAAATCTCACAGCTACATATAACTTAAGTATAATTGCACGTCAAAGATTCCAAGCTAAGTTTGATACATGTATGTGATCGAAGTGCAATTGGACATGAAGTCACACGGCATGTGAAACGTTTAATACAAATGCAAGTTTCACAAAACTTTATGTTTTACATGGTAGTTTTTACTTAGTTGCATATTTTACTTTCACTGTCAAGCGATATTCACCCTAATCCAGTTCTCAGGGTAAAACACGACACTTTCCGTGGTAGTTCACATAGCGATATGTCCACTTATCTTTCAACTTTTCTTTGTTGCCAACTACCTTTTTATTATGCACTATAATATTCAAAGTCTTCTACCGAAACTAGATTTATTGTCAACTGAAGTTCTTTCGATATCTTTACCTTTTCTGAAACTTGGTTAGCTGATGCAATCACAGACGACCATATTCTCATCCTTGGCTTCTCAAGATAAGTTCGGCTTGATCAGCAAGGAGATTCATATGGCGGTGTTATCAAAAACGGTATCACTTTGAAAAGAAGGAATGATTTGGAGTTGATAGCGCTAGAGTGTCTCTGGTTATAAATAAAGATACGCACATTTAAAAGTTTACTAAGCGGTGTGTTCTATCGTCCTCCTAACTCTGATAGTAACTATTATAGCCTTATTAAAGGTTCTGTAGGTTTGGCGGGAGAAAGCGGTATTGAGGATATTATCACTACAGGTGATTTCAATCTGAACACTTTAGTCGATAGTCCGGGGCGCAAAATAAACTCTTTATCACAACAGTTTGCCATTGAACAATGCATCTCATATCCAACACACATTACAGAAAATTCTTCGTCAATTATTGATAGTTGTGTATTACCAGCTCGAACTCCTTAGTCTATAGTGGAGTTGGAGTGTTATTTCTAGATCAAAACATTCGTTTTCCTTGCCCTATTTTTGGATTTTTTAGATACCATAAACCGGTAAAGAAGGTAACTCGGCGTAGAATATGGAAACATGACAATGGGAACTATACGCAACTTTGCCAGAAGCTTTTGGACACTGATTGGTCACTAGTTAGGAATACAAATATTGATTCGTTCACCTCTAATTTTACTAATCAATTGTTTCCAACAGCTGTATTCCTAACAAGGTTATAACTATCAATCCTCTTTAACCTCCTTGGATGAATAGTGACATTAAAATAAAAATTCGACAGCGTAAAAGGGCTTATAGAAAGGTCAAACGCACTAACAATCCAATACATTGTATTAAGTTTCGCAAATTGCTTAACGATGTTGTTGCTCTGATTTGGAGTTCAAAGTTGAAATACTTTGACTCTCTTGCTTTGAAACTTAAATACAGTGAACTTAGTTCAACGGACTGGTGGAAAATACTTAAGTCATTTATTTCTCCGGTTAAATCACGAGGTATTCCTCCACTACTCAACCCATTAGATGGTCAGTGCGTTGAAGACGACCAAGGCAAGGCTGAGATCCTTAATGACTTCTTTGTCCTTTAGACCTACGTTGACGATTCAACTCAAGTATTACTTGAGCTTGATTTAACTAATGGTGATGCTAAACTTGATTCGATTGTTATATTACCTTCCGAAGTCAAAGATGCTATAAGTAGTCTCGCGGTTGGTAGATCACCTGCGCCTGATGGCATTGATAATTGTATTTTACTTGAAGCTTCTTCAGAACTTAGCCAACCTTTGTGTGATTTGTTTAATGCTTCGTTAACTTGTGTTATTCCATCTAATTGGAAATATTCAAATGTTTGCGCTGTCTTTAAAAAGTGGGATCCTTCTAACCCATTAAAACATCGCCCGATCCCTCTTTTGAATACTATGGAGAAGGTATTTGAAAGAATTATATTTAAACATGTATTCAATTTTCTTCGTGATACAAGGTTTTTAACTCGATCCCAATCCGGCTTTCTGCCAGGTGATTCTACTGTCAACCAGCTTAACTACCTCTGTAATAGTTTCTGTGAAGCTCTCGACAACGGTCTTGAAATACGAGTTGTTTTCTTTGCTATAAGTAAACCATTTGAAAAAGTTTGGCATCGTGGTCTACTGTATAAACTCGAAAAAGCAGGCATTTGTGGTCACTTACTATCTTGGTTTTCCAACTACTTAGAGAATAGGCGCTAAAGTGTGGTAATTCCGGGAGCCACTTCTTCATTAAAATCAATTGAAGCTGGAGTTCCCCAGGGCTCAATTTTGGGTCCTCGTTTGTTTCTTATATACATTTATGACATAGTGAACGAGAAAGAATCACAGGTTTAACCTATTTGCTGATGATACAAGGATATTTTTTATAGTGGACACCCCCAGAGTGCAGCTTTAAAACTACAGACAGATATAAACAAAATATATATCTGGGATGATAAGTGGCTTGTTAAGTTCAATCCCAACAAATCTGAAAAAATGGGCATATCTCTGAAACGAAACAAACCCATTCATCCGCCAATTTACATGTTTGACACTGATATCCCGTTTGTTAAATCTCATAAACACCTGGGTATTTTTCTTTCTAATGAAGGCAATTCGCATACTCACATTAACTATATTAAAGAACAAGCTTGGTCTAGAGTTAAAATCATGAAACTTCTACGCTATCAACTTGGTAGGAGGTCTCTGGAGGCGATTTATCTATCTTTTATTAGGCCAATCTTGGAGTATGAGGATGTCATCTGGAATAATTGTACATAGTATGAAAACAATTTTTGACAGAATTCAAAACGAATGCGAACGCATTGTAACTGGTTGCACTCGCCTTGTTTCTCTGCGTCTGCTTCACAATGAATCTGGTTTTGAAAGCTTGGAAACAAGGCGTGAAAAACACAAGCTTTTACTCTTTTACAAAATGAAAAATGGTCTCTCCCCTGATTATCTTTCAAGTTTGGTTCCTCAGACTCTTGGTCAACCATCAGCAAGATCACTTCGAAACGCATCCAATATCTCTAGCTTTCGTACACATACGTCACTTTATACGAATTCATTCCTTCCTTCATTAATTTCAGCATGGAATAGTCTCCCAGCTGAAGCACAAAACATTGACACTTTTTCGGGTTTTAAAGCGTACCTTAATTCGGATAGTTCCATACCAAATACTCTGTTTTAGTATGGAAAACGTCGATTACAGGTCATTGAACCATCACCTTTTTGTTAAAAATAGTGTTCCCTATCCCTATGTGCGTGTGGAGTTCAGGAAACAACGTATCATTATCTTCTTATCTGTCCCTTTATACTGACCAAAGGAGACTTCTGCTTAATTCTGTGGAGGCTTTGACTGACGTAACGCTTCTCAATTTACTATACGTTGACAGTCTGCCTTTACAGAAGAAAAATATAAGACACAGTTCACCTCCTTATTCAAATGACAAAAAGATTCGATAGCCAGTGACAGTCACTTCCTACTACTAATAACTAACCCCACCCAGGATTGTCTCATATTCTGTAAACATGTGATATTTAGCACTAACAATCAGGGCTCAGTGAAGAATAGGAACAGGAAGTAATTGATTAAAACCAACCACCCTACCCTCTTTCTTCTCTCTTATCCTCTTGTACCTTCTTATTATCTTCTCAAACAGAATTAACGACTTTTGTATTCGATCAGTGAAAATAAACTATGCTTACTACAGCATTGTTAATCACACAAAATGTTTAGCTTTTAGCTACTGTCTTGTCTGCAAAAAATCTTCAAATATTTAATAATATTAAATAAAGCCAAATCACGTTTAACACTACCATGATGCAATTCAACAATATCAATATCATTATGTCATCTTCATTGAAAGCTGTAGAAATGTCCGTCATTAAATATGTACTTTTGCTAAGGTTTGGAGAAGAACATTTTAAGATGTATTTATCTTTCGTTCTAATCCTTTTCTAGATTGTACATGTCTTTATTATATGTGTGTATACGCTGATGAATAAAATATGTTTAAACTAAACACGATATAATTGCCATAAAAATACAACTTAATGTTTTAAATGTATTTCATGAAAATGTCTGATTTTTTTTCCGGTCTATCGACCAATAACAATTCGTCTCTGTTCACACGTGCTCTCTAGTATTTGTCTTGTCCAATCAAAAACATCCTTGAAGTTCCTAAAGGAACGCCCACAGTCAGTGATTGGAGGTTCGGTAGACCAGTTGTAGCTGTTGTTACAGAACTTGTTGCTTGGAAAATTGGTCGCACCGAGGTAAATAAGCTCAATGTCTCACCCCAAAGGGTAAAGATGAGCTAACCCTTGGAACTGCGGGCTTTGGCAAACAAAATGATGAAAGCGATGATTCTGTAAGCCACTAGCATTGCACAAAGAAGGCTGACATCCAGCAAGACGTTGTCCTTTCGGGGAAAAACAAATAAAAGAGTTGTAAGAACAAATTTATTTGATTTTTTTTTTCAAATTTTAAAGTTGAATAAAAATTTAAGTTAATTTATATATTATATTAACAGTTAGCGCCATAAGTTGTCAAAATTTTGTTTTATCCAGATAGTAAAATACATTGTGAATTAATTCAAGATCATCACATCATTGTTTTAGCAGTTCGCGTTGATTAAAACGCAGGAATTTACCATGAAAACATTGAGATGGATTAAATATAAAATCACCATTAAGTATAACGTTATTATGGAATAAATCGTTTTAAAATATACCCTAATATATCAAACTCTGGAAATTTTAAGATCAAAATTCAGATAATTTAAAACAGAATCAATTTATGTAGTGCAATGTTTATGCACCAGTCAATTGTAACCACAGTCCTCAGGTCCAGGGAATAGCGGAGACTTTGACTTTCCGTCCAGCCAATCCCGGGTAAAATCTGCGCCCTGTGGGTATGAACTGCTGGTAAAATCCCCGCCAAATGCTCCCGCACCCAGGGACCCCAGGTAAGGCCCATCCCCCGCTATTGTTTGACGCAAAGACACCGGAAGGTAAAAACACGGCCCATTTCCCCGGCTATTTCCGGTATACCCCCGGACCTGGGGGCCGTGGTTTCAATTGACTGGTGCATTAAATGACCATCAAGCAGGAATAAACACAGGGTGCTCACCTGGTCATAGTTTAGATAGCTCAGAACCGAGTCGCCGTCCTTGTAAAGGCATTTTGTGTTGTTGCCGTTGCTAGAACATTCTGGAAAAAATGGTAAAAAAATTGAACAACAAGTTTTATTGTTCTAGGATAATTCCGTACTAGTTCTGAAATACTATTTTTGTATCTATGAATTGTATCAAGCATAAACAATGAATACACTAAGATATATTCAAACCAAATACCAAAGCAAAGGGCGTTTAGAGCATGTTAGTTACTGCTTACACTCACCAATGTTGTCGATGTTCTGCCATCGGTCAACAAGGGCGTTTAGAGTATGTAAGTTACTGCTTACACTCACAAATACTGTCGATGTTCTGCCATTGGTTAACAATGGCGTTTAGAGTATGTTAGTTACTGCTTACACTCACCAATACTGTCGATGTTCTGCCATTGGTCAACAAGGGCGTTTAGAGCATGTTAGTTACTGCTTACACTCACCAATACTGTCGATGTTCTGCCATTGGTCAACAAGGGCGTTTAGAGCATGTTAGTTACTGCTTACAGTCACCAATACTGTCGATGTTCTGCCTTCGGTCAACAATGGCGTTTAGAGTATGTTAGTTACTGCTTACAGTCACCAATACTGTCGATGTTCTGCCTTCGGTCAACAAGGGCGTTTAGAGTATGTTAGTTACTGCTTACACTCACCAATACTGTCGATGTTCTGCCATTGGTCAACAAGGGCGTTTAGAGCATGTTAGTTACTGCTTACAGTCACCAATACTGTCGATGTTCTGCCATTGGTCAACAAGGGCGTTTAGAGCATGTTAGTTACTGCTTACACTCACCATTACTGTCGATGTTCTGCTATTGGTCAACAAGGGCGTTTAGAGTATGTTAGTTACTGCTTACACTCACCAATACTGTCGATGTTCTGCCTTCGGTCAACAAGGGCGTTTAGAGTATGTTAGTTACTGCTTACAGTCACCAATACTGTCGATGTTCTGCCTTCGGTCAACAAGGGCGTTTAGAGTATGTTAGTTACTGCTTACACTCACCAATACTGTCGATGTTCTGTCATTGGTCAACAAGGGCATTTAGAGTATGTTAGTTACTGCTTACAGTCACCAATACTGTCGATGTTCTGCCATTGGTCAACAAGGGCGTTTAGAGCATGTTAGGTACTGCTTACACTCACCATTACCGTCGATGTTCTGCCATCGGTCAACAAGGGCGTTTAGAGCATGTTAGGTACTGCTTACACTCACCAGTACTGTCGATGTTCTGCCATTGGTCAACAAGGGCGTTTAGAGCATGTTAGGTACTGCTTACACTCACCAATACTGTCGATGTTCTGTCATCGGTCAACAAGGGCGTTTAGAGCATGTTAGTTACTGCTTACACTCACTGATACTGTCGATGTTCTGTCATTGGTCAACAAGGGCATTTAGAGTATGTTAGTTACTGCTTACAGTCACCAATAATGTCGATGTTCTGCCATTGGTCAACAATGGCGTTTAGAGCATGTCAGTTACTGCTCACACTCACAAATACTGTCGATGTTCTGCCATTGGTCAACAATGGCGTTTAGAACATGTTAGTTACTGCTTACACTCACAAATACTGTCGATGTTCTGCCATTGGTTAACAATGGCGTTTAGAGCATGTTAGTTACTGCTTACACTCACCAATACTGTCGATGTTCTGTTCTGCCATTGGTTATCAAGGGCGTTTAGAGCATGTTAGTTACTGCTTACACTCACCAATAATGTCGATGTTTTGCCACTGGTTAACGGCAAGAACTTCGTTGGCGTATTTAAACCAGGACAGGTACTCTAACCAGATGAAATATACCGGGATGGAACTGAAAGAAATAAAGTACTATACAACATAGGGATAATACACTTTTTCGAGTGCGTGAACATCTGTGGACGCCCCTGAAGAACGTCTATTCCAGAGTGTAGAGCACCAGGTCACAAATTTTACGCCAGAGAAAAAGAGCATTTTCGCTATGACTGCATGCTATTTCGCTATTACTACCTTAAATAAAGACGGAAATATATTGTTGTTTTGAAACGTAAACATCTTTTAACAGTGTTCCGGTTTTTTTATAGATACCGTGTTCGATAATAATTTGATGACGTCATCAATTCAGTTTGACACCAATAATGAAACGAATACGGGGCTCTTCAATGGACATAGACTGCCCTATGTTTCGTTTAAAATGGTGGGAACAAGAAAAGTAATCTTTGTTTTAAGTCTTCATTCGAAGCGAAATGCTCCCTTCCGACATAGTATTAATAACGTAATTTATCACGTGGAATAAACACACATGTCTTACGCAACACAGATGTACTAAAGGCATTTGCAGGGTAATTTTCAAAGTTAATTTTTTTTATAATTGGAATATAATATCATACTTATCAAAATGGTCAATTCAGAAGATTATTGACAACAGGTTCATGATTGTTGGTAAATGCTACAGTTGCCATTTGCCGTCCGATAATATCAAAATATACCCACTCAGAGTTTAAGAAGAATCCTCCGAACATCATTAGCGGAATCATAAGAGGCGGGGAAATAGCCAGAGCCGTGGTTACAGAATTGGCCGCCGCTGACACAATGTAGCCTGTAAAGGAGAGATGACAGTGTGATAAATGGAGAGGGAACAATGAGGGGATTCATAAGGGGGGAAGCTATAGCCAGAGCTGTGGTTACAGAGTTGGCCGCCGCTGACACAATGTAGCCTGTAGAGGAGAAATGACAGTGTTATAAATAGAGAGGGAACTGTGAGGGGATTCATAAGGGTCGGAGCTATAGCCAGAGCAGTGGTTACAGAGTTGGCGGCCGGTGACACAATATAGCCTGTAGCGGTTGTTGTTGTTGAGTTTATAAAGGTCTGCCCGCGCCCTATAATGGCTGCATTATGGCTTGACCCCGTCACATCCCCAAGTGTGACTTAAACAGAATTTTGAAGCCAAAAGGGGAGTTTTACCCCCATCGGTTGATGGGATATTCGTCAAAGGAGTAATTTTTTAAACAAAAAGGCCGCGAAACCTGCGATGAATGACATCTAGGGAGGTCCCACAGCTCTGAATATTGAAATGGTTTCATTTCTCCAGTCTTGTATCTTAAAAAACATTTACGTGTAAGAATGGTATTTTTTTTGAAGGATGGGCAAGACTCACGGTCAGTTCATTGACAAGAAAGTGTTGTGAGAACAGGACTTTTTGCCCACTATATGTATTAATATTTCTAATATATATATGAACTGACCACTATGTTGTCGATGCCCGACTATTGCCTCACTATTTACTTATTGGAAATTCTTCAAGACCAGAGAGTGCGTTGACATTACTTTGCCTACATGTTTTTTAAATGTACATGTACATATATAGAGAGGGTTATTATGGTTGTTTTTAAAAATAATAATGATTAATAATATAGGTTTTTTTGTTTTTTTGTTTTTTTTTGCCTGCGCCCGATTTTTTCCATTTTAATATGTATGTGCGGGATAAAAAAATACATAGTATACTTTCTATATACAGGTATGTAGCCCCTGGTCCAGTGCCTTCTCTACAGCCTGTAGAGGAGAGATGACAGTGTTATAAATAGAGAGGGAACTATAAGGGGATTCATAAGGGGCAGAGTTATAGCCATAGCCATGGTTACAGAGTTGGCCGCCTCATACACAATATAACCTGTAGAGGAGAGATTACAGTGTAATAAATAGAGTGGGAAAACTAAAAGAAAAAAGAAAAAAATAGGCGGAGCTATAGCCAGAGCTGTAGTTACAGAGTTGGCCGCCGCTTACACAATACAACCTGTAGAGGAGAGATGACAGTGTTATAAATAGAGAGGGAACTATAAGGGGATTCATAAAGGGCGGAGCTATAGCCAGAGCTCTTGTTACAGAGTTGGCGGCCGGTGACACAATATAGCCTGTAGAGGAGAGATGACAGTGTAATAAATAGAGTGGGAAAACTAAAATAAAAAAGTGAAAGTGTAAAAGTGAAAACAAAGTGTTATAAATAGAGAGGGGAGAAAACACAAGAGGGGAAGCTTTAGCCAGTGCCGTGGTAACAGAGTTGGCCGCCGCAAAGATATTTCAGTCATGCGCTAACAAACAAGTGGTACGAGAAGAATACTGTGAAAAGGAGCGCATCTTAGTGAAAAGCAAACGTTAATCTGTAGTTTTTTTATGAACTGTGCGTATAACTTGAACAATATGTGAGTTATAGGCATAATCTTCGGTTTGCCTTGGGGGGGATAAACAGTAACTTAAGTCAGAGGTGTGTGCCTTGCTAGAAATGTTTATATTATCAATGGTAGGATGGGTGATAAGTTTCGTTCAAACGGCATTTGAGCAATGGCCAGGTTGTTTGCTAGACGACGACGAGAACACCAAGGAAATCATAAATCCTCGATGTTTTTTTATCGAAAAACAGATGCGCTTATTACAAAAAAACAACAACAAAGGAAACACCAATTCATGAAAAATAAATCCTAAGCACAATAGTATGTGTTTAAGCGATGTAAACATTATTCACCGTTCATGTATGTTAACAATCAATAACACAAACATTACTCACCGAACGACACAGCAATGTTGGCGACCAAGAGGAGAACACACAGAACGCCTCGAAGGACGAATATATCCTTGAATAGAAATCACACACTTATTTTAAAGCTGCACTCTTACAGATTGAACATTTTGACAACTTGTATTATTTATTTTTCTTAGAACGATCCCATATTGCGGAATGGTAATCAGTGATTTAAGACTGCTGACAAAACATCAGAAAGCAAGTTTCGATATTTATGTGAATGATGTTTTTATATGCATTTTTCTTAAATGTACCGCTTTTAGCCATAACTCATTAATTTTCAAACGTAAATATCAATAACAGTGATCTGATCTTTATGTCAGCAGTCTGATATTGAAGTAGAAGTGGCTCATTCTAAAACCAAAAATAAAAAGGTGTCAAAAAGGTAAAACTGTGATAGTGCAGCTTTAAAGTGATGTCACCGTATTTAGGGCGTTCGCTTTGATCTCTCAAATTCGGCAAAGTACGATTTAAAGCGAAACTGTGGTCTTGTGTTGTGAGTGAATCATGCATACGGAACTTCTCGGTCATTTTCCATCAAAAACAACCTCGGATGTATGTCGGTACATCAGTAGAAGTAGTTCGTAAAATGTTAAATTAAAGTATTAATTAATTGTAGTGTTTTAACGTGTATTTTGTTTATCTAAGATTCAACTGATTGCCAGTGAATTGTATGAGTGCATACATAATTAAGATTCCCAAGTTTTTAAGTTTAACCGCTAACTTTAAATTACTATGCGATTTACTTGCTGCGTACTTGTATATAAAGATTTCTGATATTGTAAACCGTTCATAGACATCCAAGGATATTTTCGCTGTGAAATGGCCGAGGTGTTCCGAATGGGATAATTCGAGGTACCCGGAGGAAACCCACTTGTGACGCTTGATGACCACAAACCAAACTCATCTGCGACCAGGCCGTGAATCGCCTTGGTGGGAAGCGAGTGCGCTAACCACTGCGCTAACCAGACGACCCACAACATAGAAACTCAACGTGTCTTACCAACCATCCAGTACGTTATAGCACAAAATATCATCGGTATAAAGATGAACGACGGCAACTGAAAACAGACAACAACAAAATTAGTTGAGCAATATAAGGAGCTGGGGTCGTTTCACTAAAGAAACATTCGATATAACCGAAATATTACGCCAATACATTCGAAAAAGGTTCGACATACATGAAACATCGAGATAACAGAGTTTGACAAAGTGTGTTTTGACTGTATGTTAATTGTGCAAAATTAACCAGTCGCTTATTTCAACATAGTAAGGAATCCGTTGACCAGTTATAGAGTCAGTCTCTCAGCAGAGGGCAATACAGATTCCTTTACACGGATAGGGTGGGTCACTTATAAAAGGCTTAAATAGGTTTTTTATCTCCTTGAACTTTGAACTATGTACAATACTTTATTTGTCGCTCACCTCCGCGAAAGTTTTGCAGAGGAAGTATATGTCCACACGGTAGAGTCCGATACCATATTCTCGCAGGAAAATCGGCATCTCAAGTGGAAACGACTGAAAAGGGGTAGACATGAATTTATTGATTAAAAATCACTGCAGCATATTTAATAACGAAGTATAAAACAAAACAAAAATGCTTTATATAACATTTATGGTTACAGTCGAACCTCGTTGGCTCGAACTCCAAGGGACCGGCGAAAATACCTCGAGCCTCGGATATTCGAGCCAAGCGGGATTGAGAAAACATTTAAAGTGACACTCTTATTCAAAATCATTACATACACATGTATATCAAACATAAAATTTCAGTGATAAACCTTTAACTACTTACTTAATAATGCATTTATGGAAAATATCAATTACTGTTAACAAGATTTTAACCGTGTATTTAATAGCTGAAAACGCAACAATATTAATTGATTGGTGAATGCTAAAATATTTACTGTCATCTTCTATCGTATCATAAGGTAAAAATAGCGTGTGTTCTGCACATTCCTTTCAAATTAAACTCGATAGCCTTCATAAGGACCATTGTCATCGACATTTATTCATCCTTTTAGGTAAATTAAAACAATTGTATTACTTGTGGTAAATCTTATTTGCGAGTAAAAGTGTATTTTAAAACAAACAGAACACAATATGATATATGCAACGAGTGAAATATTCACTTTTGGTGTTCACGAGGTGAAATATATTACTATCTCACACGGACACCAACAAATTTCTTTTTTATTATATACCTTAAATCTGAGATAAAAGTGGATTATTTACACCTTTTAGATATAAAACGCGTCATTGTGTATGCGTACTAAACGCCTTTCGAAAAATACGTCGAAATTATGTCCCAGCCCTGTGCTGGCTGACGTTTGATTTGGAACCGAAAGCGGGCTAGAATTTCAAAACAGTGAAAAATATCAAAGTGATATTTTCACTGTTTGTTGGAGTGAAATATCAATTTCATTTCGCTAATCAATCTCTTCAAACCATCGGATGAAAAAAAAAATAATCAAATATGATATATGCGAGAACAAGTTTTAGATTTAATATTTTTTTTAAAATAAGCAGAATCACACTTACTTTGAGAACGCCGAAAACGTTGGAGAAAGTCATGTTGGTAAGCAACAGGAAGAGGACACCGTTGATGTTCATAACGCCTTCTTGATTGATGTCCAACTGTAGATAGATCACGCCCAATATCAACCCCAACATCTACAAGTGAAATGAGAAGATATTGAAATTGATGTTCATAACGCCTTCTTGATTGACGTCCAACTGTAGATGGATCACGCCCAAGATCAACCCCAACATCTGCAAGTGAAATGAGAAGATATTGAAATTGATGTTCATAACGCCTTCTTGATTGACGTCCAACTGTAGATGGATCACGCCCAAGATCAACCCCAACATCTGCAAGTGAAATGAGAAGATATTAAAATTGATGTTCATAACGCCTTCTTGATTGACGTCCAACTGTAGATAGATCACGCCCAAGTTCAGCCCCAACATCTGTGATATGAGAAGATATTCAATTTGATGATCATGACATCTTCTTGATTGATGTTTAACTGGAAAAACTAATCGAAAATTCCTACCCTAGGGCCCGCTGCGTGGCCGGTAACGCGGCTAGTCTCGTTACCGGGTTACGCGCGTGCCCTCGGGTCGCATTTTTCTATCTGAACCGGAAACACATTATCATCATCATCATCAGCAGCAGTAGCAGCAGCAGCAGCATCACAATCACAATCACCATCACAACTACCACTACCACAACCATCATCATCATCATCATCATCATCATCATCATCATCATCATCATCATCATCATCATCATCATCATCATCAAGTATAATCGTTGTTATAATCATCATACACTTTTTGGTACTGCTTCATATTAAACATAATACAGAGTACTCTGTTGTCCAACTCGTATAATTTCTATAATTTGAATTAAGCCATATCCAAGTGTTTTTCAAATACTAAATTCTCACAAGCGTTTGAGCGACTCTGACTCTGACCACCATAGGTTCTCTGATCATGGTCTTCCAGGAGCGCGCAAACACTGCGCGAAACTGGGTGAGAAAACTGGCTTCATATCGCGAGGTGTTGGAAAACGCTTCGTCAAACTGGAATTCAAAACAAACAAAAAACGCATAAAATATAGAGTTTATAAATATTTGATAAACAGTTGAGCGGACATGTGTTTGGGATTTTTTTAAAGCTGCACTCTCATAGATATACCATTTTTTACAACTTTTTTATTTTTTGTCTTGGAAAGAGCAAATTTTTGCGTAAATATCTGGAAACAAATGATATAAGATTACTTACAAAAATTCAGATCGTATTTTTTCATATTTCTGTTCTGTTAATGTTTTATGGCTTAAACCGTTACTAAGGGTTAAAGCAAAATGCATAAATCATCATTTTTTTAACTTAAATTGAAAAATCTGCGATCTATTTGTTTTGTCAGCAGTCTTATATAACTGGTTTCCATGGATTTTCGCAAAAATTGACTCGTTCCAAGACAAAAAATAAAAAAAAGTTGTCAAAACGTTTAAACTGTGTGAGTGCAGCTTTAAATGTGCAAATCTGTAAGTCGTAAATCAGCTTCTCTTGAGTGATTCACTTTCAATATTGCATGACATTGGGCAGATTGTTTAGAACTGATTTTAAGTTAACAACGTAGTCTATAATAAGATGAAATATTCATTATTAAATCTACAGTCGAACCCCGTTGGCTCGAACTCGCTTAGCTCGAAATCTTCGTTGACTCGAACTGGATGTAAAGGACTGATTTCTATACACTGAAGGTAAGCATATCCGCTTGACTCGAATTTTCCAAGGCTCGAGAAATTTTATGTTTGATATACATGTGTATGTAATGAATGTGAGCATTCCCGCTTTAGTTTAATTTTCCAAGGCTCGAGGTATTTTCGCGGTTCCTGGGAGTTCGAGCCAATGGGGCTCGATTGTAATATGATAATTTCAATGTACTTACGATGATGCCAGTTTCCTTGGGGTTTTCACCTATACGCTTGATATCAGTAAGCATAGTATTGCTTTCATCTGAGGACTGGAACTTGTCGCATATGGACTAAAAATGATATAGAAAATGAATATCAGTTTTACATAAAATGTCACAATTTGAACGATAACGTGGTAAATAATAAATATCTTTTTCGTGCAACAGGTCGAAAATCAAAATGTTATGGAAAAGATTGTGCGCACGTAAAATGTCATTTCGGAAATAAAGTTGTTGAAATTGTGTCCCAGCCCTGTGCGGGCTGACGTTTGATTTTAAACTGAGAGCAGGCTAAATTTTCAAAACAGTGAAAAATATCAATTTGATATTCAATATTTGAAACAGTGAAATATCAATTTTATTTCACTGATAAATCTCTATAAGCCACCGGAAAGCATTTAATAAATATATATATATTCATTTTATACCCATAAAACTTGACTCGAACTGATAGGCCTACCTCGATTTGCGCTTTACATGCTGTTTCCTTGCCTGGAATTACAGCCATCGTGTGGATGTAGAAATCTGCGGGGTTGAAGTTTACTGGACACGGGAATCCGGACCTGGAAGAAGGTAGAAGTACATGTATACATCATTAATTATCACTGTTATGTTTTACGGTGAAATATCATACAATTTCACTGAAAATATCATCTTTTATATTCTCACTGCTCTTTTAGAAATTGGTCTTCGCTTTGCTTGATTAAAGTATTATAGCGTTCTATCCGCCGGGTGGGACACATCTGAAATGACGTCACAGCTTTTACTTTCTGTGATAATTCAATGAAATACATTTCGACCTTACACCGAAATTCAAAAAATATATTCTGCTTATTTCAAATTTTAAAATATAAATTCATAATGAATGTGCGGACATCTGTATTAGAAGTTGCCATCATGCGACGTCGGGCATAACATGACCCACTGAATCTAGTAGCGCATTTTATAATTCTCTTAGTGAAGTAACAATTCATTAATCTTACTCATTCTGTTTATAATGTTTCTCTATAAATAGCTCATTTCTGGATGTGCAACTTATGCTTCATGATCATAATCTGTGATGCAAATACATTCGAAGCCTGTTGGCTCGAACTCGCTTGGCACGAAATCCTCGTTAGCTCGAACTGGATGAAAAAGACCAATTTCTTTATACTGAATGTAAGCATTCCCGCTTTGCTCGAAATTTCCGAGGTTCGAGTTATTTTCGCAGGTCCCGGGGAGTTCGAGCCAACGGGGTTCCACTGTATTCAATTTCTTACCGTTTGAAGACCTCTAATGCATGTTTCATTTCTCCCATAAACGCCACCCGGCCTTCAGCCATTATCAGCAAGCTGAAAGTACAATACGGATATATTGAAAATACTGAAGATACTGCAGGGGACGGGTGGAAACAAGCTGAGAGCACAAGGGCATGTTGAAATCAAAGTGCTGAAGGTACTGCGAGGGACGGTTAAAACAACATGGACATCTTGAAATCAAAGTGCTGAAGGTACTGCGAGAGACGGTTAGCAACAACATGGACATCTTGGAATCGAAGTGCTGAAGGTACTGCGAGGAACGGTTGACATCAACATGGGTATGTTGAAATCAAAGTACTTAAGGTACTGAAGGGGATGGTAGGCGTATTACTAAGTGGTCAAACAACTCAAACATCTCAGATGGGGGTTGATAAATGGTGCAGACAGCCTACCATACGCGAATGACTAACTGGCCAATCAGCGTGAACATCTCATATTAGGGTTGATAAATAGTGCAGACAGCCTAACCAAACTTGTATTACTTAATGGTCAAACAGCATCAAAATTTCAGATAAAAGTTGATAAATGGTGCAAACAGCCTACCATACGCGTATTACGTTCTGGTCAAACAGCAAGAACACCTCAGATAAGGGTTGATCAAGTGTGCAGACAGATTACCTCAAGAGTATAAGTACTGGTCAAACAGCATTAACACCTCAGATGAGGGTTGATAGATGGTAAAGACAGCCTACCATACGCGAATTACTTACTGGTCAAACAGAATGAACACCTCAGATGAGGGTTGATAGATGGTAAAGACAGCCTACCATACGCGAATTACTTACTGGTCAAACAGAATGAACACCCCAGATGAGGGTTGATAAATGGTAAAGACAGCCTACTATACGCAAATTACTTACTGGTCAAACAGCATGAACACCTCAGATGAGGGTTGATAGATGGTAAAGACAGCCTACCATACGCGAATTACTTACTGGTCAAACAGCATGAACAATTCAGGTGAGGGTTGATAGATGGTAAAGACAGCATACCATACGCGAATTACTTAATCGTTAAACAGCATGAACATCTCAGATTAGGGTTGATAAATGGTAAAAACAGCCTACCATACGCGAATTACTTACTGGTCAAACAGCACGAACATCTCTGATTAGGGTTGATGAATTGTGCAGACAGACAACCACAAGCGTATTCATTTCTAGTCAAACAGCGTAAACACCTCAGATGAGGGTTGATGAATTGTGCAGACACATAACCACACGCGTATTACTTACTGGTCAAACAGTGCAAACACCTCAGATGTGGGTTGAGGAATTGTGCAGCTAATAACCACAAGCGTATTACTTACTGGTCAAACAGCACAAACACCTCGGATGAGGGTTGATGAATTGTGCAGACAAATAACCACAAGCGTATTACTTACTGGTCAAACAGCGCACACACCTCGGATGAAGGTTGATGAATTGTGCAGACGATGGTCTTTCCTTTGTCCGCCATGACTTTAAGGGTCTGCACAATTTTTTCCGCCATGAACGAATCCAAACCGGAAGTCGGCTCGTCACAAAACAGAAGAGGTGGGTTAGTCAGAAACTGTAAAAAAAGAATCGATATCACTTTTAGGCAATTGTTTTATCGTTGGCTGATTGGTAAATTGTATTACTCTTATTTTGCATAAAAATGTTTGTGTCAAAATATGACCAAATTTCTCAAAACTTCATAAGCTTAACAGGCTTAAGTAGCTTATCCCAATCAGCCAAAACACATACTGAAATTGAATTTTGATAAATGAAAATTGGTTTATTGTGAATATCATCATCATAATTCCTATCTTAAGTATAACAACTTAATAATAAGAATTAAATATAACCCTCATCATTGAAAAAAAACACAAAGTGAACACAGCTTAATCCTGATATAGGGGACTTAAGAAGTTTCGAGAAAATGGGACCATTTCACTCGGGTTTGATTAAGATGTGTTCATACATGTACAACGTTACTGTCCAAGCAAAATGTGTAAATTAAAGAAAACTTGACGCAACAAACACTCAACCCTCAAAAATGACTAAACTCTGAAGTTAACGAAACCATTTGCATCTCTACGCCGGAAATACCCTATCGCCTTACAGGATAGTCAATAATGCATTGATCGGAACGTTTCCGCATACACATATATTTTTAACCATTAGCAGATACAGGAAGGGGGTCACCAGCCCCCCCCCCCAAACCCCTTTAAATCGCCTAAGCTTATTTTTTTTATTTCAAATATAGTAGATATAAATGACAATAAAACACGCCAACAATGCACCTTCTCGGATAAGACATTGGTAAAATGTTATTACCAACACTTCAAACCAAATAAATTTCGGTTATGAGGGAGGGCGCAATAAATAAAGATAAGTATTACCCCACTAAGTTACGCCCCCTCTTACATCAAATCAGCTCCTCGGAGGGAAATGAAAGGTAACATATTACCCAGCCGGAAATGCTCTTAAGGCCCTGGAAGCTAGCAATGTTACCCTGTGGCCGGCTTTCGTCAAATATCATCAACACTATAACCATCCCAAAAAAACATAATTACCTCGGAGGCAAATGACAGGCGTCGCATCTCCCCACCGGAAATCCCCTTAAGGCGGCCGGGGTCGCCAATCATGTTGTCCTGACACTTGGTCAATCCAAGCTCCTTGATCACTTCCTGCACACGTTCCAGACGTCGCGACCGCGAGACCTCATTCACCATCCGCAATAGCGCCTGAAATACCCAAATGTAGATTCATAAAAAAGCGCTTTAATGACACAGATCTATAAAAATATAAAGAATGTTAAATATCGACACCGTATGTATGAATAAACGTCGTTCCCGGCCAGTACAGGACTGATACGCAAATTAAGAGCCCAGCTAAATATTTATATTTGAGTCAACATAAAATAAAAGGCGGCGGAAAAAAGAGGGGCGGGCGGGGATGATAACCTAGCAAATAATTTATAGTCGCCAAAGCGTATTTAAAAGATACTCTTGATCGAACGAAATAAATGTATAACCTATCAATAAATAGCGCCTGTTACTGTTTACTGTTTTACATCACATACCCTGAAGGTCAAGTGTTCTTTAACTGTCATTGTGGCTATAAATAGATCATCCTGTTGAACGTAAGCCGAGATGTTCCGAATGCCGGAACCGACGTCGACGCCGTTACCTCTTATATCACCGGAAGCCGTCAAGGACTGACTGTTAATACGTTGTGTGATGGTATTCAGGAGTGTTGTTTTTCCTGAACCACTGAAAAGTGGAACATATTCTGTTTTCTTTATGTAAACTGTTTTCATTTTGTCTTAAAGTGACACTCTTATTCAAAATCAATACAAACACATGTATAACAAACATAAATTTTGAGTGTTAAACTTTTAACTACTTAATAAATAATGCATTTATGGAAAATATCAATCATTGACAACAAGATTGCAACCGTGTATTTAATAGCTAAAAATGCAAACGTATTATACGATTGGTGAGTGCTACGGGATTTACTGTGATCTACTATCGTCTCATTAGGTAGAAATACCATGTTTTCTGCACATTTGTTTTCAAATTAAACTCGGAATCCTTCATGAGAACCATTGTTTTTGTCAATGACATTTATTTATCCTTTTTGGCATGTTAAAACAAAGTGTTTATTGTGGTAAATCTTATTTGGGAGTGCATCTATAATGGATGATGTTTTTCGATACCAAATAAGGTAGTCCCTCTACGAATTTGTTGACAGATCTCCGTCTCCGTGGCCTAGTGGATAAGCGTCCGCCTACGGAGCGGGAGGTCGTGGGTTCGATACCTGGCCGCGCCATACCGATAAACGTTAAAAGTTGGCACAAATAGCTCCCTTGCCTGGTGCTCGGCATTTAAAGGGTAGTGCTTGGAAAACTGGTGTACTCAGTACTGGTTTAACCCAGGAAAGTTGTACCCCGTGTATCGGTGCTTTACACCGAGCACGTAAAAGAACCAAGGGGTCTCTTCGAAAAAGAGCTAGGGTCTCGCACCCGGACTTCCTTGTATCCCACCACTGTCTCTTCAGCGTGCTGTCCCTTCAGCAAAAACAAAGGACCCCGTTGGAAATAAGTGCTTGCACTTTCACGGGTTATCCTTGATCGCAAGGTCTAAAGAAAATACATACAGACAGAAGTTATAGCCGTGGTACTTACCTGGCACCGATAATGGCCACGAGAGTTCCTGGCTTCACTATGCCGTACACTGAAACAGAGAATAAACATGCTACACTGAAACAGGGAATAAACATGCATGGTCTATAAATAGCGGCTCAATTGGTATCCGTTGAATCAATAACAACAATATGTTAGCGCAGTCGTAGCTGGGACAAAACTATTGACGTCATTTTCGACAAAAACAAATAATCCGGAGTAACGCCGAAAATAACGGCATACAGGGAATTTCAGAATACTTTTTTAAATCACCCTTCTTATTTTTATATGAGATTTGAAATAAAGGGTTGCTATTCATGCTAAAACAACGTACCGTCACGAAGAACGTGTTTAGGGGTTACGCTAGGGTCGGGACCCCGGCAGCACGCGCGGTTTACGGGGTTGACGTGAACGTTAACGTTCTTCCAGGATAACGTCACTGTCTCCATGGAATCCACCATACTATGGTACGCATCATTCCTGAAAATAGACGGATACAGAATTGAAAAGTATTTAGGTGAACTGTTTCATTGAAATGAATTGCTTGATTGCATATCTGGAGTTTATTTACTTATTCGACGTCTGAGATTATATTTTCTTCTTTTCTGTGACGCCTTATGCCCTTTTTTTGTAAAACTGTAGTCCATTTACTGCAACACTGCGACCTCTTCAAGAACGATTACTTGGACTCTATAGCCTATTGTCAATCGTACTTTAATTATGTGTAGACGTCATCATATTTTTAAACAAGATAAAAGTTAATTTTCCCATATTCCCTTTAACACATTTAAAGAATTTGAAGTGCAGACCTTCATTTTTAGAATAAGTGAAACAATATGATTCCTTACATTATTGGCGCATCCATTTTGGATTTGACAGACACAATGACCGGATGTGACGTCAGAGACGTTCACGTCGTGTACGGCGTCAAAGCGCGCCAATTTAAAATTTGTTACCTATTTTTCCGTAGAATCTGTTCGAATGTCACAAAAAAGATACTTATTATAGACCGATGTTGAGGCGTATATACATATATATATTATTAACATAGTGGTTCAGACCTCTTGTGATACTTAATATTCCTATACCTTTCTTCTTAATGTAAAAATACAAGTCTTAAATCCAAGGGACATTAATGATTGGAGGCCATTTTTTCACGGTCACTCTGGTTGTCTCCCTTGACCCGAGTTGGTTCCCTGCTTCCAGTATATTAGTGTTAACTAAACTGACCCTATAGTTTACATGTATACATGTATATTTAAACCACATCCACGTTGACAATCAGAAGACTTTCGATTACTTGTACTACAATACTTTTTACTTTAGCACAGGAAATGCCTCATTTTAAACAACGTCTAGAATAATAATACAGAACATAATGTATGTATATACATGTATAATAATTATGCAGAACACAATGTATGTATATACATTTATAATAATTATACAGAACACAATGTATGTATATAGTACATGTATAATAATTATACAGAACACAATGTATGTATATACATGTATAATAATTATACAGAACATAATGCATGTATATACATGTATAATTATTATACAGAACACAATGTATGTATATAGTACATGTATAATAATTATACAGAACACAATGTATGTATATAGATGTGTAATAATTATACAGAACACAATGTATGTATATACATGTATAATAATTATGAATCTGTTGTTTTATACAATGTATGCATAAATTTCTGAATGTTTATATTATGCACCAGTCGATTGTAACAACGCCCCCTCTCCCCCTCCTCCAGTTCCGGTGGAATACCGGGGACAGCCGGGGAAATGGGTCGTGTTTTTACATTTCAGGTGGCCCCGCAGTGCCGGATGGATGCGGTGTTTTGTCTTCGCGCGAAAAATAGCGGGGTGAATGGACCTTACTTAGAGTCCTATGGGTGTGGGGGATTTGGCGGGGATTTTACCAGCAGTTCGTCCCCGCAGTACGGGCATTTTACCCGGGCTTGGCTTGACCGAAAATCAAAGTCCCCGCTACTCTCCGGACCTGGGGGGCCGTGATTACAATTGACAGGTGCATTATCAGTATTGTTTTATTTCGTAGCCATCGCGACTGCCACCTTAACAATAGCTTGCTTTTCATGTTGTATCATACGAGCATACCGTGAATAAAATTATCTCTGTTAGGTATAAAAGTATTGTGTTCACACACGTTATTAAGTAAAGGTCAGGCTGTTGTTAGTTGTAGCTATATTATAGCCGTCCATTTATTCTCATTTTTGTTTTCATTTTGTGCACAAACTTGCGAATAACTTTAAACAAACCTAAAAACTTATCAAGACATACATGGATTTCCCCATAGAATACGTTTAAGAAGGTTACCAAAATAAATGATTTAATAGGATGCATCTAATTATGGTTTGTTTCCAAAGTCAAACTTTAGACACACGCACAGACAAACACTATTATCAAATAACAAATAACTAAGAATCATGTTTTAAATTATTCCATTCGTTTTACAAACATAAATAGTGTGAAAGATGGTATAATTTGATCATCACACCACAAATAGAAAGTTAGAGTAAAATGAACATTTGCAGTTTTGCCACTAGATTTGCGACTGTTCGTATTCATTGCCCTCGTGCAGCTTGTGTTTAAATCGGAAAACCGCTGATACATCAAAATAAACGTATGGCCCATTTGAAAAATAGTGCCATCACCATAGGACAAAATATAATTTCGACCACTATAGCATGTGTTATGACCAGAGTTCGTGTATACAAACAAAAATAATTATAAATGTTCAAAGCAAATGCTGGAATAGTAGCAAAATTTCGTGAAGATTTTGGTATTGTTGTTCAGAGACAGTCGCTTTTAACATCGCAAGCTAAAATACACAAGAACTAGCATTTAAAAGACATTAGCTAAAAGGTTTTGGAGGGGAGGCCTTAACCTCCTTTCCAAAAGCGGGGTGGGTTGGGGGGGGGCTGTAAGTATCCCTATAGCGTCTATTAAATACATTCAGTGCACTGTTTTACATGCTAGATTTCATCCATTTTTAAAAAATGAGAGCGGGGAGAGGGGTGACTTATTTATTTTTTATTTATCTTAGAAGACTGGTTCAATTGAATATGTGTTCATGCTCTTTTTTATTGCAAAGGAGACCATATACGCGAATTCCTTGACGGACCATAAACACGATCGGAACCATTCTTCCATTTTTACAGGTAAATGATACATGTAGGTATGAATAAACGCCGGTCCCTGTCAGTACCGGACCGGTACGCAAGTACAGATCATAGTTCATTATTTTCATTAAAGTCAACAAATTTAAGGGGCGGTGAAAAAGGGGGCGTGCGGGGATGAAAATCTAGCAATTAATTTCAGTAGTCGCCCAATAATGCATACGCTCGAGACATAAGCTGAAAAACTTTAAAGTCACCGTCCGTCATGACATAGGAGTGATTACGAAACACTCGGTCCTATTAATTTATGTTCCAGCAATCGATAGTTGGCTTGTATTTGTATATATTACCACGGACCTATAAACCGTGATTTTACTTAGAATTTCTTCTTGTTATCGGGAAATTACAGGAAACAGATTTCTGCGCGTTTCTCTCACCCATACATCCGTATATAAACATCTTAACGTTCAACTAAGAATAATAAAACTGTCTTAACCTGCGTGTAAATGAAGGTTACTACCCATTGTGTTAAGAGGTGAATGTGAAAAGGTTCTAAGTGACATTAAATAAACGAGCAGATAGAACATTTTCCCTTACACCTCTCGATATACAATAATGTACCAATCAATTGTAACCACGGGTCCTCCCAGGTCCGGGGGTATCCCGGGGGTAGCGGGGGGAAACGGGCCGTGTTTTTACCTCTCAGGTGGCCCCACAGTGTCGGGTAAATGCGGTGGTTTTGTCTTCGCGCCAAAAATAGCGGGCAATCGGCCTTATCAGGGTCCCTGGGGTGCGTGGGCATTTGGCAGAGATTTTACCAGCAGCTCGTTCCCGCAGACCGGGATTTTTACCCGAGCTTGGCTAGACCGAAAGTAAAAGTCCCCGCTATTCCCCGGACTTGGGGGATCCGTGGTTACAATTGACTGTTGCATAACGCATGAAGGTGTTCGTATGTTGTTGATATAAAAACTTGAACAAAGTATGGTGTGTATACAGTACAAAACAATTTCTCAAAACGTACGCACTGTATAATGTAGTGTGTAATAGAATAATTATGTCAACTTAAACTTATTAAAACAGAAACCATTACACGTACATATAAACACCAATACAACAGTAACATCTTACAGCCAGCAACACATGTTACTCAATATAGGCGTTCCATCTTTTAACCTTGCGTGAACTGTCTTGTTGTTTGGCCGAAGGGATATTGATGATCAATAGTCAAATTTTCATGAATATTCATATGCTACATCAATGAACTAATTAATTAACACCACCTGTTGTAGGAAATAATCATATAGACGATGCGATGTTTAAAGTTCAGCATATTCATAAAGTACAGATTTATAAGATTATTGATATTCATAATCCTTCCTCATCTCATGAATTATAAAATGATACACTAGCGGATGCAAGAGGGACGCAAACGCAGCCCCCCCCCCCACCCCCTTAAGAATTGTCCAAGTTTACTTTTTATTTCAATATAGGATAAAAGTAATAAAATACGCCCAAAATGTACCATTTCGGACTAGAAATTGTTAAATTGGGGGAGTACTCCATAACCACCCTGCCAACACTTTAAGCCAAATATAATTCCGTTCTGAGGGAGGTGCGCACGTCAAAAGATTATGTCCCTAAGTTACGCCCCTCTAGCACCGAGTCATGGATCCTACCCTGAGCTATTTCATTTATCGAATTTTGTATCTGTTACATTTTCGTCAATGTTGATTAATTTGTGTTTATTCAGATTGAAACACACCACATATAAACACAGTGTTTGCACTCAGAGTACATTAAACAACAGACATTAGGCTAAAGGATGTTTCTTAAAGCTTAAACCCTAATGTTATCCAACTCAAATATAAAACACCAACTCATACATCAAATACAAGTTTCATTATAATGCTTTTAGAAACATATACGGTTGACAACACAGTTTCACGGCGTCAAAAATATTTGCATGTTTATCTGGCTTCGTGATCTATCATTCATTCACAGCAATGTTTCCCGCTTTTTAAGGGGAGGGGTGGGGGGATCTAGCATTAATTCACAGCAATGTTTTCCGCTTTTAAAGGGGGACTATCATTCATTCACAGCAATGTTTCCCGCTTTTTAAGGTCGGGGTGGGGGGGGGGGTGTGAAGGGGATGATTTGGGGTAGAAATGTTCTCATGAAATTAATATGAATACTTATTCAATAATTAACAAATAAAAGTATACATTAAATTGTTGCTCAGCAATTAGCTCGATAAAAATGTGTATGTGTCATGGTCACGTAAGGACATCAAGGTCTTCAGTGTTTAATAAGAATATGTGATGGAATTAAATAAAACCGCGACCCATTTGAACAAAAAATGGTAAACATGGGAATTCAAGCTGAACTCTCATAAATTAACTGTGTTGCCACCTATTTGTTTAGTCTTGGAACGACCAAAAATTTACATTAATGTCTGATGTGATATCAGTGAAATACAACTGCCGAGAAAAAAATCAGATAGAGGTTTTTCCTATTCACGTTCAAAAATTGACGTTTTATTGCTAAAGGTGTTACTAACGCTTTTAGTAAAATTAAATATTTGTCAGTTTACCAAACAATTAATATCTTTTCAGTTGTGAGTTATCTTATAAAACTGAATTGAAGGGTCTGGTGCCAAAATCAGCTGATTCTGGGACAAAAATATGCAAAAACGGTTAATCTGTGAGAGTGCAACCTAGCATGAGCAACCTTGCCTAACAACTTTCTAAACTATCTAAACCAGTTAAGGTAAATAGTAAAAGACTCAATTCGACTACCTAGATCACTCATTTGACACGGACCAGTGGCGGGTCTTTTGTGGGTGGGACACAATGGCCCGTGCTTACTCACCCCTTCCTCCCTCAACCCCCATCCCCTTGCCCGACAAATGAACCCTAAACAAACATCTTATTATAGCTTTAAATTGACATTTTTACAATAAAACGCTGATATGTAAAGTATCACTAAGGGCAGTAAATCTAACATTACTATAGTTCTGTTGACGCATCATCGGTATTCTCCCTTTCTCTTCCATACCATTTTTTTCGCAATGGGCAGTAAATATAACATTACTATAGTTCTGTTGACGCATCATCGCTATTCTCCCTTTCTCATACATGCGTTCGTATTACTTGGTGCAAATCATTCGGAGCTCCTCGGCCATTTTTTTTTAGAAAACAACCTCGGATGTATGCCGGTACATCAGTTGAAGTAGTTCGTATTTTTTAAAAAAAATTTTTTTATTATTTTAATCATTAATTATAAGTAGTGTTTTAGAGTTGTATTAATTGATCTTAGTATAATTGATTGCCAGTAAAGTGTATTATTGCAAAAATAATTAAGATACCCAACAGTTAAGTCATTAAGTTTAACTGGTAAATAAAATTACTACGCGATCTACTTGCAGCGGACTTAAACGTATTGCTTTTTAAGGTTGTAAGCCGTCCAAATAAATCCGAGATTGTTTTCGATAAATATGGCCGAGGAGTGGATGCAAATACATTCATTTGGGTACATACACACCGACCTAGCTGGTCTTTCTAAATTTAACATATCCCTTACTCCCTTACCCCCCCCCCCCCCCCCCCAAACCTACCACCTATAGTATGACACTTTTGGCACGGCCTTATAAAGTGTAATCAAAGGGCAGTAGCTGTAGTATATAAAACATTACTACAGTGTGTTTGAGTCACCGTCCATATTCTCACTAACTCATAAATACTTTTGTGTTAAATCGTAGACTGTGTACAGGCAAAGATCCCGCTATTCCCCGGACCTAGGGGGCGTGGACAGTCAATGTCCCCGCTATTCCCCGGACCTTTGGGCGTGTGTACACTGTACAGTAAAAGTCCCCGCTATACCCCTAACCTGGGTGTAGGGTACAGGCAAATATCCCGCTATTCCCCGAACCTTGGGTGCGTGGGTACAGTCAATGTCCCCGCTATTCCCCGAACCTGGGTGTGTGGGTACAGTCAATGTCCCCGCTATTCCCCGAACCTGGGGGCGTGGCTACAGTCAAACTCCCTGCTATTCCCCGAACCTGAGGTGATTGGGTACAGTCAATGTCCCCGCTATTCCCCTAACCTGGGTGTGTGGGTACAGGCAAAGATCCCGCTATTCCCCGAACCTGGGGTGCGTGGGTACAGTCAATGTCCCCGATATTCCCCGAACCTGGGGTGCGTGGCTACAGTCAATGTCCCCGCTATTCCCCGAACCTGAGGTGCGTGGGTACAGTAAATGTACCCGCTATTCCCCGAACCTGGGGTGCGTGGGTACAGTCAAAGTCCCCGCTATTCCCCTGACCTGGGTGTGTGGGTACAGGCAAAGATCCCGCTATTCCCCGAACCTGGGATGCATGGGTACAGTCAATGTCCCCGCTATTCCTCACACCTTGGGGCGTGGATACAGTCAATGTCCCCGCTATTCCCCGAACCTGGGGTGCGTGGGTACAGTCAAAGTCCCCGATATTCCCAGAACCTGGGGGCGTGGGAACAGTCAAAATCCGCGCTATACCCCGGACCTTGAGTGCGTGGTTACAGTCAATGTCCCCGCTATTCCCCGGACCTGGTGGCGTGGGTAAAGTCAATGTCCCCGCTATTCCCAGAACCTGGGGTGCGTGGGTACAGTCAATGTCCCCGCTATTCCCCGAACCTGGGGGCGTGGGTGCAGTCAATGTCGCCGCTATTCCCCGAACCTGGGGTGCGTAGGTAAATTCAAAGTCCCCGCTATTCCCCGAACCTGGGGTGCGTGGGTACAGTCAATGCCCCGCTATTCCCCGAACCTGCGGTGCGTGGGTACAATCAATTTCCCCTCTATTCCCTGACCTGGGTGTGTGGGTACAGGCAAAGATCCCGCTATTCCCCTGACCTGGGTGCGTGGGTACAGTCAAAGTCCCAACTATTCCCCGAACATGGGGGCGTGGGTACAGTCAAAATCCTCGCTATTTCCCGAACCTGGAGTGCGGGGGTACAGTCAAAGTCCCCGCTATTCCCCGGACCTTGGGGCGTGTGTACACTGTACAGTAAAAGTCCCCGCTATTCCCCTGACCTGGGTGTGTGGGTACAGGCAAAGCCCCCGCTATTTCCCGGACCGGGGGTGAGGGGAGGCGTGGTTACACTTGACACTTGTGCATTATAAACAGTGAGGTCTCCTATGTCAATGTCTTTATGTTAGTCCAATACTTGAACATGAAAAATAGATTATATTTAATGGATAAAACATGTATAAACATATTGTAAAGTATCTTATTTTATTTGTTTTACTTGACGATATGATTAATAAATATATATTTTGCAAAACTTTTGTCATGGTTATGTTTCATTCAGTGACTACCTCACTAAAAATATTACGTTTTGAGCATCTGAAATGTAAACATGCTGATAGTTTGTTTGCGTATTTAAATAGCGTATCCGATTACATACATCAAAGTTATAACAGGAATATATAATAAAACATCACAGTGTCTTAGCTTGTGCAACACTGATCACGACGATTTTGAAAAATAATAATATAATTTGTTTAAGCTAAGGCCAATAAAAAATAATTGCTAGAAGATTCTAAATTATTCTCTTTTTAAATTCGGTCGAGGGGGTGGGGAGGGGGTTCGGGTTAGTTATGTTTAATAATATTTTTTTTCTTCTTTTTTTTGAATGACTGTTTCATCAATATTCCGATGTTTTGATGCTATTTCTTATTGCATATTTATGCTTTTTCTTGACGAACTAGGAACAGCATCGTAACAATTCACTACTTTTACATGTAAATGTTTATAAGGACACCGGATGGTATGAATGAATGAACTCCGTTCCGGGACAGTATCGGTCCGATACGCAAATACAGATCCCAGTTGAACATTTTTATTTGAGTCAATAAAATTTCAGGGGCGGCGCAAAAAAAGAAAGAGCGTCAAAACGTTCAATGTGTCAGAGTATCGCTTTAAACACGTCATATTAAAGCAGGTCAATGCGTAATCTGTTCAGTTTAAACGTATGGTTATTTAATGACACATGTTCAGTAGTTGCCACTCAAACTTGAAGGATTTAAAACGATAAAGGCAAAGAATGTTATCACTTCTTTACGTCTTCTATTTTGTATATTGACCCGTGACGTCACAATTAGTTCTCTACATGACTAAGTTCATCGAGTAACAACTATAAGTCGCTTATTGGTCTTGTATTGCAAATTCATCAAACTTATTTATGCTGTCACTGCCGCTCCCTTCGATTCAATTAGTTTAATTCGAAATGCATCTTTAACCTTTATATAACCACAAATGAAAAACTGTTTATGCAACAAGAGTGCAGTCATAATGTAATTATGACGACGAGTTATTCATGACGTCATCACTACGTATTAGCCATGTACCAAAGGCTCTTAGCCTATCAAAAAGTAATACTATGGGAACGTATTATGGCGTTTTGTTGTGGTTAAACTAGTTTTGGTTTTATATCAGTTTCATGAACTGAATATATGTTGTAACAGTTTCAAATGTTAAAATGAATTTTGAAAATTTCGAAAATCCCTCCGCATGCAGTGTCATCGTTTCGTTCCATCCGAAAATTTGTTCACTTTTAAAACCAACAACATGGCGAAAATGACATTTAGTTAAAACAGGCAGACAACCATCATTCAGAAATAATGGCAAATAAGGGCAAATCCATGATATTTAAACTGTACACAAAACCATGCATTTTTAATTTATTACTTCAAGCAAAACTTTCAAAACACGTTTCAACACCGCCGAAACCTTTGAAACCCAAACTGAAACAAGTTTGGTACCAACAAACACACCCTCAATGACCCGCCTCATGATCTGTAGAAGAATACAATACCCCAAAGTACAACAAACAAACACAATAATAGACCACAAAAAGGACTATGGTCGTGAGCTAAAAATATTACGTCGTATGACACACAGCTGTCGAACACTTATAAAAAATAAAAAAATGTTTCTACGTGTGGTGGCAAGTGTGATTAAAAGATCCATTTTTCTCATGGTGATGGCTGTCAAACGCAGCGTTCCCGTGTGTAGACGTCCCTGGTGGAAGCGGTAGTGGCACTACGTCTTTCTGTGGTGTTTTTGACGTCCATATGACCACCGTTATGGCCTCGATGGTCGGTAGCAAACGAATTGTCCATAATAAACACAGCATTGTCAGTCCCAGTGGCGCCATAGTTTCCTTCTCCGGGTGAAATTGTGTGTGTGTTCACTGCTTATGATTATAAGCGGAGGTTTATAGCTTTGTGTAAGGACCACACTAAGTTCGGCTAAAGATAAGAGCATACAATTTCACCGATGTTTACGGTTTCACAAACTATTTCATACTCTCACGATTGTAGTTGATATGTTCGCCATACTACTTTAAAAAAGACAATATATATTACATGTTTTATGTAATTCATAAGCCACTGGTTTCTATCAACATATTGCTATTTCTTTTTTAATCTATCTGCATGTAAAAGTATAAGCTTCTCTATTCCGTTTTTTAACAAATCTGCCATGTAAAAGCATAAGCTTCTATTCCGTTTTGTAACAATTTCATGACAATGGGTGTCACATGGCAAATTCCGTTGTAACCCAGAAGTCATAATCCGAACGAGTTCCATCTTTTAACCTGTTTACATAATCGTTTTATGGTCACCTGTGGCCGTATCCAATAACCGAATTTAATCCAGTGTCACGTAATGCCACCGTTCACTTAACTTTCGTGATAGTTCGTTCAGTAACCAACCAACAACTGTTCAATTATTCTAAGTCTTTATTGTTCAACGTTCTTTCTAAGTATAATAATCAGTATATAATACAGCATGACATTTAAGGTAATCCCACATCCTAACTGCCGTCCATTAAGGACCCAAGGCCGCGTTGCTTGCCTTGCCTAAGTCAACTCTGTCTTTTTACATCCAAAATCATTTCTCTTATACTAATTTGTGGTCTGAATATGACAGCTTTACAACCCAAGGAATACACGTTTTTGTAATTAACATGACCATTTTGTACATTTGTACCAGGTCGGCTGTCAACCATTTTCATATTCAAATGACAATCAAATATGCCCTACATTACTAAACATACAGTATGTAGACACATATCCATTTAATTAAATCTTAATTATATCTTAAATATAACGTATTACGTCACATTCTATACGTAACTCTTTGTTACGTGACATTCGTCCCTTTTTTATCAAGATTTTTAAGAAAATCTTTGCGTCAACCCCAAACAATGGTTTTAATTGAATAGATAAATAAAATCGTAAGTAAATATGTTTCTCAACCCCAAACAGGTAAATTAAAAAAAAAGTAATTCCGACAAAAAAAAGATACGCAAAAGTAAATCTGTGCCTAAGTCTCAAATAATGATGATCAAATTGTATAGATACGTAGATCTTTTCGTAAGCAATAAGCAATAGAAAGTAAACTGACACCATATTTGTCAAAATGTCTGACATAATATAGACTAATTGGTAATTAGCCCTCACGTAATTAATAAACATAGTTAACAATTAGAAAATAACACTGCAGATTGAGTACAATTAATTAACACTGACAGTACTGTTGTCAAATTTGGTATTTAGTCAATGTTTTATGTAGCGCTGCTTGTCATGTTATCATTCTGAAGACAGGGAATCATCGTTGTTGTTGTTGCTGCTGCCGTGTTGTTGTAGTTGTAGAGTTTATAGCCAAGGGGTTGTTTGATTGTAGAATGTCCCAACCGACTCGAAATGTTATCCCATTATACGACTGCTAATTCTTGAAGTGTACTTAGATAGATGTGTGCAAGTGTTCATGTTATTGAAGATGCTAACGATCTCAAGTTGGTGTTGTCCATCACACAGGAATCATCACGGTCCTAAAGACTTGATCATGTGACGTCAAGCCGAGCACAGGTCATACGAGAATGTGTGCTTAGCTCCTCTGGATATTCCGAAGTGTAACCAATTGGTTAGCACATCACATACGCAATACCAGAATATAGTTTGATCCTTTATGAACACCGATGACCACTTAACACCATATCACCACTAGGTATATTATCTCGATATCCGCTGAAGAAGTATGTTGACATTGACTGTTCGTATCACGTGACATATTACTTGTACTTCTAAAACCTTTTATTGACATAGGTGTTGCTATTACCATGAACTTTTGTGTTGATATTTTCAAGCAGGCTTATATTTTGAAAGTGGCCCCATTTATAATTAATTACTGTATCTGTGCGTAAGTGTTCGTATGTTAGATTTAATGAATGTTTGTCCTAAGTTTTCTGTGAACGTTTTATTTTCATGAACAGCGTTTTTATCTTAATATTCAGAACACATTTTCTTTTTATGCAATATTTTACAAAGCTTATATGTTACCTTTACCACACTAAAACACCCTTTCATTCAGCATGTGCATTAATTCCGTTCTGTCCTGCTTATCAGCAGATATCTAACACAGTTATTTAGACCCAGATTGAAGATTCGGTATGTTTATCATTTGACAACTTTTAATCTCATAA
The DNA here is from genome assembly GCF_026914265.1 of Mya arenaria. NCBI lineage: Eukaryota > Metazoa > Mollusca > Bivalvia > Myida > Myidae > Mya > Mya arenaria. The sequence goes on from NC_069122.1 coordinate 13,573,176, forward strand.
TTAGTCCATTATTTTAAGAAAACTAATACATAAGTGATCCAATTAATTTATTAAATAACTCACACCCTAATGTGACTTCACAGGAGTCCAACAATTTTGTTGAAATTCAATATCTTAAACGTATCATCTCCAATCACTTTTAAGAAACCTGGTCTTTCTTGACCACTATCTTTGTTTATCTTTGTACAACTTTGTACATCTTCATAGTTATAAGAAAGCTAAGCTCTAGATTAACATGTTACCGTCATGCTTATCATCTGATAACTTACAACTTTATAATTGATTCATTAGTTTTACCAAACTAATCTGTGAGTTACTTAAATAATTTAATTAAATTACTTACTACCTTACTACCTAACAAACAATTTTATTAGTGATTTCGAAATTGAAAATTAGTTGCCGTATTCAGGCGATACACTTATATAATGACATCTAAGAAATTACTTTTCGTTTTGCACGCTTTCTCTCTCAGACCTTACTATGATCCAAACAATGATTTATTTATATGATTTTTTAAAACTTTAAAACCATCACCAATTTACTCAAAATAATATAATATAAAATGATACATTGACAAAATACTACAATTATTTACACTACTATAACCTTACTTAATTTTAATGATTTCACATCATTAATGTCAAGTTAATTACAGGTAACATTGAATTCATTTACCTATCTGATTTGTTTGACAATGACTTACAGTTACATGACAACTGAAGTAATGAAACCTGCCATTTGTCTCCTTCTTCGACATAAAAAATATCTCATTTTGTATTATCTTCAGTGTTTGCACTAAACCCTGAGTATAAGTCATTATTTTTTGTATTTATGCAACTTTCATTAATGTTAGACCTGCTAAATAAGTTTACTCAAACTTCTTTTTATTACATTTCTTTCCATGTTAATTATTCAATTAATGTCCTTAAATGACTTAGTTTTCGTTTTCATCTAGTTAGTCAATAATGTACTTAAATGATTTAGTTCAATACATGACAAGCTCTTCGTTTGCATTTAACGTTGTTAAGTCAGAAATTAGATTACTTAGGGGTTCTTTCAAAAGAACAGCTTGACTCTGATTGCATTTATTATCCAAAATTTTAAAATTTTGCCCTGTTAAATATCCCAAAATTATAGCAACACATGTCATATCTAGGCAAGAAATACAAAGTAATAAAACGTCACTAACTTTTGTCCCGTGGCCTGGTCGCGCTGCAATGTCCATAGTCACTCGAACCGCAGTTGTCATCATGTACCTTTTTCTTCTTCATTTCAAATGTGATCCAAGTGTTGTCAGTACTTCGCCGTTGTGTTCCACGTCAACCCTGTTCTTGAATACCTTCGGTCAGCAGGCGCCAAACTTGTACGTGTCACGTAACGCCAACGCTCACTTAACTTTCGTGATAGTTCGTTCAGTTACCAACCAACAACTGTTCAAGTGTTCTAAGTCTTTATTGTTCAACGTTCTTTCTAAGTATAATAATCAGTATATAATACAGCATGACATTTAAGGTAATCCCACATCCTAACTGCCGTCCATTAAGGACCCAAGGCCGCGTTGCTTGCCTTGCCTAAGTCAACTCTGTCTTTTTACATCCAAAATCATTTCTCTTATACTAATTTGTGGTCTGAATATGACAGCTTTACAACCCAAGGAATACACGTTTTTGTAATTAACATGACCATTTTGTACATTTGTACCAGGTCGGCTGTCAACCATTTTCATATTCAAATGACAATCAAATATGCCCTACATCACTAAACATACAGTATGTAGACACATATCCATTTAATTAAATCTTAATTATATCTTAAATATAACGTATTACGTCACATTCTATACGTAACTCTTTGTTACGTGACATTCGTCCCTTTTTTATCAAGATTTTTAAGAAAATCTTTGCGTCAACCCCAAACAATGGTTATAATTGAATAGATAAATAAAATCGTAAGTAAATATGTTTCTCAACCCCAAACAGGTAAATTAAAAAAAAAGTAATTCCGACAAAAAAAAGATACGCAAAAGTAAATCTGTGCCTAAGTCTCAAATAATGATGATCACATTGTATAGATACGTAGATCTTTTCGTAAGCAATAAGCAATAGAAAGTAAACTGACACCATATTTGTCAAAATGTCTGACATAATATAGACTAATTGGTAATTAGCCCTCACGTAATTAATAAACATAGTTAACAATTAGAAAATAACACTGCAGATTGAGTACAATTAATTAACACTGACAGTACTGTTGTCAAATTTGGTATTTAGTCAATGTTTTATGTAGCGCTGCTTTTCATGTTATCATTCTGAAGACAGGGAATCATCGTTGTTGTTGTTGCTGCTGCCGTGTTGTTGTAGTTGTAGAGTTTATAGCCAATGGGTTGTTTGATTGTAGAATGTCCCAACCGACTCGAAATGTTATCCCATTATACGACTGCTAATTCTTGAAGTGTACTTAGATAGATGTGTGCAAGTGTTCATGTTATTGAAGATGCTAACGATCTCAAGTTGGTGTTGTCCATCACACAGGAATCATCACGGTCCTAAAGACTTGATCATGTGACGTCAAGCCGAGCACAGGTCATACGAGAATGTGTGCTTAGCTCCTCTGGATATTCCGAAGTGTAACCAATTGGTTAGCACATCACATACGCAATACCAGAATATAGTTTGATCCTTTATGAACACCGATGACCACTTAACACCATATCACCACTAGGTATATTATCTCGATATCCGCTGAAGAAGTATGTTGACATTGACTGTTCGTATCACGTGACATATTACTTGTACTTCTAAAACCTTTTATTGACATAGGTGTTGCTATTACCATGAACTTTTGTGTTGATATTTTCAAGCAGGCTTATATTTTGAAAGTGGCCCCATTTATAATTAATTACTGTATCTGTGCTCAAGTGTTCGTATGTTAGATTTAATGAATGTTTGTCCTAAGTTTTCTGTGAACGTTTTATTTTCATGAACAGCGTTTTGATCTTAATATTCAGAACACATTTTCTTTTTATGCAATATTTTACAAAGCTTATATGTTACCTTTACCACACTAAAACACCCTTTCATTCAGCATGTGCATTAATTCCGTTCTGTCCTGCTTATCAGCAGATATCTAACACAGTTATTTAGACCCAGATTGAAGATTCGGTATGTTTATCATTTGACAACTTTTAATCTCATAATTAGTCCATTATTTTAAGAAAACTAATACATAAGTGATCCAATTAATTTATTAAATAACTCACACCCTAATGTGACTTCACAGGAGTCCAACAATTTTGTTGAAATTCAATATCTTGAACGTATCATCTCCAATCACTTTTAAGAAACCTGGTCTTTCTTGACCACTATCTTTGTTTATCTTTGTACAACTTTGTACATCTTCATAGTTATAAGAAAGCTAAGCTCTAGATTAACATGTTACCGTCATGCTTATCATCTGATAACTTACAACTTTATATTTGATTCATTAGTTTTACCAAACTAATATGTGAGTTACTTAAATAATTTGATTAAATTACTTACTACCTTACTACCTAACAAACAATTTTATTAGTGATTTCGAAATTGAAAATTAGTTGCCGTATTCAGGCGATACACTTATATAATGACATCTAAGAAATTACTTTTCGTTTTGCACGCTTTCTCTCTCAGACCTTACTATGATCCAAACAATGATTTATTTATATGATTTTTTAAAACTTTAAAACCATCACCAATTTACTCAAAATAATATAATATAAAATGATACATTGACAAAATACTACAATTATTTACACTACTATAACCTTACTTAACTTTAATGATTTCACATCATTAATGTCAAGTTAATTACAGGTAACATTGAATTCATTTACCTATCTGATTTGTTTGACAATGACTTACAGTTACATGACAACTGAAGTAATGAAACCTGCCATTTGTCTCCTTCATCGACATAAAAAATATCTCATTTTGTATTATCTTCAGTGTTTGCACTAAACCCTGAGTATAAGTCATTATTTTTTGTATTTATGCAACTTTCATTAATGTTAGACCTGCTAAATAAGTTTACTCAAACTTCTTTTAATTACATTTATTGCCATGTTGACTATTCAATTAATGTCCTTAAATGACTTAGTTTTCGTTTTCATCTAGTTAGTCAATAATGTACTTAAATGATTTAGTTCAATACATGACAAGCTCTTCGTTTGCATTTAACGTTGTTAAGTCAGAAATTAGATTACTTAGGGGTTCTTTCAAAAGAACAGCTTGGCTCTGATTGCATTTATTATCCAAAACTTTAAAATTTTGCCCTGTTAAATATCCCAAAATTATAGCAACACATGTCATATCTAGGCAAGAAATACAAAGTAATAAAACGTCACTAACTTTTGTCCCGTGGCCTAGTCGCGCTGCAATGTCCATAGTCACTCGAACCACATATCCATTTAATCAAATCTTAATTATATCTTAAATATAACGTATTACGTCACATTCTATACGTAACTCTTTGTTACGTGACACCAGGTAGAATTTAAGTGTATGGATTGAAGTGTAAAAAACCTAGCCATTAGATTGAATGGACTCACTGGAGCATATCTAAGGTTTAAACAAGTTTATGACGTCATCCATTGTTCTTTTTGTACTCATATAGGGCTATTGGACTGCGTTCCGTACTTCATTTCTACTTAAACTGCCCAATATCTGAAGAATGGACTGTCAGACAATAGAAATAAAAGTTTATCAAATTGTGTACATCTATGCACTTATCTGAAGGAAAATAACTTTAAAACCCTGTTTATTAAAGCTGCATTCTCACAGATTAAAGGTTTTGACAACTATGTTTTTTTTTTGTCATGGAACGTGCCAAATCAATGCGAAAATGCATGGAAACCAGTAATATAAGACTGCTGACAAAAGATCGAATCGCAGATTTTCATATTTAAGTTAAAAAATGATGTTTTATGCATTTTTCTTAAACCGTTAGTAATGGTTTTAGCCACAAAACATTAATTTTTAAACGGAAATATGAAAATCTGCGATTTGATTTTTTTGTCAGCAGTATTGTATTACTGGTTTGCAGATATTTACGCAAAAATTGGCTCATTGCAAGACAAAAAATAAATAAAAAAGTTGTCAAAACGGTAAATCTTTGAGAGTGCAGCATAAAGATTTAATTATAAAATTCCATTTTTAGGTCGTAACAACTCAATGCCGATTGAAGATGTGACTGAGTGTTGTGCAGCCGTTAGGGAAAAGGAACATGTTGATTTGTTGTATGTCCCTTTAAGAGTAGAAAAAAATAGTGTACGTATTAAGCGAATATTGCACAATGTTTACACATTTCGCTCATGCTAGAAGTTTAATTTTAATGATGTTTATTTTAAATACTAACAAAAATAACTATTTACAATTTATATGTATATACGCGCAAAAGTATTTAGATTTGTCTAAGAGATTGACATGATAAGTATCTTTTCAATGGATGTGACATTGTCCAATAAGTTGACAACACAGCGCCATGAAATTCATGATTTGGACCGCGTTGTTTACATGTTTTAAGAGTTAAGTGAAACGCCTCAAACTGTCCATTAAGTCAGCGAAAAAAAGCCTCGGCACTGTCTGCCTCGGACTGTTCTTTCCCTGACATAATGGACAGTTTTCGGCCTTTCACCCTAATACGACTATACCCATAGCAGAGCTATTGAAAAAAGTTTCTTCGTACGGTTGTTAGTGGACTGTGCACGAGAATTTCGAGTAATCCCACTAGCCGTTACATTGTATTAAGAAAGGCCATGATAAAAATCTAATGTTTATCTTTCGGAAAAAAATGTGTATGTATCTGTTAATAAACATGTATTTATCTATTTATTAATGCATTTATTTGCTCACTAATATTGAAGTCAGATACAGTTACTCGTTCTTTCTTCAAACGTGTCCTCTGACAGACGTAAGAAACCGTTTCGCTAGGACGGCTCCAATTGTAAGAGGATACTTTTGAAGAAAAGAAACCGTATATATTACATAATGAATGGAATATTATTGACGGCTACTCCATCATCTCTAGTCATGTGTTTTCAAAGCATATCCAACACTATCTATATAAGGCCAAGGCCAAAAAAAATGTTTGTTTAGGTTAAACTTCTCAAAAATTCTAGGTAGGGTAGGTAGGGTTTTTTTCTGTTTGTTTTTTTTTTCAAAATCTGTCGTAAGTTCAGAATGATTGCTTACACATGGCAGTCTTTCCTACATTACTGTCATTGCCCGACTTTGTTTTATCATATAAACAATAATTCTGATTAAAATCTGCATTTATCCGCCCTTTGCTCAGAAACGGAAAAAAATAGTCAGGGTCGGCACATTTTTATAGGTAGGGTCGGGTTACCCGAAACAGACATATTTTTTAGGCCCAATATATAATAATTGTAAGTTATTCAATGATGCAGAAATTTACAAACTACAGAGTCGTGGCAAAGGCATGAATTGATGTAACATTAAAGATGCACTCTTACTCCCAAATAAGATTTAACACAATTAATACTATTGTTTTAATATTCCAAAAAAGATGTATAAATGTCGAAAACAATGGTTCTTATGAAGGATAGCGAGTTTAATTTTTAAAGAAATGTGCATAAAACACTGTATTTCCACCTTGTGAGACTATAGTAGACCACAGTAAATCTTTTAGCATTTACCAGTCATTTAATATTTTTAAGTTTTCTGTTATTAAATGCACGGTTACAATCTTGTTACTAGTAATTAATATTATCCATAAATGCATTATTTAGTAAGTAGTTGAAGGTTTATCAGTCAAAATTGATATACATGTATGAAAAGATGTTGATTAAGAGTGTCACTTTAACAAACAATGCAAACACGAATTTAAATGTATGCAAAATAAAAAAAACAGTGTTTGATGTAACTAAAGCAATACATTTCATCATGTTCTAAAAAATAACCACAATGAAATAGTTCGAGAATTTAACCATTTTGCTTATCGATGTAAAACTTTAGCGCGCTGTGTTGATTTGCAAAATACCACCACATGGATCAATCCTTTAATAAACATGTTTTGTAAAATTGACAAAAAGCCTTCATGTGTTTGTTCTCAAGTCATAGAAAATATTAATCTTTAAGTATTGTGCTAACAAATATTCCATAAGGTTCTTATGTACTTAACTTCGGAAGTTAATATAAACGTTTTTCGGCTTCCGAGTCATTCAATGCAATCAGAGTACCTCGACCACTTTCCTTCGATTATCATTATTTTTATAATTATTATTTTTATTAATATTGTTATTATTATTATAAGTTTTATAATGAAAAAAAAAGATGAATATTTTTATTATTATTTTTATTATTGTTATTTCTGTTATTATTATCATTATTTTTAATATCATCATCATTATCATCATCATCATCATCATCATCACCATCATCATCATCATCATCATCATCATCATCATCATTATTATTATTATTATTATTATTATTATTATTATTATTATTATTATTATTATTATTATAATTATTTATGTACAATTGCTCGGTCGGAAAGGCACCGGCATACCTAGAAGATCTGTTGACAGTAAAGCAACCACCACGCAATCTTCGTTCTTCGCTATCCAATATGGGGTGTTACGTCGTACCAACAAACATAAAACATTCTCTGATCGCAGTCTTAGTACCATTGGCCCAGCCCTGTGGAACGATTTGCCATCTGATATACGAACATCGAAATCGTTAGAAGTGTTTATGAAGAACTTGAAGACACATTACTTTCGAAAATTTGACATGTTGTTCTAAAAACAGTGACTGAACAATGAACAGTGGAAAACTAACTGTGATAAATTAGCATGCGATGATTGTTTATTTTATGTTTTATATTCAGTTTATTTTTAGATATTTTAATTTATCTTACTTCATGTCATGTGTTTTATTTGCTTTAACGATGTATTTAGCTTAATTATTTTTTTTTGTTTATTTCAAATTAAGTATGTTTGATGTCTAGATAGTATTATATCTTTAAGTTATTTAAAATATTTTATCATTGTATTGTACAACGCCATTGAGTATTTTATGTAAAAATAGGCGTTTAATCAAATAAACAAGTTTCAAGTTTCAAGTTTCAATTATTATTATTATCATTATTATTATTTTTATTATTATTACTATAATTATTATTATTATTATTATCATTATTTTTATTTTTATTATTATTATTTTTTTATTATTATTTTTATTATTATTATTAACTTAATGAACTGCTTTTAGTTATGCATCGTCATACATCCGTGACTCGTCGTATGGCGAAGATGGCCGAGGTGTTCCGATTGCAAGAAACGGAGCGGTTGGGCAGGACAACATTAAAGCTGCACTCTCACAGATTCATCGTTTTGACATTTTTTTAAGTATTTGTCTTAAATGAGCCAATTTTGGCGTAATTGTCTGGGAAAACAGTGATATAAGACTGCTGCCAAAATATCAGATGACATTTTATCATATTTAGGATCGATGTTTGATGTTTTATGGCTAAAAGCGTAACTATCGCTTGAAGAAAGATGAAATTTCGGCAATGTACCAAACAATTGCGATCTGTTCTATTGTGAGTTATCTAATATGATTGAATTGAAGGCATTGTTGTCCAAATCAGCCGATTCTAAGACAAATATATATAAACGTGTCAAAACTGACAATCTGTGAGAGTGCAGCTTTAAAGGCCAAGTTTAATCCTTCTATGAGTGACCCCCATCCCCCCAAACCATGTATTTGTACACAACCTCTGTGCATTAATCTTTATCTAATTGCCTAATTGTCTTATCATATCTCTGATTTGAATATCCTGCTGTGCAGTTTTAGAGCTTTTATCTATAGAAATGGACCCTAAATGGCCCTGAGCCTATAATGGAATGACACAGAAAATTAAGCCCTACTGTGACACCAATGCAATTAGCTGGAGATGCACACCAGGGGATTGTCATGCCAAACATTCCTTAAACTAGGCCTTTAAGGCATAATCATTTCTGTTTTATCTTTGTTTCTATTTAAAACTGATAGTAATGTCCTAGATAAAATCACAAATAGCTAGTAATGATACAACTAATCCAAATTGATCCTTTAATTTTTTTGAATGTGTCGGCTGCAGATCAAACGGTACAATTTATGACGTCAGAGCACGAGCGATAATTAGATCAAAGGCGCGTGGCAATGGTTTCTTTTTAAATCGGTCATTCGGATACCATATGATCCGATTTTACTCCCACGATTTCGTCAAGGCTGGTTAGAAAATACCATACGATTGAAAAATAATAATCAATAATCGTCGTCTTGAAACTTTCAAAACATATTTGAACTCACTACAAATATGAATGAACCTTTGACTGTACGAAAATAAGATACGTAAAATAAATCCATGACCGCACAACCTTGTTCTATTACTAACCTACCTCCACATTAGAGAGCTCTCAGTAAATCCATGACCGCACAACCTTGTTCTATTACTAACCTACCTCCACATTAGTGAGCTCTCAGTAAATCCATGACCGCACAACCTTGTTCTATTACTAACCTACCTCCACATTAGAGAGCTCTCAGTAAATCCATGACCGCACAACCTTGTTCTATTACTAACCTACCTCCACATTAGAGAGCTCTCAGTAAATCCATGACCGCACAACATTGTTCTATTACTAACCTACCTCCACATTAGAGAGCTCACAGTTGACAAAAAAATCGGCGATTTTCTTCAAGCAAATGAACAAATATAGTTGGTAATTGACTGTTTGGCTTGAACATTATCACAGACTTGGAGAAATTAAAGTGTTGGACATGCTTTAAAAATCGACGCCATCTTATAATCGAGTCTGTACAAAAACACCATATTTCATGGGAAAATATGGTAGTCGAAGGAAAGGTTATGATTTTAGACAAGTAACAATGCTGTTTTTTTCCCTGACTTTTTGTGAATTATAAAACGCTTAAATATAAGATAGTTGATATGATGCAACAGAATAGTGCAAGATCCTGTAACTTGAAATCGAACCTGTAACAAAAAAGACCGACCTACCCTTTTTTCACCGTGTACCCGGGAACACAGGTATTATGTTTTCGGCCAAATGTATGTCAATCAACCTTATATATGGTATAACATTCAGTCGATATCAACTTTAAATATGTCGATCAACCAAATTTACGGCTTGACATTAAGTCGATTAACCTAATATATGCCAATCAACCTGATATATGGTATAATATTCAGTCGATATCAACTCAACACAATTATGTCGATCATCCCTATATATCGTTATTATTCAGTCGATTAATCTTATATATGTCTATTAAGCTAATATATGTTTTTAAATTAACATATGAACTCGATAAATTTAAAATGTGTTAGTTCCATTTCATGCATACATATATATAAAACATGTTTACTTTCAAAATGATTTAACATATTTTTGAAAAGACACTATTAATTCTTAAGCCATGCTTAGTGGTCAACAATATATTTTCTCCAATGAGAAAGGCAGTATTTCTCAAGTTTTTAAATACATTTATTTCAGTAAATTAGCAGTCAGTCTGATTTTATTTGAAGCAGGTGAAGCAGTAGTTATAAACAGTGGCTGGCCCAGTTATTGGGTGGCTTACACATTATAATGTAGACCACTTAAAGCGTAAAAAATGTTACTATGTATTTACACAAGATAGATGGCTTTGCCACCGCCTCGCATTCTCATTCGTCAGAGGTTTGACATTGATAAATCTGATGTACCTATGCCATCATCGCTTTGGTGTTCGAGAATGCTGCGTCGCATCAAACAATTTTTTGTAAGTACATACTAACACTATTAAACCATTACATAGAGGCCTTTAAATCAATACATTACACTTCCAAAATGCATTGGAAACGTTAATAATGCATCGACACGTGACCAAAACTGTTATCTGTACACCTTAAGGCATTTTACATAAGTATTTGCCGAACGAACTTGAATTAACATTCCCCCTATTCGGCCTTGTCGGACGGACAGCCAAAATAACAATTAGAATCAATCTTAATACATGTATTTGCATTTCTCCTGGTTTATTTTTTTGGTGATAATAATGATTGATGATAATGATTTTAGATATATGATTTTCGCGTTTATTAAGAAAATTATTAATATTTTTCTAGTCATGTTTTACATATGCTTTACCTAGGTATTTCTTGCGAAACTTCTCCTGCAGTGGTCTAGAAAGGTCGACCAGTTCATAAAAATGAACGTCAATTTTATCGTACAGAAAATGAATCGTGAATGTAAATATTACAGTCGAAACTCGTTGGCTCGAACTCCTAGGGACTTGCGAAAATACCTCGAGCTTCCGAAAATTCGAGCCAAGCAGGAATGCTTACATTCAATCTAAAGAAATCGGTCCTTAACATCGAGTTCGAGTCAACGAGGAATTCGAGCCAAGCGAGTTCGAGCCAAAGGTGTTAGACTGTATAAGGTTAGGAGGAACATCCTTTCAAGACTGTGGATATAGTAAGAATAGCTGTTGACCAGCAGTTCTTAATACTGTTACAGGGGGTGATGCAGTATGTCCAGTTAAACACATCTCCTTTGTGAATTAGTTAAATGGAAAATAATGGTTTAAGGGCAATCTGCAAGTGATGCTTATATACAGAGAGCTACTTAAAGGTCACCAAGATGTTTATAGCAAGTCTGAAGACCGTCCAAACGATTTATTTATAATGTACGGATAAGGTTCAAATGTTCACGGTCACTGTGAAATTGACCTGCTGACCTCAAATTCAATAGTGACTCATCTTCATGTCATGCCCAACGTCTCTACTAAGTTTGATGACCGCAGGCCAAAGCATGATATAGCTATCAATCGGAGAAGCTTTTTAGTGTTTAATTTCACTGCAACCTAGCTATAGGTTTGTGTCCTACTGACCCCGAATGACCAACGACCCTACCAAGTTGAAGGACCTTAGACCCCAGATATATCTATTAAACAATCGGGCAATGTTTTGACAAAATAATAGTTCACAAAAATGCGTATATATTGTCAGGCCGCGTGAGCTACGTACATCTGTCCGTTTTAAAGATTTTGGAAAAGACATAAATAAACAATTATAATAAAGAAAAGTCAAAAGGTCCTACGTGTAATTATATTTGTGGTGACCAACCCCATGCTTCTCATGATGTTGATCGTCAAACGCAGGGTCCTGATGTGTCGGCGTCCCTTGTTGATGTGAAAGTGACCCTACACCATTCTTTGCTGTTATCGCAGCGTCCCCTGCCCCACCGTTCTTGGTACTATCAGCAAACAAATTGTCCATAATAAACACAGCATTGTCTGTTCCTGTGTCTGTTTGCGCCATATTTTCCTTTCCCGGTTGAGCTTTATTCACTAAGGATGCTAGTATTCCTAAGTAAGTGATCACCAGTTATGATGATAAGGGAGGTTTTATGAAAGCTATGTGTCCTTCTTCGCCCTGTCAACCATTTAGTTCCTCTTGAGAAAAGACCAGAAAAGTCAACGATTTCGATGTAAATAGTTGTATACAACTTTAAAACAGTCTTCACTACATCAGCAAATTCATGAATAACTGGATCATTTACGTGTCTTTAAATTGTTTCACTTTCAATATTTGAACAACTTCAGCCTTTATGCCTTTAGATAACATTGTGCATAATTCCTTTATATAACAGAAACAATCAATCGGACGAGTTCTACCTTTTAACCTCCAATATTTATGCGTCCGTGAAGTAATATACCCGTATTAGTTTAAGAGTATTTTATTTCAGTCAGCGCGACATCATATCGGATTTCAAGTCGTATGTTTCCAAACTTAAGTCATAAATTTCATCATATCCAATGACACCGTTCCAGAATTTAACCATAATCTAGAACATCAAGAAACGGCACTTCTGTTATCATATAACGGCTTACAAAGTCTGCTAGAGGCTTAGATGTCTGTTTAAATGTCAGGCATATCCACAAGGAGTTTTGCTTATAACTTATTGAAAGATGCACTCTTACTCCCAGATAAGAGTTACCACAATTGATAATATTGTTTTAATGTTCAAGAAAGGATGAATAAATGTCGAAAACAGTGGTTGTTATAAAGGATGCCGAGTTTGATTTGAAAGAAATGAGCATAAAACACGCTATTTATACCTTATGAGACTATTGTAGATCACTGTAAATCTTTTTACATTCACCAATCATTTAATACTGTTGCGCTTTCTGCTATTAATTAAACTGTTACAATCTTGTTATCAGTAATTCATAGTTTCCATAAATGCATTATTTAGTAAGTAGTTAAAGGTTTATCAGTCAAAATGGATGTTTGTTATTTATGTTTATGTATTGATTTTAAATGAGAGTGTCACTTTAATATTGCTGGGTATAAACTGCGCTATAACACTGGATTTCCGTTTCTGCTTATAACATTCAATCATTGTGGTGCTATGTTTAATAACCCATGTTTTACTAGAACAACTTGGCAATCAGTTTAGTCTTGAGTGTAATATATAGTATTTTGTATATCTTCCCACCCCAGAAGTAGATCCAAAAAAATGGCCATGCTGGAAAGCTTTGCATTACCAACGGTCAAAGATAGAAAAAAGTACTCACATGGAACTACTTTTTGCACTACGCTCAAAGGGGTTCCACCGAAATTATACATTTTTACTATATTTTGTTTAACTGAAATGGGAGAAAAAGAACGTACCATGGCCGATCGTGGATGATTTGTTTTGCGCAACCTATCGCGCAGGTTGTTCACAGGAAACTCGTTTAACCTCGTTTTCGAAAAAAAAACTACGCTCGTTTCGGATGAACCTAGCTTACACTCACAGCCATGGTATATACTAATACACTGTAATAGTTTGATATATACGGATAATAAACATCACCGATTGACAGAAGCTATATTTATAATGATACTGAGAGTTGCACTCAAAACAAACTGCATGAATTTATTATAAATTACTTTTTTGAAACGTCTCGTAAAAAACAGTGTTATTTGCTTTATCGATAAAATCATTAACATATGTGTCTACTAGCTACAAAACAAAATTATTTCATATATAAAACAATCAGGATATCCTTTATTATTAAAAGGCCGAAACAATGTATGTTGACACACAATTTGACTCTGGTGGGCCTGCCTCATGTTAACGAACAACTCGGCTATGGTGGGCCTGCCTCATGTTAACGAACAACTCGGCTGTGGTGGGCCTGGCACATGTTAACGAACAACTCGGCTATGGTGTGCCTGGCATATGTTAACGAGCAACTCGGCTGTGGTGGGCCTGGCTCATGTTAACGAACAACTCGGCTATGGTGTGCCTGCCTCATGTTAACGAACAACTCGGCTGTGGTGGGCCTGCCTCATGTTAACGAACAACTCGGCTGTGGTGGGCCTGCCTCATGTTAACGAACAACTCGGCTGTGGTGGGCCTGCCTCATGTTAACGAACAACTCGGCTGTGGTGGGCCTGCCTCATGTTAACGAACAACTCGGCTATGGTGGGCCTGCTTCGTGTTAACGAACAACTCGGCTGTGGTGGGCCTGGATCATGTTAACGAACAACTCGGCTATGGTGTGCCTGGCACATGTTAACGAACAACTCGGCTATGGTGGGTCTGCCTCATGTTAACGAACAACTCGGCTGTGGTGGGCCTGCCTCATGTTAACGAACAACTCGGCTGTGGTTGGCCTGTCTTATGTTAACGAACAGTTCGGCTATGGCGGGCCTGCCTCCTGTTAACGACCGGTTCGGTTATGGTGAGCCTGCATCATGTTAACGAACAACTCGGCTATGGTGGGCCTGCCTCATGTTAACGAACAGTTCGGCTATGGTGGGCCTGACTCATGTTAACGAACAATTCGGCTATGGTGGGCCTGCATCATGTTAACGACCAGTTCGGCTATGGTGAGCCTGCATCATGTTAACGAACAACTCGGCTATGGTGGGCCTGCCTCATGTTAACGACCAGTTCGGCTATGGTGGGCCTGCCTCATGTTAACGAACAGTTCGGCTGTGGTGGGCCTGCCTCATGTTAACGAACAACTCGGCTGTGGTGGGCCTGACTCACGTTAACGAACAAATCGGCTATGGTGGGCCTGCTTCATGTTAACGAACAACTCGGCTATGGCGTGCATGCCTCATGTTAACGAACAGTTCGGCTATGGCGGGCCTGCCTCATGTAAACGAACAATTTGGCTATGGTGGGCCTGCTTCATGTTAACGAACAATTCGGCGATGGCGGGCCTGCCTCATGTTAACGAACAACTCGGCTATGGCGTGCCTGCCTCATGTTAACGAACAGTTCGGCTATGGCGGGCCTGCCTCATGTAAACGAACAATTCGGCTATGGTGGGCCTGCCTCATGTTAACGAACAACTCGGCTGTGGTGGGCCTGCTTCATGTTAACGAACAACTCGGCTATGGTGGGCCTGCCTCGTGTTAACGAATAACTCGGCTATGGTGGCCTGCCTCATGTTAACGAACAGTTCGGCTATAGTGGGCCTGCCTCATGTTAACGAACAACTCGGATATGGTGGGCCTGCCTCATGTTAACGACCAGTTCGGCTATGGTGAGCCTGCTTCATGTTAACGAACAACTCGGCTATGGTGGGTCTGTCTCATGTTAACGAACAACTCGGCTATGGTAGGCCTGCCTCATCTTAACGAACAACTCGGCTATGGTAGGCCTGCCTCATGTTAACGACCAGTTCGGCTATGGTGAGCCTGCCTCATGTTAACGAACAACTCGGCTATGGTGGGCCTGCCTCATGTTAACGAACAATTCGGCTATGGTGGGCATACCTCATGTTAACGAACAATTTGGCTATGGTGGGCCTGCCTCATGTTAACGAGCAACTCGGCTATGGTGGGCCTATGTAATGTCAGTTGCTCATGTTTTTTTTATAATACGGGGACGTAAACTCTCCAGATTGCGGACGGGTTCGTTCATAGCTGTGTCATTTAACGAATAAAGAACAATATTTGAGCAACCGTCGAAAGCCACATTCAATAAAACAGCATTGTCATTTTGCGAACATAAAAAACGTGCATAGGACGATATTTGAGCGCCTTAAAGCAGATGCTTTTTTTTAATTGAAATTGGACTCTATTTAATAAAATGTTTAAAACATGGAACGGGTTTATATCGTTTTTATATAAACATGGAAAAAGTGGTTAGCTAAGCATGATGACATGAAATCTTAAACCGAGTTACATACATTTAAGACCAGAAATAGAAATAATTATCATAAGACTCCAAACTTTCATAAGCCATTCTAAAATAACAATGTTATCTTAAAGAGACTCGCTCATGTTTTTGTAAAATGCACTTTTTTGTATGACAAATAAATTGTGGCTGATCATTAGGAGTGTTAAAACTAAGATACTGACGGCTGGAACCCTTCAACAAATGTTGATATATGCTCGAGTATCGTCTTTGAAGTCCAATATTCGTTAATAACGCTTTCTAACCAAAGGCGTAAAGGTTAAGTTATTCTTATGTTTGTGTATGAGTCCCTGTGGGCGTTTGGTTTTGATCTCAGTTGTCTAACCTTCATTGACTGTGCAGCCGTGGGTACGATCCAAGCTAAACCCAGAATATTATTTTATACTTGAAGTGTACTTTTTCTCAAGTTTCTGTATCAAAGAGTTAAATAAATATAATATTGTAATAGTGTTTTCAAATGTATAACCTGGAAGAAATGTATTCAAAAAAGTTTTATTTGTTTATAATTAGTTGTGCCCCCCCCCCTCCCCATTTAGAAAGTTCTGGACCCGCCACTGATTGTAATAGTGTTTTCAGATGTATTACCATATATATTGATATCGACTTATGATGTTGAAATTGTGACAAAACATGAGCGAGTCCCTTTAAGGACAAACATGTTCTCTTATGCTTGATATTTTTATTTAGGTATTCATATTCGAACAGTGTAAAATTAAACGCTTAGTACTAAGAGAAGAGTATTTTTCTACTTGTCCAATTGCATTCACTGCATCATCTTTAACATCATCACCACAACCACCACCACAACAGCCACCAACACCACTATCACCACCACCATCGCCACCAAAACTTTATTTGGTTTCTTCTTTTTTTTTTATTTCAAATAGTTGTTAAACTAACTAACAAATGTCTAATTAAGCAGCATATTGAAAACTGGTTTCTTTGATAAAAACTTTATTTTTGCAGTTGCATTCCCTCTACCATTTGTGCCGATGAACTGACGATACTCGTACACATTAGACAAGAAGCGCCGGAATTTTTCTACAAGTGCCTTTGTAATATGTACAAAATTAGAGACCCTGTTAAACTGGCCAAAGTTATTAAAGCTCTCCGAGAACTTCATGTATAACGTGAACAATTCGAATAATCATATTTCCATTATATGTGACATGTTCGTATTGATGCATTCCAATGACACAACACTTCATGTGTTTGTTTTATGTTGTACGCTAAACAATTATCGATGGCCTCACTTCCAAATGTCGAAGCTACACAATCCAATGTTTAAGTAGCAAAGTGTTTTAGTATTTTATCTTGGTATTTTGATCACACATTTTATTTTAAAAGATGCCGATGTTTCACTTTTTGTAGGTACAATTTCAGAAGGTTCGGCATTTTCGCTTCTCTGAGATGTCCAATCATTCCTCGACATTTTGATCACATGATGCTACACCATTTTCTCATTGGACTACTTACTCGGCACACCTTTATAATTTGAGTAATGTTAAAAATCCGAAAAAGAAAATTCAATCCGATTCGGCATTTTGAAGTGAGATCATCGTTATGCTGGTTGGGCCTTAGGCCTTTTTTACCATTTAGATAATTGGCCTGAGTAGACTATAGTAATGAAGAACATTGTCTAAACCTAATGCTATAATTTAATGGCAATTATTACCTGATTAGTTTGAACGAGTTATGGAGTTGTCCCAGTGTGGTGACATATATGAGGTGGAAAGTGCATGTGTTCCCTACAACGCCTATTAGGAGGTACTCCGCCTACGTCTCTGTAGTGAGTACCAGACCCAGCTGGAAAACGGATTTAGTGTCGATTTTTGGCCAACTTTGCAAGTGGTTTAAACGAGTTCACGAGTATTTTCCAGTATGGTGACGTAAATGAGGTGGTAGGTGCATGTGTTCCTGACAACGCCTACTAGGTGGTACTCCGCCTACGTCACTCTAGTGAGTACCAGACCCAGCTGAAAAACGGTTATTGTGTCGATTTTTGTTGGATTTTGGCCAACTTTCCAAGTGGTTTAAACGAATTAACCAGTTTTTTTTTCCAGTATGGTGACCTATGTGTGGTGGAAGTTTCATGTGTTCCTTACAACGCCTTATAAATGGTACTCCGCGTACGTCACTCTAGTGAGTACCAGACCCATCTGGAAAACCTTTTTTCGATGTTTGTTGGATTTTGGCCAACGTTCCAAGTGGTTCAAACGAATTAACCAGTTTTCCTAGTATAGTGAGCTATATTGGTTTGTAGGTTAATGTGTCCCCTGCAATGCCTTCTGGATTGTATTCCGCCTACGTCACTCTAGTGAGTACCAGACTCAGCTGGAAACGGGTTTTGTGTTGATTTTAGCTGAATTTTGGCCAACTTTGCAAGTGGTTTAAACGACTAAACGAGTTTTCCTAATATGGCTATATACATGAGGTGGTAGGTGCATGTGTTCCTTACAACGCCTACTAGGTGGTACTCCGCCTACGTCACTCTAGTGAGTACCAGACCAAACTGGAAAACCGCTTTTGTGTCGATTTTTGTTGGATTTTGGCCAACTTTCCAAGTGGTTTAAACGATTTAACCAGTTTTCCCAGTATGGTGACCTATATGGGGTGGTAGGTTAATGTGTCCCCTGCAATGCATTCTAGATAGTACTCCGCCTACTTCTCTGGAGTATGTACCAGACTCAGCTGGAAACGGGATTTTTGTTGATTTTTGTGGAATTTTGGCCAACTTTGCAAGTGGTTTAAACGAATAAACGAAGTTTTCCCAGTATGGTGACCTATATGGGGTGGTATGTGCATGTGTTCCCTACAATGCCTATTAGGAGGTACTCCGCCTACGTCACTCTAGTGAGTACCTGACCCAGGCGGGAAAAGTTTTGTGTCGATTTTGGTGGAACTTAACGAGTGGTTTAAACGAGTTAACGAGTGTTCCTAGTGAATTGACCTATATGGGGTGGTAGGTGTATTTGACATTGATGGGGTAAATGGCTTAATAAAGTATTCCGATCGAAAAATATATTCTCGTGCCGGAGATTACATTGTCGTGGTTGTACATGGTGCGTGAAGTTGGCCAGAGAATAAAGTTTCCGCCCGTAGAAGAAAACTTTATTCTCTGGCCGGAAACTTTATTCTCTAACCGAAAAACTTCTCCCGCTCTCCGGCCAACTTCACGCACCAAATATGCGCATTCACTTTTGATTGGCTTTTATAAAACTTGGATAAGTAAATAAAACATCTGTCTCCTTCACCGGGTCATAATGTTTGGGTCATGTCAACCATTCCCGTGAGTAAATTGAGTAACATTTTTCATATCTATAGAGACGGGATGTAATTGCAAAAGATGCCGTCGTATTGTTTGTAATATATAGCTTTACCTTAATGTCTGTCACACCAGATATTGCGTCTATAGAACGTAACGTATCTTATTAATGTTCATGGATTTGCAGACTTCGCTCCAATACAAAAACATTTTTATCCTAGTAATTAAAAAAGTTGCACCAATCACGTGCCCTCATTGACTCATCTTATTTCCGGGATAATAATTTATATACGTGAATATGTATTTCGGGTATGCTTCCCAAATTCGGACAATAAGGATACAAGATAGTTCAATATTTATTTACATAATATCAATATACATTACAGTTTTTACAGTTTAAGCAATGAACAATTTATTTAACAATAAGAAAACTATACTATTTATACAAATATATATTACCTCAATTCATTTAAACAAAAAGAACACACTATGTACAAATATGTATTAACTTCTATAAACTTTTAGTATTACGGTACCATTGATTAATTTGATATCGTGTATGTATACATTGTCAGTTACAAGGTTAGTAGGTGAAACGAATACGGTTGAATGCGCCCCATACATCCCATATCGGGTCACCTACTAACCCCGTAACGTATATATCACGTCAACGACATTGATACAGACGCCAACACTTTTTGAGAAATGTTTTATTTATTTATCGGAATATGAAAAGATACGCCATTATGGTACGATATAACGATAAATGACCCAATATAGACACATTTGGGGTCACCGCGTAACCAGTCCTGGACCAATGACGTTGCATCATTCATGTTGGAGGCGTGATATATACATACATTTATATAGTGAATCCAAATCACATACTCAATGTCCGATACACTATATTGAATAAGTAATGCTATTTTATTTTAAGACCTGACAAATAGGTTCATCATCATCATCATCATCATCATCATCATCATCATCAGCATCATCATCATCATCATTATCATCATGTATGTTTGTGTCTTTTTTATTTTAAGGATACATAGTACCACGATAGCTACTACAATTGTATGCTAGTTAATTAGAAAGGGAGCCTTAGGAAAATAACTTAACATCAATGAATTTCAGTAAATTATAATCTTACCTGAATTAAATAGTAAAAAGCTTATATCAAATATTAAGTCAAAATATAGTCGATTTAATATTATATTTAATAATGTTAATTGATGGTTTTCTATTTATAGGAAGCATGTATATTTTTAAAATCGAATTTGTTTCAGGTAAGAGATACTATACCACGGTATGTCGCAAATTTCTTAATGAAAATACAATTTATGTACAATTTAGGTTAAATATGTACAACATCAATTATATGTATACGTCTGTACATGAATGAAGAAATATTCATAAACATTTCTTAGAGGTTAATAAACGGTGCAGGTGTGCCGTTTGTCCATAATGGCACACCTGGTCCGTAATGCAGACCAGGTGTGTCATTATGGATAGACGGCACACTGGCACCGTTTTTTAACCTTTTTATTGCATATGTTGTTTTATTTTTATTTCATTTTATAAGAAAAACAAAACATTTCGGCCTTGACTCTACAATAGGTATTCATTGATTGTTTAATTGGACAATTATCAAATATCGCACTGATTGACCTATGACGCAGCTATTGCATTCGTGACGTCATCAGAGTCATTGTTTCAAGGTCAAAATAGTGTGGTGTGGAATGAAAAATACTGAATAAATTTAACATATTTCCTAAGGTAAGGTCATTTAAAACATAGATATGCTATATATCGATGGTATGTTTAAGCATCATCAAAATCACACCACCACGTGTTGGCGTCTAATGAATACTATTTTAAATTGTATTATTTACAGTAGCGGTTCTAAAAAAAATGGATGACTAAGATATGTCGATGACATATTCTTGACAACTGTCAATGTAGAACTTGGAGTAATATAAATGAGAGGTACGATCATTTGATGCAAAACGCCACTGCTTGGTTTATGTATCATTTGGTCGTTGATTACACTGCTGGTAGTCATATTTTACTTATACTGAAAATGGCAGTGGAAATGATGGTACAAAATATGTTTCTGTAAGCTTACTGTAAGGTAAGGTTTCGTTTACATTGATATTATTTCTTAATTAAATAACTCGTAAAACAGGGGCTTGCCATGCAAGCAACCTTTCTCCGGCCATGTTTGCGTTGATTAGTACGTCGAAATCTGCCGTCAGCTGTTCAGGTGGGCGTTTATCCGGAAGTAGTCTCATTGTGGATTTTCGGCACACCTCAAGATTATGGATAATTAGCACACCAGCGGCACGGATCGACCCATTTTCGGCCTAAAATGTTACTATATACAGTAACATACGCAATAAAAGTAACTATTTGACATCAATATGTTTGAAACGTACCACTGAAGTCAATAAGCACTGAAAAATAATATCAAGATCTGGTTTAAGACGAATGAATGTAAGCTGATCTAACTAAATGCATTGTTAACTTAGAAAGCGTTTGAAACAAATCGTCTTCATCAAAAGTGCACAAACTTTTGCATATTTATTCTACGTTCATAAAATAAACGTGCATACTAACATCATATAGTATATGTTACTAATTGCTAAAAATTGATAGTATATATTCTGCGCTCAACAGATATTATTGTGTGCCATGCCAATATTTCACGCTTTAGTCCATGATGAGGTACACGTTACTACCATGAACCAAATCGGATCTACTTATACATCAAACTTTAAAAGGTTGAGGATAACAACATCTCTTATAAAAACAATGATTAGAGTCTTTAATATTCCTTTCCAGTTTTAGAGAAAAATACCAGAACTAATATATCATTTCCTATATCTTGATAACAGCTAAACAATATAAACAAATTAAAGTCAAGCTTAACAAATATTGTAATAATGAACACTAATATATTAAGTAGGGTATATTTTACTAACCTTCAATACGGTTAAATGAATTGTTTTATTGTACTTATTATCATTTGTATGTAACATCTCAAGTCAAAACTTAACGACTTTTATCATATATAATTGCCTAATAGTTTAATCACCCAAGCTCGCCATGGATTTACTCATTATATGTACTTTAATAAAAACTCAAAATGTATACGGATATCCAGCGCATTTGCAATTCGGTATCAGAAGAACTATAAAAACTAAAAACGCCACAATGCACCGAAACCAGGTTCTTTATATTGGCAATCAGAAATTATAGCCAATTATTTCTTGTGTATTATGAGTTAAGAAAACGTTAATGCGTAAAAAAATTCGGCGTAAACCATGGTTCTATTTTAGGTATATGGTTTTATTGGGTGTAAATTATTTTTGTAGTTTAAGATACAGTAACCTTGATCTTGACCCCACCCCCTGAAAAGCAATCCCAGGCAAGATACAAATCGTAATTTTATGTCATTCCTTTCACGGGATTTGACCTCAAAGTTTAACCTTATCTTTTTAGTTGACAACTCGAAATTTTGGTACGACACAGTCATCCATAATGCTCTACTGATCTGCAGTTTTAATGGAATCCCATTCAAAATATATAATGTATGGCCAAGACATCGGTTGTAACAAACAGACGGCTTGTACCGACATAAAGAACTATTAACAGATATCTTTCTTTGGGGGGGGATAAAGAATATTAAAAAGTGAATTGCCATTATGAAACCTGCATCGTCTTTTTAAGAGGGTATCAGTTTGTTTCATTGCATCACTTCGCCTATCAGTGTCCTTTGGGTCGTCTATTTTTGCATCGTTTTGTGATTGAGCAGGTTGCTGTTCATAAATGAAGTATTTATCATTTGCCAAACAGCTTTCTTCAATTTGTTCTGATTGACCTATTACTACGGAAGACTATACATGCTGTCCGAGATTTAGATGATCAAGTTCAATATTCAGCTCTTCACATTCTTCCCTCTTAATAGCATGAATATAATTCTCTTGAAATTGCCCTATGTCACCAAAAACTTCTTCACCCTCGTCGAAATATTTAGCAGCTAACTTTCGCTTATCTTCAGCCTTGGCTTTTTGATAAAGTTTTTCAAGGTCCAAATATTCGTGAGTGCACACAAGTCCAATACTGCTTTAAGGTTTTGCACCGCAAGGTCGGGGATTAACTCCGTTCCTGTTATTTGTCTTACACACATGACCAAGATGACCGTCCGAATATGAGACACTCCGCCGGGGCTTACATTCGTCGGTACTGTCAAGTCCATTTTTGCCGTCAAACTTTATGATGCTCCGTCGGGAATAACTATCGTCCGTTATTTCCTTTGTAGACAAGATTCGACTATCACAGTCTTTTGTTGTGACGCTGCTTCGGGGTTTTAACTCACTGTTGCTTATGTAGCTGTGACTACTGCTTCTCCTTATACTTCCACCGGTAGCATAAGGCTCGACAGAAGTCGCCATTAAAGACCCCGAGGAACTTCTATTTAAAATAGGGTCCACCCTCTCCCGAACGCATGGAGGACAGATACATGGTTTTCGATCTTTGATTTTATCATAGTGATCTGGAGGGTTTTGCTCGCAGATGTAATGATAATGTTCCATGGTTTCTAAAATGATTGAAAACAATAACAAACTGTTAATCATGCTCAGTACACTGCACCTAACAAACAATTATCTGCAATCAGCATGACGAAAATAGAATCATAACATTCGTAGTTTTCACATATATTCGTGCATTATGGAAAACGGTATATTACTATTACAAATATGCAATACATTATTTAAAATGAGTATGGTTTAATTATCCGGTTTATTATAACGTGAATATACTAAGATCTAAATTCATGTGAGCAATAAACAAGCATATTTATATTTGAGTGTCTAATGTGAAATTAAATAAACTGATTACATGAATATTTACCTTCGTTGATGTCGGCATACAGGGCGAAACTTTGCCGTCTCCGAGATCTAGATGATTATTGCCTTGGTGCATGAAATACTCGGCGCGGCTCAATGCGTTCATTCTGCTGACGGTTTAACCTACATAATTAAACAACATCAAGGATAATATAACCTTTTCAAATGTCATCCAATGATTGACTAAATAGCATTGGTTTCCCACAAAACGCACAATAAACCAAATAGAATGTTCAAACAAATAACTTGCAACATGATGTTCTGAAGTCCCATTTTGGAACCTCAAAAAATAAAGTCTCTGTGTTTGACTGTTCTCTTTTAACCAGCGGTTATTAGATTTTTTATTGTTATAAAGAGAAGCAAACATCAAAACATGTCATACTATCCTGTAGTAACAGAGTATACCGTAACATATCAAAAACGTACTCTTTAACGCGCACCTTTAACCTAAACGTGTGCATCTGAAGGATAGCACTTATAAATATTCAAGAACATATTCGTCAATTCCAACACATACCTAGTTGCACATACATTTATTCGCTACTTCGCTTCTCTCACCCTTTTCGAGACCAAAAATAGCAGATAATCCCGACGACTACGACAATCACAGTGACAATAATTGGTATTACGATAAAGGTTGTCTTTAAGGAGCTGACGTTTTCTTTATCGGTCGATTCAGTAGTCGGTGTTTGCAAAATGCTCGAATCTAAAAAAAGGAATGGATTGTTATAATATAAATGGCCGTGAAAACGAAATAACCAACACCTGAATTTGAATAAGTACCCAATATACCCGTTCGTGTGTGCGGACAGACGGACGGACGGTGCGATTTTGATATGCCCACCTTCGGGAGCATAATAAAATATAAATGACTGAACATCCTAAATAAACAAACCCTAAATTTTATTGTAATGGATTTTGTCAACAGAAAAAGAATATCTAGAATAGAAAAAAAATGAAAATTGGGCCAGTAGAGAGGGCAAAATATGTGCATTAAGTTCCATTATGTTACACTAAAGAGCAAATATATAAACTGTAAGTTTTCTTTATACGATGTCATTTGTTGTTAATTAAAATACAAGGCCACTGGGAATCAGAATTTAACAAAAAGCTTGATTTTGCTAACAGAGGGTCGGATATTTTTAACATAATCAAAACAAGCGCACTATTTTCATTCCGAAAAGTACCAAGATCTTTAAATGAAATTAAACATTGATATTTATCATAAACATTTTGTTTATTTTATTTTTTTTCAACACAACTTGATGAACGTAATTGAGTTCAATAAAAAATAAGCTTATATTTCATACTGCCAAGCTTTATATCTCTCGTAGAAATTTGGCCTGGTAATCTTGATTTGACACATTTGAATACTCTTCAAAATTAAGAAATGTAACAATCATGAAATAAAATTTGATGCACTTCGATAACCTTACATTATTACTTCAGTGCTATCTAAAACCGTTGGACATATATAAAATTTTGACTTTTTTCGTGCACAAAACACCTTTTCAAATGCGTTGTTCATCTTTAAATGAACTTGTAAATGTTGACACTTTTCAACATAAATCTTACCCTCACAGAATATACCACTCCAACACGAGTACAGCCGTTTATACACTCCCCTGTGGATGAATTACACCTTTGTCCATATGCGTCACCTTCACAGTTGGTACTGCATTTAGAGTTGCACTTCTTGTCCCAATAACCGTTCTCACATCCATACAAACATACACGTTATTATCCCATAGCACAAGTGAGGAATTTCTTTTGCAGTTTCTGCATGAAACGTTGCAATAGTTTCCGTAGTGATTTAAAAAAAACATCCATTCAAGCATTTGCCACTTTGTCTTTCACACTGCGAGAACCTGTCTTTTTCTCGACACCCTTGGCTACATTGTAATGAACAGTTTTCTAAATACGTTCGTGTACAGTCCTTACAAAGTCCACTTAATCTATTACATCTTCCATTTGCACATTCCTTTGATCAAGAAAAATTCAACAAACTGTGGGAACTTATGGTTTTATATCAGTTATTTACCTGTTCTTTGTGGGGAAAAGGTTTATTGCATAAATCATCTATTGTATACTTAAGAAATGGGCTGTATCAGAATTGAGCCTTTTATTGAATAAACTTTCATTCACAAAAGTATTAAAAAATGACATGGTTATTATGTTTTTATAATTATGATATTTTAATATTTTAAAAATACATGGAGAATCGTTGTGTTCATCTACTGAACCCTTCTTGGCACAAAGCATGTGTTTTGTCCATATGGATCCGGGAGGTTTCCTAGACTCTCTATACACAACATAAGGGAATTACCTTCCTGTCACCAGCACCTAAATAACCATATGACCACAAGTTTAGTTGTCTGGAAGCGGTTCGCTCGACCCAGGTCCCCTCTCTACTGAACACGAGGATATCCCGCCTCATCAAACGGGCAAGGGTTATCACCCTTCTCTCTCTCTTTTAAAAACAAGGAGGTCAGAGTCCTGAAAGAGGAAAGGTATATCAAAAGCCAGTGACAAAAATCACGGATCCTTAATCTAAGATATACCATAAAAAATGTCCAGGGATGTGATACTTTAAGTCATACTTATTTCAGTACAAATTTCCAAGGAAGTAATCAGCAATACTTAGCAACTAAGCAAGAGTACCTGTGCTTTTAATACTAAGTATAGAGACAAACATTACCAGCTTCTAAAATACATATTGATAGCACACAAAATTCAACTGTTTATGCAAGAACACTGCCCATATTTCATACATGCCAACAGTTCAATTTGTTTTATCTGTGTGTGACTACATGCACGTTAAGATGTTTTAAACCATAATGGTATTACTTGGTATGCTGTTGTTTTATAATACATCAGACTACTTAAAAAGTAATCAGTACAAACACGAAAGTGGGTTCTCTAAGTGAATGAACCGATTGATTTTTGATTTAATTTTTTCAAATGTATTCCATTTGAAAACAAATATTTTTGATATCTACTGATATACAATATTTTCCCTTTCAATAATTAACAAATATTCTAAAAACCATAGAATCATTGTGTTTCGCCGATATGATAATTACAGTTGATTTCGTTCTAATTGTATGTCATTGTTCTTGATAGCTGCAAGAGCATGTGAAACATATCTATTAATCAACAATAGGACATTACATTCCTTGTCATGTCGCGGTTTCTTTCTGAGTGTATAAATGGATATTCCTTCTTTGTTTGAAATCTATAATTGTTAATATTTTTTATCCTGCTCAGTACGAGAGGAACCGCAGGTTCAGACATTTGGTTTAGGTGCTTAAAATGAAACAGGCAGTTTCTATGTACCGTATACTTTTGGTTTCTGAAATAAACTTCCTTACAACAGTCAAAGGTTATTTACTTATTTATGCGTGGTTAAATTCCTACCAATTATGTTTTACGTTTTAATCATCGTTGTGCTCTTTTACAATGAATACATCAACCCAAATTTGAACATTGACCTGAATCACCACAAATCAATATTTGATATTATCCATGGAAAACTGTGTGCTTAAGTGTAAGGGGCAATTTTAAAACATGGTATTCATTTTATTACATGGACGATGGAGCCAACCGTGGCATCAATCAGTTGAAACAACGCGGGTGAACCCGATAGCATGGAATCTTCTATAATAATTGAATATAAAGCAAGGGTTCTCAAGTATGGATAAAGGAGCTTGTTTCTGTAGTTTGATGTTCGAATATTCGTTTACATCCCTAGTAGTTTTTTTCATATCAATATGAGTCGTCAAATCAGTCTTGAGATGATTTAACTTCATACTTTTGCATTGTTCTTCAGATTTTATATAACTTATTCTTGCTCGTCTTTTTTTGCATCGAAACAGAAGGAAATGCATCAAAAAGAATATGAATTTTGACACATCAGGCGTTTAATCTCCTTTCATCCTGCTTTTGGCATAGATCCCTCATAGTCAAACAGACATCGGGGTGTTTTATTAACTGCTAGAGCCCCGCATATGAATAACATAACTAATAGTGATCATATTGTCCGACGTAACATGTTTATGTCCGACAATATTTGTACAACACATTAGGCCACTACTTTTATATAAATTGGTTTACAAAACCGGCGGGTGTAATTTTCAGAAAAGTGCTAACAAATTAAAAAATGAATTTCAATTTATTTTTTAAAATTATTTCCCGACCGTATTGATTTTGGTGCGAAACAAAAGAAAAACGAACAGATAAGAGTATGCAGTAGATCTCGACTGGTTTGTTGTTCCGTAGCCGTATTCGCCAATTTATAGAGGTAGCATGTGAGCCAGTCAATTGTTATGGTAGCGCCGTTGGCAATGGAGGAAGTGACTATAGCAGTCATTCTTTGTATGAAATAATTTATCAAGATATGCAGGAGATGTTAAAATAACAAAAACAATAAACATTGGCAAATTTAACAGCCGACACAAACAATAACTGTCACGTGATTGTTGTTTTTCCCCGCCAATTTAGGTCAGGTGTTGTTTATAGATCAAAAATAAAAGTGTCAGCGGCTGCCATCAAATTAGTAGATACAAATATCTGTATAGTATGTGTTAGAAAAACATTTTATAACATTTTATGGTTAAGTATCAAATAACAGTGCACTAAGTGTGAGTGGTGAAATCGAAAGTAAAATTTCTAAATTGACACCGGTGACCTAGTTTTTACAAGTTCGGTCGGTGGTGTTTATGGATTTTAAATCATGGAATGGTTTTGAAATACTTGTCATTGAGTCAATTTAGGGTTGTGTTTATTCTAGATTACATGTGTATTCATGTTTGGGTTAAAAGTAGAGTAAACACAATGAAAGAGTTGAACACATGTGTCAATGACATTTACTAATGCCGGGAGTTGTTACTGTGCATTCAGATAAAACAACACGGAAAACTATCTTTAATAAGTCCATTTCAATTTGTAATGAACTTGATATTTCACTTTAAATGAGATTTGTTGTTGTAACCAAGGAATACTCTTTAAAATGAAAAATAAACAAGCAGGTATAGAAGCCCTGTGAACGCATGTATACACAAAATAGCGGAGTTGGGAGAAGATGAAAATATCCGATACATAATTATGGATTTCTCTGTCAGTTAACTATCATTGGTGCATAAAGTTGAGTGCTAGATTTATTTTGCTATGTGATTTTTATGTACTGATGTGGTAATTTGCTGCATGATTTGAATTTTAAATGGTTTTGGTGAACATTCCATGGAAAATGTCCCGGTCCGAAAATATCCAGACTTAGCATGCAGCGGGATACACACAACTAGGACCCCGCATGGTAAGGTTTATTAAACCTCAAATGTAGGTCTAGTTTGGCTTCTTGTTTATCAGGAATTGATTTTACATAATTAAAGCTCAAACTTCTTCTAAAAATATTAATTTAATTTACAAAATTGGTAATTATTTCACTTTATTGACTTTTTTCCAATATTGGAATAACTGAAACATCGTTTAGAAAATGTAATGTCTTGTTTTAATACAGTGCAATTTTTGTGTATTTTAATGCGTAAATTTCTTTTTTCAATTTAATATTGGTCAGTTTTTAAGTGTTCTGCATTCACTTTTGCTTTAGCAATACTGCATACCCTTAAAGCTAAACAAATGTCTTACTGAGTGATATTCAATGTATCTTTGATAATAAGTGTAGTTTATGCATGTAAACATGTTTTATATTCAATTACTTTGATGTTTTTTTATGTACAGTATGTAAGATTTAAACTGTGTGTTTAATTAGAACGTTCAAACTTTGAGTGTTTTTAAACATGCATTAATAGCAGTTTGAGAATTTAAAATGTCAAGTAAATGATATTAATTTTCAATGTTTATGTTGTTCTCTGATTTTCACTCTTTAAGAGTATGTTATGTGACTTGTTTCCTTTTTTTTCGATGGACATTTTTCCAAAATGTCTTGTAAACCACAAAATAAAAAGGAGTGGCCTTAGCTATCCTTTTTTTATCAAAATTAGTAACACTGCTTATCGGAGTGATTATCATTCAACAGCCCGATCGCACTATAAACGCCAACGATATGGTTTTTGAACTATGAATATTTGACAAAATTCTGCTCATTGACTTGCACTTGTTTATCAAATCTTTACCAAATCTGACTACAATGGATAAGGGAAGTATATCTCAACAAGTCTGATCAACAACCATATCACCCAAAAATCAACCAAATTAGTATTCGCTCTGGAATTATGGTCCTTAAGTTGACACTATTTGTCACGATTCACTTTATCTGTCATCTCAAACAATAGCATTTCTTTTCGATTTTTAGCAAATTTGCATCAATGCAGAATGTGTGATCGGTAATGGTATTACTCATCCTAATTTCTAACTATAATCTCGAAAAGCTATGTAAACTTAAAATGCTTCCTCGAAAAGACCAACTGATCGGCAGAATGACATTACAATACTCATTTGAGCACAGGCTATACTGTGATTAACTAAAATATCTTAGTAAAAATATTCATCTGATTACACTGTGATGTAAATTGATTAATATTTATGAAGCAGAAGAACACATGCTTCAATACAATATCCGAACTATATGTGCACCGCTATTTTGAGCCGGGCCGGGCTTTGGCGTCCGCGCATTTATTTTCTGACACAAAAAGTATGTTTTTAAGATCAAAGTCGGTACGAATAACGACGACAGTCGACACTTATATGAGATAATGTTCATGTGGCTTTTGATTAATTAAGTTTTTGAATGAATTTCAATTTCTGCAGGCTCCTGATTTTTACAATTTTGCTCTATTTTTAGACTATAAGAAGACATAGTTTTAAACCTTGAATTTGCTATGCCAATATATGTCCGATGGCGGTATCGAAAGGACTGTATCGGATCTTGCAAGCGTTTAACTCAAATAAATTATTGTTTGTCTGAAACCATGCTGGCTGATTTCTGATAATGACTTAAAAACATATTTCGCCTTTTTCGTCTATAATAAGATTAAACAGAAATAAGAACAAATAAAATAGGTCGAAAATCCCCAAAATATATACTCATTTTTCATTGGTTTACAGTTATATGTCTAAGATACGTACATGAAACTTCTTTCCTACACCGGACAGGATATCCGTCCATGTCAACCACTTATCTCAAAGGTAAATAGGACACGCCTGTGTGTACGTGACTATGATTTGCTGACGGTTGTCACACAGTCGTCCTTAATGCGTTAAATATATTTCATAAGTGTATCCAATAAAAATTGTTTTCTACGAATTATCATCACACTTACATCGGTGTCATATTCAAAAGACAGGATATAAATGTCTGCTATGTCTTCGCATTGTTTGTCAATTGAGTAGTATTTACATTCATGTGTTCAAGCGTGGCAAACGTGAAATAAACCTATTTCATAACTCTAATGCCCTGACAAATTTTCGCTCTGATACAGTAGCATGATTACCCTGGGATCTGAAAAAGCACCGACAACGTGTCCTTATTGACTAATCATTCTATATGTAAGTGTATGTGTATTTCGGGCAATATGCGTTCCTTATCCGGACAATAAAGAATCAAGATATTTAAAGATTTATTTACAAAATATGAAGATATATTACATATTTTACAGTTGAATCAATAAACATTTTAAGCAAAGTAAACACATAGAAATAATATTCTATATACAGATATATATATTACGTTATGCTAATTGTAATTATTACATGTCAGTAACGTAGAGTTTTATTTGCTATCATGTATGTCAAAAAGCGCTGAAAGCGTTGAAAGGCTGTAGGCGCGACAGGTGTGATTTTACTTTTTTACATTAACTTTTCACAGTCCCAAACATCTAATCCAAAATAAATTTTCAGTGACTCCAAACTGATACCAATAAGTCTCATTATTGCCTAAGAAAAGGTAACGTAAGTTAATGAATTATTAATTCAATTTGCTTGTTACATCACAGTTACTATTAAAACTATATGTACTACGTTAAATATACATAATAATTGCTTTAATCTCCGAAGTTAATTTCTAATGTTAACTAAATTAAACGAAAACAAAAATTGGCCAAGGAAATTTTGACTATTTGTAGGTAAAGTAGGTAAATTAAAATAGAGTCTTTTAATTAATACATTTCCATTTTCAGCGTAATTGACTATCAATATTTATCTCTCGGGTCCACAACTATAATTATTTTAGGTTATTTGGCTTACTATCGAATTCACATAAACGTTGCGAATTTTTGAAGGAATTTATATAAAGTGGTATATTAATATTATTTCGCACTTTTTTTAAACCACATAACCTTATATTATATCCCAATATGCAAACCCCGGCGCATTAATTGTTTTAACATATCTTGTCAAACAGAAGATCTGACAATACCTAATTTCGATTTGCAGTATTAAATCCTGCAGCCTACAGCTTAAACGCTATAAAGTAGTTTATATCGTTAATACTTCTAACAGGCAAGATAGTTTGAATACGCGTGTATACATAGCCATTAAATTATTCATTCTCAATACTAATAGCTTACTTTTGGCCGAGATATGGGTTATATAGAACATGTATATGGAGTGACAGTCAGTGCTATTAGCATTTATATCACTTTCTGGGACTTAACTAAACAATATAAAATCAAATAGCCAAATTGAATCATGCGTAAGCTTTATACAAAAGTGTCGTTTTGTTTCGGTTTATCTCTTTGTCGTTTGCTATTGCCTTTTGGTGCATCTTTAATCATCCACTTTTGCTTCGTGTTTAGATTAAGAAAGCAGTTGGGTAATATTTAAGCTTCTATTATCATCACAATATATTTCTCCGTATAGAACCCGATGAATCATTTATAGGGAAGACTCTATAGTTTGTTGATCTAATTCATTATCACAAATTTCCCTTGCAATAGCATGAATATAATCCACTTGATATTGTCCTAAATCACCAAATATTTCTTCCCCCTTCTCGCTATCTCTAGCAGCTGGTAGTTCAATACTGTTATTAGATTCTGCGATGCTATGTCGAGGATTAAGTTCGTTTATATTGTCCGTCTTACAGGCATGATCCAGATCACTATAAGAATGTGTGATGCTCCGCCTCGATATTGATTCACCACTAATTTCAAGTTCATTCTTGACATTCGTGATGCTCTGTGGGGAATTACTGTCGTCCGTGAATTCTTTTGAAGGCACTCCGATATCACGGTCATATTCTGTGACGTTGATTTCATCATATTGATCAGGTGAGTTTTGCTCACAGATGTAATGATATTGTTCCATGGTATCTATATTAATTGAAAAAAAAAGCAAAACACTTAAACCAATTTAGTGTAGTCAGCTTCATTCTTAATCTCCGATTTCGTAACAAGACAAGCGTAACTAGATTCAAATATTTGTGAGGGATAATCATACTTATTAACATTTTGTTTTATATCTTTTTGTTATTATTTTCAATGGTAATTTGAGTAAATTGATGACATTAGTATGTACCTTCGTTGATCTCGGCATATAGGGAAGAACTTTGCGGTCCCCACGGACCGGTAGGTTGTTGAATTGGTGGAACGTCAACTGGTAATACCTGTCCAGGTTCCATGCGTTCATTCTGCTGACGGATACACCTGCATATACAAACAAAGGGAAGCATGTTTGCAAAATAGTTAAATAGTTAAAAACGCAAACTAACCAAACTACACGTAGAACCAAATAACATGCAATATGATGTTCCGGTTTCATTTTAGCTCTTCTAGATTTTTAAACCGCAAAGTAAAGCGATTTTTGATATAATGTTCTTTTAACCAGCGCAAAATATATATTATTTAAAGCGATACAAACATTAAGAATTGTTCTCCTGCAGAAGCAGAGTATACTGTTACATATAAAAAATGGTCTGACTCCCCTTTTAAATCCAAACGTGTGTATCTGTAAGATGTCACTAATGAATATTTCAGAATATGTTCGTGCATTCTAATACATATCTAATTATACCATCATCATCCTTCATAAGCAGAGTGTAATACTAAATATCAAAAAACGGACTCCCACTTACAATCTAAACGAGTGTATATGAAGTATTTCACTTATGAATACTTCAGAATATCTTGTTAAATTGCATGTATTTGTTTATTCGTTTCCCTCGATTTGTACCTTTTTCGAGCCCATACGTAGCAGATAATTCCGACAACAACGACAACCACAGTGGCAATAACTGGTATAACGATAGAGGTTGTCTTTAAGGAGCTGATGTTTTCTTTATCGGTCGATTCTAAAAACAATGTAGCGTTATTATATAAATGGCTGGTGAAACGAAATAGCCAAAACCTGAATTTAAACAAGCAATGATTTCTCGAGATATCCGGTCCACAAATATGGGATTTATGAATAACT
Source organism: Mya arenaria (assembly GCF_026914265.1). Classification (NCBI taxonomy): domain Eukaryota; kingdom Metazoa; phylum Mollusca; class Bivalvia; order Myida; family Myidae; genus Mya; species Mya arenaria. Next base: position 13,607,965 of record NC_069122.1, read on the forward strand.
GGTGACCTTAAATTATTTTTGAGTTATTTGAGGTCTTGTTTACAGAAAATGAAAATGTAAATAAAAACATACCGAAAATAAAATAGCCAACAAAGATTGCAAAAATAGGATATTATACGTCATTTTTCAGTTTACTATACTAACTGTAATTCATTTATGTACGATGTACTTCATGTCATTTATTCAAAATGTAAGTAATCAGTAAGCAAATTTATTTTCAATTGAGGCCAATGTCGAATGGGGCAACCAGGCATCATATATGAGGATTAAGACTAATCGAGCTAGCAGATAACTATCTTCAATTGAGACCAATATCGTATGGGGCCACCTGGCATCAAATAGGAGGATTAAGACTAATGGACCTAGCTGTGAACTAGCTTCAATTGAGACCAATATCGTATTGGGCCACCAGGCATCAAATATGAGTATTAAGATTAATGGAGCTAACAGAGAACTAGCTTCAATTGGGACCAATATCGTATGGGGCCACCAGACATCAAATATGAGGATTAAGACTATTGGACCTAACAGTGAACTAGCTTCAGTTGAGACCAATATCGTATGGTGTCACCTGGCATCAAATATGAGGATTAAGACTAATGGACCTAACAGTGAACTAGCTTCAATTGGGACCAGTATTGTATGGGGCCACCAGGCATCATATATGAGGATTAGGACTATTGGAGCTTATAGAAAACTAGCTTAAATTGGGACCAATATCGTATTGGGCCACCAGATATCAAATATGAGGATTAAGACTAATGGACCTAACAGTGAAATAGCTTCAATTGAGACCAATATCGTATGGGGCCACCTGGCATCAAATATGAGGATTAAGACTAATGGACCTAACAGTGAACTAGCTTCAATTGGGACCAATATTGTATGGGGCCACCTGGCATCATATATGAGGATTAAGACTATTGGAGTTTATAGAAAACTAGCTTCAATTGAGACCAATATCGTATGTGGCCACCTGGCATCAAATATGAGGATTAAGACTAATGGACCTAACAGTGTACTAGCTTCAATTGGGACCAATATCGTATGGGGCCACCAGATATCAAATAATTTATGAGGATTAAGACTAATGGAGCTAACAGAGAACTAGCTTATGTGTGGGTCGGATTGCATAAGTCTTTCAAAACATGATCGTGTTTTGCACATTATCATATATTTTTAAAGTAGAAAAGTTCTAATTCTTTTAAATAAAATTATCTTTAGAAAAAACATAAGAGACTTTTATTTTGTTATACCAACTTTAAGTTTGGCTAAATTTGCTAAAATACTTAAGTTACGCTTAAGATATTTCGTTAGGACTGGGCCTGGTAGTTTTTTGGACAGTTTAAATAAACACATATAAATAATTATGATACGTATGTTGGTGCCATGTGTAATATTAAAGCACTTCGCTTAAATGCTTCGATAAACATATCGGTACATTATCATATCAGTTGTATATCAGCCATCTGATAAAAGATATAGTATCAACGCTTACCCTTCATCTTTAATGTTAATGGCGGTTGTTATTTTGAACATTAATCTTACCCCCACAGAATTTACCACTCCATCCACGAGTACAGCCGTTTATACACTCCCCTGTGTATGAATTGCAACCTTTTCCATTTTCGTCACCTTGACAGTTTGCACTGCATTTAGAGTTGCACTTCTTGTCCCAATAATCGTTCTCACATCCAAACTGACATACACCGTTGATATCACATGGACTATTTGAGGAATTTTGTTTGCAGTTTTTACATGTATTGTTGCAGTAGAATCCGTAGTGATAAAACTTACAGCCATTCAAGCATTTGCCACTTTGCCTGTCACATTGTGGGAAACCGTTTATTTCTCGACATCCCACGCCACATTCTTGTGAACAACTTTCTAAATACCCTCGAGTACAGTTATTGCAAAGTCCGCTTGATTGATTACATCTTCCATTCAAACATTCTTTTGAACATGTTTTATTGCAATACCCACCAGTATAGCCAGATACACACTCGTTACAAATTCCACTTGATTTATCACATATTACATTCAAACACTTTTCTGAACAATTTTTCTCGCAAAAATTGCCAAAATAACCAGGTGTACATTGTCCCAAGCAGCCATGTATTACATAACGATTCGATTCACATTGGTGTTTGAGATCTGCAAAAGGAAACAGTTTTACAATATTCTAATTGATCAAAATATATTAAGAAAGAATGTGTTTACTATACAAATGATGAAAGAAAACATTGTTTACTTCGGACTTTCCTAAATACTATTCCATTCTATAATGTTTGTAAAATGTAAATGTATTTTTAAAGGATTCGAACGTCATCATAACATTGTTAATAACGTTTTGTAATAAATTTCACTGAGTAAAGGCTAATGTTTAGAATTTAACTCCTTTTTTATATACATATATATCTTGCTTCCTGCAATATAATTGCATACAATATACATGTTGGTCATGTGGCATGTCTCTGTTCGTAATGAAAAGAATGCTTCGATAAACATAACGGTACATTATCATATCAGTTGTATATAAGCCATCTGATAAAACATGTAGTATCAACGCTAACCCTTCATCTTTAATTTGAATGGCGGTTATTATTTTGAACATTAATCTTACCCCGACAGAATTTACCACTCCATCCACGAGTACAGCCGTTTATACACTCCCCTGTGGATGAATTGCACCTTTTTCCATGTTCATCACCTTGACAGTTGACACTGCATTTAGAGTTGCACTTCTTGTCCCAATAATCGTTCTCACATCCAAACTGACATACACCGTTGATATCACATGGACTATTTGAGGAATTTCGTTTGCAGTTTTTACACGTATTGTTGCAGTAGAATCCGTAGTGATAAAACTTACAGCCATTCAAGCATTTGCCACTTTGCCTGTCACATTGTGGGAAACCGTTTATTTCTCGACATCCCTCGCCACATTCTTGAGAACAACTTTCTAAATACGTTCGTGTACAGTCATTGCAAAGTCCGCTTGATTGATTACATCTTCCATTCAAACATTCTTTTGAACATGTTTTATTGCAATACTCGCCAGTATAACCAGATGCACACTCGTAACAAATTCCACTTGATTTATCACATATTACATTCAAACACTTTTCTGAACATTTTTTCTCGCAAAAATCGCCAAAATAACCAGGTTTACATTGACCCATGCAGCCGTGTAATATAGAACGATTCGATTCACATTGGTTTTTGAGATCTGCAAAGGGAAACAGTTTTACAATATTCTAATTGATCAAAATATATTAAGAAAGAATGTGTTAACTGTACAAATGATGAAAGAAAACATTGTTTACTTCGGAATTTCCTGAATGCTATTCAATTCTATAATGTTTGTTAATGTATTTCTAAAGGACTCGAACGTCGTCATTACATTGTTAATAATGTTTTGTAATAAATTTCACTTAGTAAAGGCTAACGTTTAGAATTTTACTCCATTTTTATATACATATATATCTTGTTTCCTACAATACAATTGCTTACAATGTATATGTTGGTCATGTGGCATGTCTCTGTTCGTGATAAAAAGAACAAACGTATTTTGCTGAACGATTGTTTGTCTATCCTTAATTTACTTTAATAATATTCAATACAAATTTAATGTGTAAAATACTTATTATAACTTGTGATAATTTTATACATGTCGTGTCTCACAATCAAACCTATTGTATTATTATTGTTCATATGAATAATTGAATTAATTTTTTGTAATGAGGAGTACGTTTGAATGACAGACATCAACGTGCTAGCTTTTAGGCTGCTGGGCTTGTTCCTGCAGTGATGACATTCATTCACGTTTTAGCTTTAAGGTGGCTTGTTCTTGTAGTAATGACACGCTAGCTTTAAGGCAACTGGGATGGTTCCTGAAGTGATGACACGCATTCTACACGCTTGTTTCTGTAGTGATGACACGCATATACGCATATACTTGCATGCTTTAAGGCTACTCGGCATGTTTTAGAAATGATAACACATGTACACGGTTACTCGGTTTGTTCCAGAAGTGATAATGCATGGATGTGTTAGCTTTAAAGCTACTCGGCTTGTTTCTGTAGTGATGACACGCATATACGCATATACGTGCATGCTTTAAGGCTACTCGGCTTGTTTTAGAAATGATAACACATGTACACGGTTACTCGGTTTGTTCCAGAAGCGATAATGCATGAATGTGTTAGCTTTAAAGCTACTCGGCTTGTTTCTGTAGTGATGACACACATGCACATGCAAGTTTTAAGGCTACGAACCCGGGTCGCCTCATTTATTATGATATTATGATAAAAACACTGTGTTGGGGAATAACAATAACGCAATATGTATTCAACAAAATAATTGTGTGTTTTTAAATTAAACTGCTGCTAAAAATAAACGGATGCTTGATAATACGTCTAATTTGTTTATGACAAATTATTATACAAAACAAAATATTCAGTGTAATACCTAAATATTTAATTACGCCTAGTCTTTTTCTTTGAGAATACTTGATACTCATATTGTATTACACGCTAAAGGTATTGACGTCATTTGCTATTTCAATTATACACTCTGATTGTATGATCATTGAACCGATGATGTTCTATATTACAATTGTTTGACTATTACTTTTTGTTGTCGCTAGCCATTTTCTAACAATAAAAATACAGCTGCAGAATATTGTACTCATCTTTAATCATGATGCATTATATTAATGAAGTTTAAACATAAAGATTGGCCGCATTTTTTCGTATGCTCATATAAATATACCTTTACAATTATACAGAATGAAATACACACAGGTGTACATTTTCTTGAGAAAAAAAACATTATTAATTCAGTTTAATCTGTAAATATCAAACCATGAGGTTGATGAGTCGGTTAATGCCAATACACTGCTGATTTATATAGAAACATGACTTTCACATTATCAAATACATGTTTCTTCAATCGGGGGAGTTAAGTTGGAAAAATCCTCGTGATTACGCTGCAATGATTTGCATTCGGTTGAATATAATATTAGCAAATGTATTGTATCATGGTGTGAACAGAAGCAACACAATAATCATACGACTAGCTCAACAAAAACTGTACCATGGATTACGTCATAGATCAACGTAAATGAAAAATAAACAGTATACTATGATAGATGCGATGGATATATTATCATATTTGTTCAACATATCTTTATTACAGATCTATAAAACTACCAGCTGAAAACCAGTATACCTGGTAAAACTAAGGTTGAAGAAGATTGTACCTATTATAAATAAATTTATCACACTCCGTTCCAGTTTAGATAATATTAATATTAATAAACAAACAGAGATAAACATTACTTGTATCAGCTCCATCTTGAATATAAAGAAACAATGGAACATCTTTTCAACAAATGTAGAATCATGACAGTTCTTGGAGCAAGTTAAACAATTTATTCCCTTATATTGATATCTTCATCTGTTTAAACTTCATGCCTAAATATCTCGAAACTTCTATAGCCCCTTATAACAGGATCCAGATAAGCTAATTATATAAGTCGACCTATAATTTGGGTTGTATCTACTTCTTTTATACTTTAATAATGCGTTTTCTTCAACTTTATTTTTAAATAAAATGTACGTATGTATTTTGGCCACTTGAGATAAGCTTTTTTATGTGAAGCTTTGTTTCTGATGTTAAGAGAAGCTATGGCAAGAACCATAATGTATTTTTTATGGACAGCACTTGTTTTCCAGCCAACATAACATGCTTATTATATTTTTATACGATAAAGGTTATTTGATACACTTAATAATATATTGTTATATAATTTATAATAATAATATATAGTATTATTTTTATTAATAATGTTCTAAGTAAAGGCTGCTGCACCGACAACACGTGTTGTTAAACGCGAAGAGCGAGTTGTATTATTTCAATGATATGGGTAGTGTCCCAAGCTACTGTTGTGTATTAACAGTATCATATCATCATGGAAATGGTCTAAAAAGTAGCATTCGTATAAGTTAATAATGTTATAATTTACCCGCACGCTATTACTTGCACGGTAAGAGCTTTATCAATAATATCCATATTATCGTTATGATCAGGAATTGTAGTAATGATATTTGTTAATACGTGTATATAAAAATTATTATAAACTATTTAAATCATACATCATCTTGATGTTTTTGAATACGCTACAAGGGATTCAATGATAACGAATTGGTGCTCTTCTACAAAGAAAAATAATATCTCTCTAAGGGGCGGGGTTAATTTATACCAATAACTAATATGATAATAATAAAGTTGTTCATTAGTTTTGTCTCGGTATCCTTTATTACATGAATCCATTAATCCGTTTAACATGAGGGTCAAATAAATTCAGCTTTTTCTAATAGCTACAAGTTGTATTCTAATTGTTTCTGTTGCCACATCTTAACAAGAAAGTATAATGTGTATCTTAGTCAGCGAGGATATAGGTAAATATTAAATGTATTAAGGTTACATTTTCTACTCTAAATATTTGCGACCATTAACCACCGTATATTCCGTCGCATATACTACAGTAAGTTCTATAGTAATCATGGTATCATATATTATTATGTATATTTCATTAGAATTTGTGTTGCTTTATTTTAGCTTTGTAATCATTTTTGCACTATTTTTGTCTATGAAGAAACAGTAGATGCGATACAAGCACGACTTACTGCAGGTCCTATCGAACTCATCTTCAACATGTACACAGTTCCTAGCTCCGTCACACAACCCACTAGTGGAGATGCACTTGCCATTAAAACATAAGGCCCGGTCTCTTTGAAAACATTCATCCACAACTGTAATACAGGAAATAAACGTATGTGTTTGAACAGAAAGATCGTTATCATTCGATACATATGATGTTTATACACCGTCGTAAATACTAGTTTACAATATGAATCAACCTCCAATATCCGCTGCATTACTTTATTTATTATCATTATTATTATTATCATTATTATTTTTATCTCATTATTATTATTATTATTATTATTATTATTATTATTATTATTATTATTATTATTATTATTTTATTATTATTATCATAATAATCATTATTATAATTATAATTATCTCATTATTATTATTATTATTATTATTATTATTATTATTATTATTTTTAATTTTTTATAGAATTTTTTTTTTATTATAGTAGTAGTGGTAGTAGTAGTAGTAGTAATAGTAGTAGTAGTAGTAGTAGTAGTAGTAGTAGTAGTAGTAGTAGTAGTAGTAGTAGTAGTTGAAAAAAAACGAAGACATTATCATTCGATATAAACGATTTCAATGGTATTAAATGCTTTGATCGTTCAGGATTAACCCCTTCAGCCTTGAAACATTTTGTGACAATAACAAACCGTATAAACCGTGAAATAAAATCATATATTATATATATTCATTATACATATATTTTTATTAACCCTCACTGTGTTCAAGATGATCCCTTTACCTTAAACATTGCGTTCATTAGATTTAAAATATACCATCCTTAATACAGTTATACATTAAGTAGTATAATAATAAAATAGTTTTATACATTATTCGTCTTGCTTCATATATTTCAATTTACTTGCAATGTCCACTGAATAATTAATCGTATAAACAAGGCATATTCGATAATCGACAGAAGTTCACTGGTGAATTATCACCATTATTAATGCAAAAAAGAGAAACAAAAGGTGTCACTCTAAAATGGCATAACCACAGTGTCACGGATAAAACAACTCTATTATTATATTTTCGTATAATATACTGCAGGGCCTCGTTTGGGCAGATTCAGCAAAATAAACGTTATGTTAATTAAGGATCAATTTGGTAGATTGTTATAGTTGATATAGTTGCTGTTGATAAAGGAGTATTGTTTTATAAATGTTTGTTCATCATTTTGTTGTACTAATAATTTTAAGCATTTTCATTTTCATTTGACTAAAGTTTTGACGATGTTAAATGTATCGCTAATCTTGTAATACTAAAAAGATCTATGTTTCTAGCTTGACGGGCCTCTTATGTAACACGCTGTGATTATGTCCTGTTAAGCACTTATTGGTCAATGTTGAAAGTTTTTGTTTGGGTTTAAAAGTGAATTGTTGCTTTAATATAACAGTTGTTGATAACATTATATTAGCGAGGAAGAAGCATAAAATACAATCTTATATTGTATTTGTTTTGAATAAAGTGGTAGTTGTTTTGCTTTTTCAAGCTTTCCCACGGTTATACTCATAAGGCATATAATTGTGGTGTCGTAGGCAACGAAAATAATTTTATAGCGTTACATGGACGTGGTATGTTATATTGTACTGACAAATAAAGTGGTATGTACAAAGTATATGCTTATGTTATTTACGAAACAAAAAATGTTGGGATGAAAGTAGTCCATGGTGGCCAAATAAAATAGAGTAAGTAATATCTGTCATATGTTTTAGCTGTTCTGGATTGGGTAAGACGTGTGGCACGTAGACATCGGGACGAGCACGCACATCGAGCGGGACGCCATTGTTATTAGAGCAACGTCCGGTTTACACCGAGACATGCCCGTTGACAACGCCGATGCTACCAAGGCCATATCGAGTAACCGCGCATAGGTACTAGATCATTGGTATACGTGGTATACGTGGGCACCGGCAAACGACCCACAAGTCCCAGCATATGGCGTTTGTATACAAATCGGCATACGCCCGGCACTTGACTTATACGGTCGTTGGTATACGAGGGCACCCGCAGGCAGCCGGCACTTTAGGACATCGGTCGTTGATATACGAGGGTAGCGATAGACGATCAACACTTGAAGACATTGGTCGTGGGTTTACGAGTGCACCGGCATACGACCGGCAATTTACAACATCGGTCCTTTAAATACGTTGGAACCGGTTAACAGACGGCATTTGATAAACAAAGGCTACGGCAGATGACCGACACTCTTCGATATCGGTCTTTTGTTTACGAAGGCACTTACAGACGATGGACACTTGACGACATCTGTCGTTGTATACGAGGGAACAGGCAGACGGCCGGCACTTGACTAGATCGGTCTTTGTTAAACGACGGCGTCGGCAGACGGCCGGCACTCGACGACCTCGTTCGTTGTAAAACTAGGAACCAGAAGTCGGCCTTTTCTTAACGACATCTGTCATTTGTATAGGAGGAAACTGGTAGACGACCGGCACTTGACGACATCGGTCATTCTTAAACGAGGGCAATTACAGACGGACGGCACGTGACCATATCAGTCGTTGAAATACTAGGGCATTGGCAGACGGCGGAAACTTGACGACATCGGTCGTTGATATAAGAGGGCAACGAGTGACGTCCCGCACTTAACTATATTTTTTGTATACAAGAGAACCGGCAGAAGTCTGGAACTTGGCGTCATAGGATAATGGTAAACTAGGGCACCGTCAGATTGCCGACACATGACGACATCGGTCGCTGGTATACGAAGGCATCGGAAGACGGCCGGTATTTGGCGATTTTGGTCGTTCGTATACGAGGGCACCGAAAATCAGCCGGGATTTAACGACATCAATCGTAGGTATACCAGACCATCTACGGCTTGATGGCACTTGACGACATCGATCGGTGGTATACTAGGGCACCGGCTGACTGAAGGCACTAGACGACATCATTAGTTGGAATACTTGGGCACTGGCAAACGGCCGATACTAAACGACATCGGTCGTTGATAAAAGATGTCACTGGATTACGACCCGCACTTAACAACATCGGTTTCTAGAATACAAAGGAACCGGAAGCAGACTGACAATCGAAGACATCTGTCGCTGGTATACGACGGTACCGGCAGACGGCCGGCACTTGACCTCATTGGATTATAGTATACGACAGCACCAGCAGGGGGGCGTCATAACACGACAACGGTTGTTGGTAAATAAGGGCACCAACAGAAGGCCGAACTTTGACCATATCTAACGTTGGTATTCGACGGACACCGGTACTTCACGACATCGGACGTTGATACACAATGGCAACGGCAGACAACCGACATTTGACGATATCAATCGTTGGTATACGAGGGCACAGTCTGGGGGCCAGCACTCAATAACATATGTCGTCTGTATGCCAAGGAACAGGTAGTCAGTGGACACTTGACGACATCGGTTGTTGATATACGAGGGAACCGGCAGACGGGCGGCCCTTGACGAACATCGGTCGTCTGTAAAGGAGGGCAGCGGCAGACGATCAGTACTTGACTACATCGGTCGTTGATATAAGAGGTTACCTGCCGAGAGCCGGCATTTGACGATATCCGTCGTCGGTGTACGAGGGAACCGACAGACAGCCGGTACTTTATGACATCGGTCGTTGATGTAGGAAGGAACTGGAAGACAGTCGTCATGTTACGACATCGGTCGTTGGTTTACGAGGGCAACGGAAGACGGCCGGCTTTTGACCACATTTGTCGTTGATCTACGAGGGAACCGGGACTGAGTCGGTACTTCAAAACCAACAGCGGCAAACAGCGGGCACTTGAATTACATCGGTCATTGGTATACTCGTGCACCGGCGGACAGCTGGCTCGTGGGTATACGAAGTAAATTAAATATAGAATTCCGAAGTTTTGATAGTAATATCACTTTTTGGCATATGTCCTGGAAGCGCTTCAAACACAGCTGGTCTATTTCTACTTCACACCGCAATCTACATACGAAACTGTTTGATTAGTGATTTATATAGTACATTTTGTACTCTTAATTCGATCCTTTAGGAAAGTCTTTAGTATTTTATGGCAATGTGTGTTTGTTTCTGTTGACTATTAAGAAATATGTCTTTTGTAAATAAAACCTGAATTGAAATGTTAACACTTGATATATTTTGTGTTGGCAAGTTATACTCGTAGTTATCATTATACTGCAAATACCCTGGCGTTTCACCCTGAAGTGTTAGTATGACACTAAATATGTATGTTTCCAAGGTAAATAACATCAGATAAATAATCATTAAATTGTTTAACTAAATTTCATAATTAACTACATTCTACAATAGTAATACCCTCATATACATTACTTTCTATCAGGTATAACCGTGATTCCGTTCATATGCTTAAGGTAACGGAGAATTTGAGTTTAATGGGCCGAAGCGTTCTTTGGAAACTGTTTTTCAGATCAATGTCACCGCGACCTAAACATTTGACCGTATGACTCCAAATTGACAGGCGTCATCTGCTGCACATGGATAAACCTGCGTTTGAGTTTTTTTGGCTCAAGTATTTTTTCTGTTATTGATCGGAAACAGATGGAAAAAGTTTTATTTGTGATATGTATCTTTAATGTTTGATTGGCTGTATAACAAGTATCCAAGTGTAAAAATCGTGTCACCCATATGTCAGGTAATTACCGTACCAAGTATGCATATGTACAAACAAAATCTAGACGTTTACGGCACGTTTATTTCTTTGAATGATATACAATTTCTACCCAATATTGTCATTTTTTGCCCTTAAAACATTCCTCAAAAACAAACCTAACACCGAAAATTTGCGGTCAGATTCAAAATAAATTTCATGATAAGCAATCTTTAGCCGTGTATTTGCTCCAGATACTTTACTCTCAGGTAAGTAAAAGGTTGAAGAGTGTATCGCTTTTAAGCGAAATTGTCGGAGCTATCAAATCTATATTACGTACGGTTTACCTCATTATATTGTAAAGCAAAATTTCAGAGCCATACGTTGGAAAGTGAAGCAATCGCTCGCGCAACTAATACATAATAATGTATACTTCTGAAGTTAAAATTTAAAGGCACATTGCGTTTGAACACCTCAGCCGAAGCCCACGAAATTTTCTATGATAAGTAAACTCCATGGTAATCATGTTTACCATGTTTCAGAATGATCTGTACACTTAAGACTTTGTTTGAGTCACTTACATTGACGAACAGACTGCGACACCAAACCCCCGGCCAACAATATTTCTATAAAAATATAGAACAAAAAGGAAAGAGCACAATATATATTGCATTCATATTTTATCAATCATATTGAACCAAAAGTTAAGTTGAAGCGTTTTGCGTCCATGTACAAACCATATATACCGTCGTAAATACTAGTAAAATATATAAACACATACATTTATCGGATTTGTTTGCTTAACAAATTTAAATCAGAATCCTATGTGCACTACATAATTATTCTCATCACCAACAAATAAGTTTAAGTCGACATATTTGACTTACTGCAGACCGGAGCAGTCTCATCTTCACCCTCCTCACAGTCGGTAAATCCGTTACAAACAAGATCCGTGAGGATACACCTCCGGGAACTATTGCAATAAAATCTGCCCCTTTGCATGCATTTATCCATGACTGTAATAAAAAGGAAAATGGCTGCATCGAATGTCACAAATGTATGAAATATATTTATGCGATGTAAAACACAAAAAAACTCATTGTCAATAGAAATATATGATTTAAATGGTCTTAAGTACTTAGATCGTTTTAGAATAACCCCTTTAGCGATGAAACATTTTGTGACAATAACAAACCGTTTAAACCGTCCCAAATGCTAGCTTTTAAAAATAAAAATATATATAATGTATAAGATTAATCATGATAAATATATTTCGATCAACTGCGTTTATGATGAACCATGTACTGTTAACATAATTTAAACGTTAAAACAAAAATGTATCATCGTAAATACAGTGACACCTGAAGTATTAAAATAATTGCATTGTATAATACATTGTCTATATTGCTTACAATGTCCAATGAATTAATATAAGTATTAGAAAGTTACATTCGAAAGTCGATGGTGAATTACCATCATTATCAATGCACAAAATTAAAAAAAAATGCACAAAATTAAAAAGATGCCAATCTTAAATGGCATATGCCGCGTGTCACGGATGAAACCTTTATTATTATAGATTGGTACGTAATACTACAGGACCTCATTTGGGCATATACAACAAAATGAACGTTATGATAATCATGGATCATTTTGTAAGATTGTTCTAATTATCAATAAAAAATTCTTGTTTTGTAAATATTTGTTCATCCCTTTGTTGTGCAAATGATTTCAAACATATTCATTTTAATCTGACTAAAATGCAAAATCTAGGTATTGACTGTGTTAAGTTTATCATTAATATTTTATATAAAAAAAAAAATCTATGTTTGTAGCTTTACGTGCCTTTTATATCACACTATCTAGCTGTGATTAGGTCCTATTAAACACTTATTGGTCAATCATGAAAGTTTTTGATAATGTTTAAATTTGAAATGCTTTTTTAATATTACGGTTTTTGATAAGAATTTAAGAATCAGGAGGCAGCATAAAAGAAAATATTTTATTTTATTTATTTTAAGTACAATTTTCGATAATGGTAGTTTTCTTTGCTATTTATAGACATCTTACTGTTATATTCATCATGCATTAAGATATTGCGAATTGTTTTAGGACAAAATAATATTGCGTTCGTTAAATTCGAAATATAACATCCTAAATACAGTTTTACCTTAAGTAATACAATAACAAAATTGTAGTATACATTCTTCTTCTTGCTTCATATTTACTTTATTGTATTTTATTTTTCAATTTACTTCCAATGTCCACTGAATTATTTTCATTTTCATTTGACTAAAGTTCTGACGATGTTAAATGTATCGCTAATCTTGTAATACTAAAAAGATCTATGTTTCTAGCTTGACGGGCCTCTTATGTAACACGCTGTGATTATGTCCTGTTAAGCACTTATTGGTCAATATTAAAAGTTTTTGTTTAGATTTATAAGTGAATTGTTGCTTTAATATAACGGTTTAAGATATAGAGGATATTTGTTTATTTCAGTGTAAGATTGTATTTTATTTCACGAGTGTCATAGAAAAACATGTTTTCACGAGTGGCGAAGCCACGAGTGAAAATGTAGTTTTTTTATGATCACTTTTTAATTTTCTGTTTCTTTTATGCTTATTTTCGGAGTTTTATTTGTTTTTTATTTATTTCTGAATTACCCCCTTTTTTGAAAAGGGTGGGCTTTACGCCGCTACCCGTGGGGCGCCCCTCATGCATAGTTATAGCTGTCAACTTTTCTACTTTCGGTTTGCTGAGAAATAATTCTCTGCTATTCATTCTTATAGCTTAATATTCGCTCGTTTTTTATTGCAAAGCTTTATGAACAGTAAACAAAGAAGTATTATTAGTGCACATATGTTCCAAAAAATAATGAAAACACTTTTTATTTTAAGATGGGCATGAATACAAAACCAAATTACTACGCCGCTATTTAAAGAATGAAAATTTGGAAGGTCAAATGTGTTAGCAAAACAAATGTGGTTACTCATTGGATTTTAACCATTCTTCTTAGTTTAAGACTGCATGTACACGTGTTTTTATAGTAAGTTAATATTCAGTCATCTTACTGTCAGAGACCAGTCTGTTTCGATTTAAAATGTTTGTTTTCCAGATAAAGAGTAAATGCCACGCTAGTTTGTTGACACATTTTGAGGTGTGGGTGGGGTAAAACATATCGGATCTATCTGTAAATTGTGTGAATTCTCCAGGAAGCTCATTTTACGTACTACAACGGTTAACAGTTCAAAATACATTTGAACGAGGATATACAATTTTATTTATGTTCGAACAGTTGATTATGTCTGTAATTTGTTTGGTATGAAAGCAAATGTTCGAACATTCAGCTTCAAAGATCAGTAAAATGTTTGATAAACGGCATAACCGGTAATAAACGGTAAGTTGTTAATTTCCAATTATATATGTATTTAAATTTATAAAATATTTCTTTCTTTTAACATTTTTTGACATAATTTACTGAAGTCCAATGTTCTGTTTTGATCAAGGCAAGTACATGTAACAACAAAGGAATTTAAAAGTAGTTCTGAAAGTTGATATTTTCACTCCTTATTTTGCAGTGAAAATATCAAATTGATATCTTCACTGTTGTTATTTCACTGTTAAAAACCCATATTTCATCGCAAAGCATGAAAGAAAAAAATGTATATGCGAGAAGGTAGCATAAAATATAATCTTAAATTGTATTCGTTTTGAATAAAGTGGTAGTTGTTTTGCTTGTTCAAGCTATTCTACGGGTATACTCAAAAGGCATTTAATTTTGGTGTCGTAGGCAACGAAAGTCATTTTATAGCGTTATATGGACATGGTATGTTTTATTGTTCTGACAAATAACGTGCTAAGTATTTGCTTATGTTATTTACGAACAAAAAATGTTAGGATGAAAGTACTCCATAGTGGCCAAATAAAATTGAGTAGTTAATATCTGTCATATTTTGTAGCCGCTTGGATTGAGTAAGACGTGTGGCACGTAGACATCGGGACGAGCACGCACATCGAACGTGACGTCAATGTTATCAGAGCAACGTCCGATCTACACCGAGACATGCTCGTTGACAACGCCGATGCTACCAAGGCCATATCAAGTTACCGCGCATAGGTACTCGACCATTGGTATACGTGGTATACGTGGGCACCGGCAAACGACCCACAAGTCCCAGCATATGGCGTGTGTATACAAACCGGCATACGCCCGGCACTTGACTACTTCGGTCGTTGGTATACGAGGGCACCCAGAGACAGCCGGCACTTAAGGACATCGGTCGTTGATATACGAGGGTAGCGATAGACGATCAAAACTTGAAGACATGGGTCGTGGGTATACTAGTGCACCGGCATACGACCGGCACTTTACAGCATCGGTCGTTTAAATACGTTGGAACTGGCTAACAACCGGCATTTGACGACATCACTCTTTGGTAAACAAAGGCTACGGCAGATGACCGACATTCTTCTATATCGGTCTTTTGTTTACGAAGGCACTTACAGACGATGGACACTTGACGATGTATACGAGGGAACCGGCAGACCGCCAGCACTTGACTACATCGGTCTTTGTTAAACGACGGCATGGGCAGACGGCCACAATCGACGACCTCGTTCGTTGTATACGTAGGAACCGGAAGTCGGCCTTTTCTTTACGACATCAGTCATTCGTATACGAGGAAACTGCAAGACGACCTGCACTTTTGTCATTTGTTGGTATACAAGGGAAGCCGCAGACGGCCAGTAGTTGACGACAACGGTCATTCGTATACGAGGCCACCGGCAGACGACCGGCACTTGACGACATCGGTCATTCTCAAACGAGGGCAAAGACAGACGGACGGCACGTGACGAAATCAGTCGTTGAGATACTAGGGCACTGGCAGACGGCGGACACTTGACGACATCGGTCGTTGATATAAGAGGGCACCGAGTGACGTCCCGCACTTAACTAGATCTTTTTTGTATACAAGATAAAAGATGGCACTTGACGTCATAGGTAAATGGTAAACAAGGCCACCGTCAGATTGCCGACACATGACGACATCGGTCGCTGGTATACAAAGGCGTCGGAAGACGGCCGGTATTCTTATACGAGGGCACAGAAAATCAGCCGGGATTTAACGACATCAATCGTAGGTATACCAGAGCATTTACAGTTGCCGCACTTGACAACATCGATCGGTGGTATACGAAGGCACCGGCTGACTGAAAGCACTAGACGACATCATTAGTTGGAATACTTGGGCACTGGCAACCGGCTGACACTAAGCGACATCGGTCGTTGATATAAGAGGTCACTGGATGGCGAGCCGCACTTAACAACATCGGTTTCTAGAATACAAAGGAACCGGAAGAAGACTGGCAATCGAAGACATCTGTCGCTGGTGTATGCGTAACCGGCAGACGGCCTGCACTTGACCTCATCGGTTAATGGTATACGAAAGCACCAGCAGGGGGGCCGACATACGACATATACGGACAACGGTCGTTGGTAAACAAGGGCACCAACAGAAGGCCGAAATTTGACGACATCAAACGTTGGTATACGTCGGGCACCGGAGGTCGGCCGGTACTTCACGACATCGGACGTTGATACAAAAGGGCAACGGCAGACAACTGACATTTGACGATATCAATCGTTGGTATACGAGGGCACCGTCAGACGGCCGGCACTCAATAACATATGTCGTTTGTATGCCAAGGAACTGGTAGTCAGTGGACACTTGACGACATCGTTTGTTGATAAACGAGGGAACCTGTAGACGGGCGGCCCTTGACGAACATTGGTCGTTTGTAAAGGAGGGCAGCGGCAGACGATCAGTACTTGACTACATCGGTCGTTGATATAAGGGGTTACCTGCAGACAGCCGGCACTTGACGATATCTGTCGTTGGTGTACGAGGGAACCGACAGACAGCCGGTACTTTATGACATCGGTCGTTGATGTAGGAAGGGACTGGAAGACAATCGTCATTTTACGAAATCGGTCGTTGGTTTACGAGGGCAACGGAAGACGGCCGGCTTTTGACCACATATGTCGTTGTTCTACGAGGGAACCGTGAGTGAGTCGCTACTTCAAAACCAATAGCGTCAAACAGCGGGCACTTGAATTACATCCGTCATTGGTATACTCGTGCACCGACGGACAGCTGGCTCGTGGGTATACGAGGTAAATTGAACACAGAATTCCGAAGTTTTGATTGTAAAATCACGTATTGGCATTTGTCCTGGAAGCGCTTCAAAGACAGCTGGTCTATTTCTACTTTACACCGAAATCTACATACGAAACTGTTTGATTAGTGATTTATATAGTACATTTTATACTCTAAATTCGATCCTTTAGGAAAGTCTTTAGTATATTTTGACAATGTGTGTTTGTTTCTGTTGACTATTTAGAAATATGTCTCTTGTAAATAAAACCTGAATTGAAATGTTAAAATTGATATATTTTGTGTTGGCAAGTTATACTCGTAGTTATCATCATACTGCAAATACCCTGGCGTTTCACCCTGAAGTGTTAGTATGACACTAAATATGTATGTTTCCAAGGTAAATAACATCAGATAAATAATCATTAAATTGTTTAACTAAATTTTATAATTAACTACCTTCTAAAATAGAAATACCCTCATATACATTACTCTCTATAAGGTATAACCGTGATTCCGTTTTTATGCTTAAGGTAACGGAGAATTCGAGTTGCATGGGCCGAGGCGTTCTTCGGAAACTGTTTTTCAGATCAATGTCACCGCGACCTAAACGTTTGACCTTATGTCTTCAAATTGACAGGCGTCATCTGCTGCACATGGATAAACCTGCGTTTGAGTTTCCGTGACTCATGTATTTTCATGTTATTGATCGGAAACAGATGTAAAAAGTTTTATTTGTGAATGTATATTTAATGTTTGATTGGCTGTATAACAATTATTCAAGTGTAAAAATCGTGTCACCCATATGTCAGGTAATTATCGTACCAAGTATGCATATGTACAAACAAAATCTAGACGTTTACGGCACGTTTATTTCTTTGAATGATATACAATTTCTACCCGATATTGTCATTTTTTGCACTTAAAACATTCCTCCATAACAAACCGAAAATCTGAAAATTTGCGGACAGATTCAAAATAAATTTCATGATAAGCAATCTTAAACCGTGTATTTAGTTTTCTCCAGATACTTTACTCTCAAATAAGTAAAATAATGAAGAGTGTATCGCTTTTAGGCGACTTTGTCGGAGCTATCAAATATATATTACGTACGGTTTACCTCATGATATTGTAAAACAAAATTTCAGAGCCATATGTTGGAAAGTGAAGCAATCGCTCGCGCAACTAATACATATTAATGTATACTTTTGAAGTTAAAATTTAAAAGCACATTGCGTTTGAACACCTTAGGCGTAGCCCACCAAATTTTATATGATAAGTAAACTCCGTGATAATCATGTTTACCTTGTTTCAGAATGATCTGTACACTTAAGACTTTGTTTAAGTCACTTATATTGACGAACAGACTGCGACACGAAACCGCGGGCCAACAATATTTATGGTTGAAAGATGGTTACTTTATATATTTTAATTATAAAAGGATGATCCACAAGTGCTAGGTTTGAACTATGTACGGTTAGTATTTTAATGACTGTGTACAGCAACAACAGCAGCAACAACAACCGCTTGACGCATCATTTGAAAGAATTTTCATAGGTATGCGAATATCTAATATTTTATATCAAATAAAGACGAACAAAAAGGAAACAACACAATAAAATATAGTATTATATTTTATCAATCATATTGAACCAAAAGCTAAGTTTAAGCGTTTTATGTCCATTTACAAACCGTATTTACCGTCGCAAATACTAGTAAAGCATACATTTATCGGATTTGTTTGCTTAATAAATTTGAATCAGTATCCTTTGTGCACTACATTATTATTCTCATCACCAACAAATAAGTTTAAGTCGACATATATGACTTACTGCAGCCCGGAGCAGTCTCATCTTCAGCCTCTTTACAGTTGGCAATTCCGTTACAAACATTATCCGTGGGGATACACCTCCGGGATCTATTGCAATAAAATCCGCCCCTTTGCAGGCATTGATCCATGGCTGTAAAAAAAGGAAAATTGCTGCATCGAATGTCACAAATGTATGAAATATATTTAAGCGATGTAAAAAACACAAACAAACACATTGTCAATAGATATATATGATTTTAATGGTCTTAAGTACTTAAATCGTTTCAGAATAACCCCTTTAGCGATGAAACATTTTGTGACAATAACAAACCATTTAAACCGTCCCAGATGCTAGTTTTTTAAATAAAAACATATATTATGTATATGATAAGTCATTATAAATATATTTCAATCAACCTTAACTGTGTTTAAGATGAACCCTGTACTGTTAACATTATTTAAACGTTAAAACAAAAATGTATCGTCGAAAATACAGTGACACCTTCAGTATTAAAATAATAACATTGTATAATACATTATTTATTTTGCTTCGTATATTTGAAATTACTTACAATGTCCACTAAATTAATATATGTATTAGAAAGACACATTCGAAAGTCGATGGTGAATTACCACCATTATCAATGCACAAAATAATAAAGATGCCAATCTTAAATGGCATATGCCGCGTGTCACGGATGAAACCTTTATTATAATAGGTTTGTACGTAATACTACAGGGCCTATTTTGGGCATACACAACAAAATGAACGTTATGTTAATCATGGATCATTTTGTAAGATTATTCTTATTATCGATAAAGAATTATTGTTTTATAAATATTTGTTCATCCCTTTATTGTGCTAATTATTTTAAGCATATTCATTTTAATCTGACTAAAATCCGATAGGTATTGACTGTGTTAAGTTTATCATTAATATTTTATGTAAAAAATTCTATGTTTGTAGCTGTACGTGCCTTTTATATCACACTAGCTAGCTGTGATTAGGTCCTATTAAACAATTATTGGTCAATCATGAAAGTTTTTGATTTGCTTTTTTAATATTACGGTTTTTGATAAGAATTTAAAATTAGGAGGTAGCATATAGAAAATCTTATATTGTATTTATTTGATGTACAATTTTCGATAATGGTAGTTATTTTTTTGCTATTTCTAGATATCTTACTGTTATATTCATCATGCATTAAGATATTGCGAATTGTTTCAGGACAAAATAACATATGAATTAGTGTTTGTTTAATGCATATTACGAACGCATACCAGCTATCTTTGTTTTTGATAAAAATTGTTAAATTGTGGTGTCGTATGTAATGGACATGATTTATATAGCGTTATATACGCGTGGTATGTTATATTGTACTGGTAAAAACAGTGGTACAGTATTTATTTATGTTATTAAATAGTAAAATATGTTGTAATGAATATAGTCCATGGAGTACAAATGAAAAATAGTAGTTGATATGTGTCATAGTTTGTAGCCGTTCTGGGTATGGCGAGACTTGCGTCACGTAGACGTCAGGACAAACACGCACAGATAGCGTGACGCCATTGTTATAAAAAATGCGGCCGGTCTAACACGAGACTTCCCGTTGACAAAGCCGACTCTACCAAGGAAATATCAAGTAACAGCGTTTTGGTACATCGTACCTGCAGACGGCCGGCACTTGACGATATCTGTCATTGATATAATTATACATGTGGTTCTACTTATTATAATTAAATTCCATTAAATTAACAATGGAGTAGATAAATCAACAACATATATAGTTAAACTTATATTTAAAATATAAATTACGATCCAGTGGCGGGCCGCTCAGTACCCCCCTCCCCGCCTTCATATCAATATGGTATGGGACCACTCACAGATAATGTGATACGGCCAACACATGGACCTTCAGGGACAATGTCGTAGTAATGCGTATATAATTTGTCTTGCTGAATATATTATGAGCATACAATGATCGCTGCATAACCATTATCAAGAAATAAATGATAAGAAGACAAAGATGACTTTCCACAGGCTGGGGAAGATTCATCTTCCCCGTTTACACAGTCGTTATCTCCGTTACATACTAAGTAGTTGCTAATGCACTGCATGGAAACGTTACAGAAAAACAAAGCAATTGACCGTTCAAATGTCACAAATGTGTGAAATGAACTTATTCGTTAAACGAGGATACACGCATTATTATTCGAAATATACGATTTTAACAATTAAGAATTATATAAAGACATTTAAAAACAAATACATTCAATTCAATGATCAAACATAAACCAACACACTACTATGGTATTTCCAAGACACATTATGATGGTATTTATGGTTATGAAACGATCTCACTATTTTTTTATAGAATTTAAATGAATATTATGATATTTCTAGATACAAATAACTCGTTTATTACGTTGAATATGGATCACATTAGGTAAAAGTTCACTAGATCAAATGCCCGTCATAAACTCAACAGTTTTTATCCAATTGTACACGTTCGTATTACTAATAATATCTTAGTCACATATGATAATCATATGTTAGATATGTGTAATATATACAGTTTGTTCAGTACCTTTAAACCTTTGTCAATTTGGTTTGTTAGATGTATGCTTTAAACAATTACATTAATGGTACTAAAACCAAATTCTAAATTACTGCCTACTGACAAAACAATTGTTTGCAATTTGGCGTACCGCATTGGTCTATTGTTACTTTTATAATTTGAATCCGTTTATTACACTGCGTGGCTTATGGTCAGAATAATTTAATCCGAGATAAATAACACCAATAGCCCTGCTCCAAACAAAACCCATAAATTGTAATAAAACATGTTCTAATTACTTCCCACTTACAATACATCCTATTGAAAAAACAGCATTATCAAAATAAAAAATTCAGCTAAAATTCAGCGTTCCTCATTGGCCCTTGTATATAAATTGTCATTTGGAAATGTCCCAAGCATCAGCACCACAAAGTATAAGAATGTTTTATTTCTCTTATACCGAGGCGTGGTCCTATGGTTTGTATCACTCAATATAAAAAGGTTGGATACATTAATTGATTTGTTGCAATGCTTTAACAGTTTGTATTACACAACATTATGATTATTAGTAGTATTATACGAATGATTAGTATTATATGTTAAGTGGTGTAAGTATTGCGAGCCACGATTAGATGCTATGACGCTGGACCGATATTAACAAAAAAAATCAAAATTTAAATTAGCCACAATAGGTAAAATACCAATAGAAATAAAAGTCAAAATGCCATGGTTATTTGTAATAAGCTCTGTAATCAATGACATGGCAATTGCTTTATTTATTGTATTAGTGTTTAAATTGGCAAAAACGAGATAAACTTTCATGAGAATAGTGACCGCTAGTTTGAAGCAATCAATTTAAAAAGGATAGATCAATTCATTAACAATTACTATTATTATCAACATTATGATTACAGTAAATCTGCGGTCGTTCAAACAATCGGTCGTTCGAGAACCGGCATTTTCTCGAGGTCAGAGCTTTGTCCCGAGCATTTTTCCTTCTATTTTCATATAAACTATACGTACGCTGCATCGAAATCTAATTTTGTCGAGGATTCGAGCAATATTCTTGGTCCCAAGTACACAAATCATGCACAAATACTTGTGTCTCCCTCGAGGAAATAATTTCACACTTTTTTCCGAACGTGTGTTCCAAAATAAACAAACAATTGCTGGTATCAAAATTTTCACAAGTTGTAAAAATTGCAATGACAGTTGAAAGGCAATTGATAAGGTGTGAAAAACCGTTTAACACTGTTAACGCATGACCGATATTAGTTGATATGAGCATTTTAGAAGAAAATTATGAGAAGTAAATGACGAGAAGTTAATTGTCAGAAATGTAAATGAGTAATAAAAATATGAATAAACACTACCATATCGATCCAACATCGGAATCTCTGAAAAGAATAACTTGTTGTCACTTTGCTTTGCAATATGTCATTTTGTAAAAAAAAATCGATTTATTGATATTTCTTTCACATTTTGTATTTAGTATACATATAGTAAACGACAGCCTTTGAACATATGAGCGATTTCCACAACGCAACACATAATTGGTGTCTTAGTAAACAGACTACTTCATACTTGAAATACACTAAAATATATTTCATAACAGACTGGAAAATTGAAAATCGGGTCGTTCGAAACATCGGTTCCCTCGGGGTTTGGGCTCGATCCCCTGCGACGTCGACCGATCGCAGTTTTACTGTAGTAGTAACAGCAAAGTATTATTAGTATTACATGTTAAGCATTATTAGTACTTTATGCCCTGGTTGTTCGCTATGCCGCTGGTCCGACATCTAGTTGTATTTATATCAATATATTTGTTTGAGCATACAATAATCGCTGCATAACCAATACCAAGAAATAAAAGATGAAAATACAAAGATGACTTACCACAGGCAGGGGGAGATTCATCTTCCCCGCTTACACAGTCGTTATCTCCGTCACATACGCGAAATGTATTAATGCACTGCATGGAAGCGTTACAATAAAACCTCCACTGTCGATGGCATGCATCCATGTCTGTAATAACGAAGCAATTTGTCGTTCAAATGTCACAAATGTGTGAAATGAATTTATTCGTTAGTAGGAGAATACACGCATTATTATTCGAAATATACGATTTTAACAATATAGAATTACATAAAGACATTCAAATACCAAATCATTGATTCAATCCTATGACCATACATAAACATACACTACTATGGTATTTCCAAGACACAATATGATGGGAGTTATTGTTATGAAACGATCACACTTTATTTTTATAGAAATTAAATGAATGTTATGATCTTTCTGAATACAAATAACTTGCTTATTACGTTCAATATTAATCACATTAGGTATACGTTCACTTGATCAAATGGCCATCATAAATTCAACAGTTTTCATCAAATTCTATTGAAACTTAGTTTGAAAAACCTGTATGCATGTTCTTTGAACAGTTATGAATATGATTCAGCTAAGGTCAATTCTAGGGCACTAGGTTTAATTTTATAAAACAAATCCCTGTCATGAACTCTACTTTATCTTAACAATCGTTAATTTCAGTTGTACACGTTCGTATTATGTTTAATATCTTAGTCACATATGATACTCATATGTTAAATATAAGGTGTAGTATATACAATTTATTCAGAACCTTTAAACCTTTGTCAATTTGTTTTGTTAGATGTATGCTTCAAACAAATACATAAATGGTACTAAAACCAAATTCTAAATTACTGCCTACTGACAAAGCAATTGGTTGCAATGCGGCGTACCGCATCGCCCTTTTTTCATAATTTGAATCCGTTTAGTACTCTGCTTGGCTTATGGTCAGAATAATGGAATCCGAGACAAATAATACGAACAGTTCTGCTCCAAACATAACCCATAAATTGTAAAAAAAACATGTTCTAGTTACTTCCCACTTACAATACATCCTATTGAAAAAACAGCATTATCAAAATTTAAACAAGTCAGCTAAAATTCAGCGTTCCTCAGTGGCCCTTGTATATAAATAGTCCATATTTCTCTTATACCGAGGCGTGGTCCTATGGTTTGTATCACTCAATATAAAAAGGTTTTATACATTTATTGATTTATTGCAATGATTTTACAGTTTGTATTACTATCAACATAATGATTATTAATAGTATTATAAGAATGATAAGTATAATATGTAAAGTGGTGTAAGTATTGCGAGCCACGATAAAACGCTATGACGCTGGACCGATATTAACAAAAATTATCAAAATTTAAATTAGCCACAATAGGTAAAATACCAATAAAAATAAAATTAAAAATGCCATGGTTATTTGTATTTAGCTCTGTAATCAATGGCTTGGCAATTCCTTTATTTTGTGTATAAGTGTTCAAATTGGCAAAAACGAGATAAACTATCATGAATATAGTGACCGCGAGTTTGTAGCAATCAATTTAAAAAGGATAGATCGATTGATTAACAATTTGTTTAACTAACAACATTTTATCAACATTATGATAAGAAGTAGTAGCAAAATAATATCAGTATTACATTTTGAGTATTATTAGTACTTAATGACCCGGTTGTTCGCTATGCCGTTTTCTAGATGAATTTATATTAATATATATTTTATGCGCATACAATGTTCGCTGCATAACCATTACCAAGAAATAAAAGATGAAAAGACAAAGAGGACTTACCACAGGCAGGGGGAGATTCATCTTCCCCGTTTACACAGTCGTTTTTTCCGTCACATACGCGAGAGTTCCGAATGCACTGCATGGAAGCGTTACAATAAAACTTCCACCGTCGATGGCATGCATCCATGTCTGTAATAACGAAGCAATTGGTCGTTCAAATGTCACAAATGTGTGAAATGAAGTAATTCGTTAGAAGAAGTTAACACGCACTATTATTCGAAATATACGATTTTAACAATTTATAATTACATAAAGACATTCAAATACCAAATCATTGATTCAATCCTATGACCATACATAAACATACACTACTATGGTATTTCCAAGACACATTATTTTGTTTAATATCTTAGTCACATATGATAATCATATGTTAAATATAAGGTGTAGTATATACAATTGGTTCAGAACCTTTAAACCTTTGTCAATTTGTTTTGTTAGATGTATGCTTCAAACAATTACTTTAATGGTACTAAATCCAAATTCTAAAATACTGCCCACTACCAACAATTTGGTTGCAATGCGGCGATCCGCATTGAACTATTGTATCTTTCATAATTTCAATACTTTTATTACTCTGCGTGGCTTATGGTCATAATAGTCCAGTCAGATCGTCACCAGAATACTTCAGAATATGGGAATAGCACTAAATTTTGAACCCACTATCTTAAAAACAAACTGAAAAAAATGAGCCAGGACCCACTCTAAAAATTCAAAATGGCCGACAAAATCCAAAATGGCCGCCATACATGTTTTGGCATTTTAATTATTCATCAAAAAAATATATCGATACAATTTCAGACCAATTGAGTTATTTTTTAATACAGAAATTGATCTTTATTTAATAAATGAATCATTTCGAGTAATTTATTTTGATTAAAATAAAAAAGGTAATCTCCTCTTGTTTTAAATTTGCCATTTGCAGACGATTTTTTTTTTAATAATGCATACCTCTCTGCTAATTTAAATGAATTTATGCCTGAAACTTACTGCATTGTTTCATTATGTTAAGAGTTAAGCTATGATATTTACCAAAAAGCTTAAATAGTAATTAAAGAATCACCAATTGATAAAAAAGAATGCCACATGGTGTTGAGACTACATAGACTGTTTGGTCAACGTTTATATTTAATGTTGACCAATGATAAACTTTTATAGTGATAACATTTAATGAAACATATTGTTTAGTTTGTAAAACATCATTAAATGTTATATTTTCTAAATTTGGATAGAACTAGCTTTATAATTTTCAAATGACATACCGTATTTAGAAATTCCATCTTTTGGTTTTTCAACATGAACCCAAAATATAAAGACTAACTTTTGTGTAGTTTTCGTTTACAAGTACTAACACAGGGAACATGGCTAATAGTCCATATGTTTTTAAACATCGGACAATGGCCAAATCAATGTATTTTGTGCCAAAGCAACATTTCTGAAAGGGCTTACTAGTCAAACTACTATACAGTCTAACAATAACATTGGCTATATATGATTGGAAATTTTTTTGAAGAGGTTTGATGATTTGAAATGCCTTCCAATGGCAGTTGATATAAGCTTGTTAGATGATGGTGAAGGCATGCCAGAGACCCTTCTAAAACATATGGCTAAATGGCTCAAACTGTGTAGATTTTTTTAAGAAAACTCAAATTACAGCGGAATGAAAAAAAGATTGAATTCTTCAGACCAAAATAGTGAAAACGACCAGTGCTAACCAACGCCATCGCATTGAAATTGCCGGTCTGAAAGCTCTTGGTAATTGGTTGAAAAAAAATTGCTGGACAAATGTAGCAACGGCCTTATATTGTATTTATTTTATGTACAATTTTCGATAATGGTAGTTATTTTTGGCTATTTCTAGATACCTTACTGTTATATTCATCATGCATTAAGATATTGCGAATTGTTTTAGGACAAATAACATATGAATAAGTGTTTGTTTAATGCATATTACGAACGCATACCAGCTATCTTTGTTCTTGATATAAAGATTGTTTAATTGTGGTGTCGTATGTGATGGACATAATTTATATAGCGTTATATACGCGTGGTATGTTATATTGTACTGATAAAAACAGTGGTATGTGAAAGTATTTACTTATGTCATTAAATAGTAAAATATGTTGGAATGAATATAGTCCATGGAGTACAAATGAAAAATAGTAGTTGATATGTGTCATAGTTTGTAGCCATTCTGGGTATGGCGAGACTTGCGTCACGCAGACGTCAGGACAAACACGCACAGATAGAGTGACGCCATTGTTATCAAAAAATGCGGCCGGTCTAACACGAGACTTCCAGTTGACAAAGCCGACTCTACCAAGGAAATATCAAGTAACAGGGCTTTGGTACATCTTACCTGCAGACGGCCGGCACATGACGATATCTGTCATTGATATAATCATACATGTGGTTCTACTTATTTTAATTAAATTCCATTAAATTAACAATGGAGTAGATAAATCAACAACAGGTATAGTTAAACTTATATTTAAAATATAAATTACGATCCATTGGCGGGTCGCTCAATACCTCTCCCCCACTCCATATCAATATATTAATATGGTATGGGATCACTCACAGATAATGTGATACGGCCGACACAATGGACCTTCAGGGACAATGTCGTAGTAATGCGTATATAATTTGTCTTGCTGAATATATATGCATACAATGATCGCTGCATAACCATTATCAAGAAATAAAAGATGAGAAGACAAAGATGACTTACCACAGGCTGGGGGAGATTCATCTTGCCCGTTTACACAGTCGTTGTTTCCGTCACATACGCGATAGTTCTCAATGCAATGCATGGAAGCGTTACAATAAAACCTTCCCGTTTGATGGCATACATCCATGTCTGTAATAACGAAGCAATTGGTCGTTCAAATGTCACAAATGTGTTAAATGAATTAATTCGTTTGAAGAAGTTAACACGCACTATTATTCGAAATATATGATTTTAATAATTTAGAATTACATAAAGACATTCAAATACCTAATCATTGATTCAATCCTATAACCATACATAAACATACACTACTACGGTATCTCCAAGACACATTATGATAAGAGTTATTGTTATGAAACGATCACACATTTTTTTTATAGAAATTAAATGAATGTTATGATCTTTCTGAATACAAATAAACTGTTTTTTACGTTCAATATTAATCACATTAAGTAAACGTTCACTAGATCAAATGGCCATCATAAATTCAACAGTTTTCATCATATTCTATTTAAACTTAGTTTGAAAAACCTGTATGCATGTTCTTTGAACAGTTATGCATATGATTCAGCTAAGGTCAGTTCTAGGGCGCTAGGTTAAATTTCATACAACAAATCCCTGTCATGAACTCTACTTTATCTTATCAATTATTAATTTCAGTTGTACACGTTCGTATTATGTTTAATATCTTAGTCACATATGATAATCATATGTTAAATATAAGGTGTAGTATATACAATTTGTTCAGAACCTTTAAACCTTTGTCAATTTGTTTTGTTAGATGTATGCTTCAAACAATTACTTTAATGGTACTAAAACCAAATTCTAAAATACTGCCCACTACCAACACATTTGGTTGCAATGCGGCGTACCGCATTGAACTATTGTATCTTTCATAATTTCAATACTTTTATTACTCTGCGTGGCTTATGGTCATAATAGTCCAGTCAGATCTTCACCAGAATACTTCAGAAAATGGGAAAAACACTAAATTTTGAACCCACTATCTTAAGAACAAACTGAAAAAATAAGCCAGTGACCCCCAAATCCAAAATGGCCGACACAATCCAAAATGGCCGCCATACATGTTTTGGCATTTTAATTATTCATCAAAAAATATATCGATACAATTTCAGACCAATTGAGTTATTTTTCAATACAGGAATTGATCTTTATTTAATAAATGAATCATTTCGAGTAATTTATTTTGATTAAAATAATTAAGTTAATCCCCCCTTGTTTTAAATTTGCCATTTGCTGACGATTTTTTTTTTATTATGCATACTTCTCTGCTAATTTAAATGAATTTATGCCTGAAACTTACTGCAATATTTCATTATGTTAAGAGTTAAGCTATGATATTTACCAAAAAGCTGAAATAGTAATTAAAGAAGCACCAATTTTTAAAAAAGCATGCCACATGGTGTTGAGACTACATAGACTTTTGGTCAACGTTTATATTTAATGTTGATCAATGATAAACTTTTATTATGATAACATTTAATGAAACATATTGTTTAGTTTGTAAAACATCATTAAATGTTATATTTTCTAAATTTGGATAGAACTAGCTTTATAATTTTCAAATGACATACCGTATTTAGAAATTCTATCTTTTGGTTTTTCAACATGAACCCAAAATATAAAGACTAACTTTTGTGTAGTTTTCGTTTACAAGTACTAACACTAGGAACATGGCTGATAGTCCATATGTTTTTAAACATCGGACAATGGCCAAATCAATGTATTTTGTGCCAAAGCAACATTTCTGAAAGGGCTTACTAGTCAAACTACTATAAGTCTAACAATAACATTGGCTATATATGATTGGAAGAAGATTTGAAGAGGTTTGATGATTTGAAATGCCTTCCAATGGCAGTTGATATAAGCTTGTTAGATGATGGTGAAGGCATGCCAGAGACCCTTCTAAAACATATGGCTAAATGGCACAAAATGTGTAGATTTTTTTAAGCAAACTCAAATTACAGCAAATTGAAACAAAGATTGAATTCTTCAGACCAAAATAGTGAAAACGACCAGTGCTAACCAACGCCATCGCATTGAAATTGCCGGTCTGAAAGCTCTTGGTAATTGGTTAAAATAAAATGGCTGGACAAATGTAGCAACTGCTGGTACTGCAGATTCTTTTATAAAGGCATCACATGTCTCTGCAAATCAGGTAGCAGCATTGTTGTTGTGTTAGTAGTTTATACTCCGGGTCCCGGCGTGAGCACATTGAAGAGTCCCAGAGTGACAGTTCAACGCACACCTATCCTGGGCAGACTATCAGGCGGTTAACTAGGTGCCTTCACATTTGCAAGGAACTGACAACTTTTGTACATGCCAGGGGCAGTGGTACAGTGCGAATAGTCGTAGAAAGGATTTCGTAACTAGTCACAACAGAAGTAACTTGGTCCGCCCGGGAATCGAACCCGGGTTGTCCGATTCACAGTCCAACACTCTACCGATTGAGCTAATCGGGCGGACAGGTAGCAGCATGTGCCTCGTACTGCCTTATGTATCGGGTGTTTCTTGTCAGAGAGCAAGAATTTCAGGATAGCACGTTTGAAAATTGGAGATCTCAAACGGAAAGTGTTTCCACGTAATTCCTGTTTTGGTCTATCACACTGAGGTTTGAAATAACTTTCATGCTGTTTGTGGAATCATTGCGTGAAGGTAGTTGCGCGTTGTACAAAGAAGGTCTCCTGTTGCTTGTCCCGTGGTTTTTTGCTCTTGACCATCTAAATTATGCTCGTTGGCTGCCCGTGCACATTCGTGGCATGGTTGTCCTTGAACAGAAAAAACCTAGAGTTGCCACCAAGTTTGCACAAGGCAAATAATTGTTCACACAACTCAACAATCATTCTCTGCAATTGCACTCGACGGTGCACATGACAAAAATAATACTCTCATCAAAGGTGATGGTGGAGTTGTAGGGTTCACTGAAAGTGCCAATCAGCTGCTCCACCGGATGGTTTCTGATCCTGAACTAGCAAGAGTTGTGCAAGAATTTCAATCTTTTATCAATCAATTGAAACAGGAGCAAAGTAAATTAAAGGGCCTGAAATTCGTCACCATGAACAACAGAGCTTTGCTCAAACTAGGTTTGCAGCACATGTCATTTCATTGACAGATACCACTGCAGGTATTGGAAACTAGTTTAATGTCCACTCTTAGATCTTAGGTCTAAGATAGTAGGAATATTGTAGATTCAAGTGTCGCTGAAACAGTTTAACATCGAACAGGTTGGAAAGGGCCAGTGCAACACGTTTGTAGCTGAGCGATTATAAAAGAGTGACAGTAGTTCTATTAAAAAACAAGTTTCCTCTTTTTCGTAGACAAACTCCCAAACAGGTCTCCAAAAAAAGCAGCAGATTAGCTACCTTAAAAAGACTTGTTCCCTCTTTTCTAAACTATATGTTTTATGTCAAATACGAGACGGAAATATTGAATAATTGTT
Source organism: Mya arenaria (assembly GCF_026914265.1). Classification (NCBI taxonomy): domain Eukaryota; kingdom Metazoa; phylum Mollusca; class Bivalvia; order Myida; family Myidae; genus Mya; species Mya arenaria. The sequence goes on from NC_069122.1 coordinate 13,639,668, forward strand.
TGCTTACGAGAACACTACTTTCCTTTCTTCTTTGTCCTATTTTGGAAGCCTCAGATTGGATACTAGGTCTCATCTGTATCTTGCCTAGAGCATCATTCACAGCCCATTCTTTAACAACCTCATGTGAATGCATTAGCTTAGACGGAGCAGTCATAGTCAACATGCTGAAACCAACAGGCTGTCAAAAATTTCAAGACTATGCCAGCAAGGTTTTCAGCCCATATATACGCCCCAGCTTTCAATTGTCGAAAGGTTGGATGTTGTTTCGGATGTATATGATGCTGAAAGTTTGAAGTCTTGTAGATAAGGTTGCATAGAGGAAAGGGGGTCAGATGAAGGGTATACCAGAAACAAAAATACCAGGTAATTGGGACTCATTTTTGAGGGTAAATGAAAACAAAACTGAACTATTCAAGTAACTGACAGATCAACTAGTAAATGTGGATCATGGCAAACTAGAAGTAGCTACATGTGACCAACATGTTATTTGTTCTCCACAATATGACTTTAAGAACCTAGCTCCTTGTAGCCATGAAGAAGCCGATGTCAAAATGATGGTTCATGTATCAGATATTGCAGATCAAGGCCTACAGAAGATAATGTTACAGAATGTTGATACCGACATGTTGGCTCTGGCTGTAGCAATTTATCCCCAAATGGCAGTTGATGAGTTGTGGGTAACTTTTCGGGCTGGCAAAACCCTAAAGTATATAGCTATTCATTCCATTGTCAGACCTCTAGGTGAGATGAAGGCCAAGGCTCTACCATGTGTTCATACATTGACAGGCTGTGACCAGACATATGCCTTTTGTAGTAGAGGTTAGAAAACCGCTAGGGAAACTTGAAATCGTTTCGATGCTGTCACAAATTCATTCCTTGCTCTTTCTGTATCCCCTTCTGTCAATTCAGTTCTAGAAGAAATGCCAACAATATATTTGTTTGTACTTATTATGACAGAACGTGCATGGAAAATGATGTAAATGATGCTCGAAAATACTTTTCACTCAAAAGGCTAGATTATTTTAATCTATTCAAACAACTTATGTGGCGCTATTGGAACACACAAAACGTGCGGTTTTCTAAGCTTGACATATTTGGGGACAGGCTTTAACGTAGTGTCCTAATGTGCCGAACCCAGCAGATTGGGGTGGGTTAGAGAAAATTCAAAATGGGAATCTTTCTAGTCTTCACATTCAAAGTCATCTGTCTCTTGTCAGGAGCTGCTTAAATGCGGTTGTAATCCTGAAAAAGGTTGTCGTGGCAGATGTAAATGCGTCAAAGCTGAAATGCTACACACTGCTCTTTGTCGGTGTGGGGGAAATTGTGACAGGGACTGACAAGTTCCTATAGGTACTTCAATAAAGGACATGCATAGATAATGCATATTCAATTGTATAGTGATTAATGTGAATGATGTAATGTAAACTTAATATAAAACAATATTAAATGTGCATTGATCAAGTTTAACGATAAGGAAAAGAGCACGTATAATACATTATTTGATTAAAATGTTAACATGAGTCTTATTTTGTGTTATTTAGTACCAACATTAAAATTTAAGTGTTATAACTGTTGATCAATTTATTTGTTAACAGTTTGCTTAAATCTATATTTGATAATTTTTATAATATAAGGTTCCAAATCATGATACATGTATACCATTCAATCACTAGACTGATCCGTCGGACATTGATTTTTGTTCGTTTCTATGAAAATAAATGATATGTATTACTAAAGATAGTTTATATCTATTATATAATAATTTATCTTTTTTTCCTGCAACATTATGTTAGAAACAACAAAGTTTATAAACAATGACCTTTAATATGTCTTAAAACATTGTTTTTAGCTAGATATTTAACGATTATTTGAATTTGCATAAGTTCAGGCGGCCATTTTGAAAATTACAAGATGGGTCTAGGTTTCAAATTGTTTGTAACTTAGTTCTTCATATTTGTGCCAAGTTTGGTGCTTTTCCTATTTTCTGAAGTGTTTTGGTGTTTTCATTGACGATATGACTGGACTATAATGATGGAATCCGAGACAAATAATACCAATATTACTGCTCCAGACAAAACCCATAAATTGTAATAAAACATGATCTAATTACTTCCCACTTACAATACATCCTATTGAAAAAGCAGCATTATCAATATTCAAACAAGTCAGCTCAAATAGAGCGTTCCTCATTGGCCCTTGTATATAAATTATCATTTGAAAATGTCTCAAGCACCAGCACAACAACGTATAAGACTGATTTATTTCTCTTATATCGAGGCGTTGTCCTCTGGTTTGTAACACTCAATATAAAAAGGCTGGATACATTAATTATTTTGATCTATTACAATGTTTTAACTGTTTGTATTACTATCAACACTATGATTATTAGGAGTATTATAAGAATGATTAGTATAATATGTTAAGTGGTGTAAGTATTGCGAGCCACGATAAGGCGCTATGATGCTGGACCGATATTTACAACAATATCCAATTTTTAATTAGCCACAATAGGTTAAATACCAATAGAAATAAAATTAAAAATGCCATGTTTATAAGTATTAAGCTCTATAATCAATGACATGGCAAATGCACTATTTGGTGTAAAAGTGTTCAAATTGGCAAAAACGAGATAAACTATCATGGGAATAGTGACCGATAGTTTTTTGGCAATCAATTTAAAAAGGATTGATCAATTTATTAACAGTTAGTATTTTATCAACATTTTATCAACATTATGATCAGTAGTAGTAGCATGGTATTATTTGTATTACATGTTAAGTATTATTAGTACTAAATGACCCTGTTGTTCGCTATGCCGCTGGTCTAGTTGTATTTATATTAATATATTTTTATGAGCATACAATGTTAGCTGCATAACCATTACCAAGAAATAAAAGTAGAAAAGACAAAGATGACTTACCACAGACAGAGGGAGATTCATCTTCCCCTTTTACACAGTCCTTAAAGCCGTCACATACGTAATTTGTACGTATGCACTTCATGGAAGCGTTACAATAAAACATATTCTTTTGATACCATACATCCATGTCTGTAATAACGAAGCAATTGGTCGTTCAAATGTCACAAATGTGTGAAAATAACTTATTCGTTAGAAGAAGAATACACGCACTCTTATTCGAAATATACCATTTTAACAATTTAGATTTACATAAAGACATTTAAATACCAAACCATTGATTCAATTCTATGACCATACATAAATATACACTACTATGGTATTTCCAAGACACATTATGATGGGATTTATTGTTATGAAACGATCACACTTTATTTTTATAGAAATTAAATGAATGTTATGATCGTTCTGAATACAAATAACTTGCTTATTACTTTGAATATTAATCACAATAGGTAAACATTCACTAGATCAAATGGCCATCATAAATTCAACAGTTTTCATCAAATTCTATTGAAACTTAAATGAAAAATATGTATGCATGTTCTTTGAACAGTTATGAATATGATTCAGCTAAGGTCAATTGTAGTGCACTAGGTCGAATTTCATAAAACAAATCCCTGTCATGAACTCTACTTTATCTTATCAATTGGTAATTTCAGTTGTACACGTCCGTATTATGTTTAATATCTTAGTCACATGTGATAATTATACGTTAAATATAAGGTGTAATATATACAATATGTTCAGAACCTTTAAACTGTTGTCAATTTGTTTTGTTAGAGATATGCTTCAAACAATTACACTAATGGTACAAAAACCAAATTCTAAATTACTGCCCACTAACAAAACAATTTGTTGCAATGCGGATTGAGATATTTTCTAACAGACGAATCGCAATTGTTGCAGTAATTATCTCAGGTCTGTGCATTTAAGTTTTGGTTAAAAGGATTGCTACATATTTCCCTATATAAGTCAATGCAAAAGAAGTGGCATACAGGACACGCCTAACATTGACCACGGATACTTCATTTGAATGCATACGGTTTAGGGCAATTTGACAATAAAACTTGACAAATAACTAAGCTCTTGACCATGCAGGTATTGCAAATACTTTAAATATAATTATTTCCTCCCTCTTGTGGCATTGCAAACTTACTTTACTTGAAGGAATTCGGTAGAGGGTCACACTTTTTTGTACCGATTGTTTTATAATTCTTTGAGAGGTGTCTGACAAAATGTATTTTTAAGTTATTCATACAATCATTTCGTGATCACTAGCCCCGCCCCCCTGGCAGCCATTATGCTTACGCACCAACATAGATGAAATTATTGTTAAAGGCAATATGTACATCGGTACCAGGAGAATATTTTTAAAAACATCTGAATAGCCTAAAGTAATACCTACCCCAGCCACAAGGCGGCCATAATGTTTTCACAAACCAATATTGCTTGAAGGAATTTGGACAGATGACGGACAGTGAATGATCGCAATAGCTCACCCTTGAGCACTTTTTGTTTAGATAAGCTAAGAAAGAGTGTTATTTACCTGAACCAGAGGCTATTGTCTGCAATATCCACTGAAGTAAAAATACCTTCAACAGAAAATAAATTTTGTGGCATAAATATTAAAACAAATAAACCAAGTGACGCAGTAAAACCTAACATCAATATCAACAAAGGTATTGCAATCAGGTTGAAACACGTTTGATGGATCACGAGTGAAACAAGCCTATTTTACATTGTCTATTGCAAATGGGTTAAAGAAATAGGCAAACCTAAATAATCCTGACAGATATGTAACTGGAGAAAATAGTTTTTAACGAAGGCCTTTATGTTCATTATACCTTCTGTGTTAATTCGTTCTAGACTACTGGAGACATTTTTATTAGGTAAGCCGACATATTGATTATTACAAATATATATGTAAACCCGCGTGTGATACAATTTATGTTCAAATGCTACACATAGGATGGACAATTGACGTTGCTATGGACTTGGAAATGATCTGACTTGATATTTTCACAATGTGGGCGTTTACGTCTATAAATGTTTTTTTACAGTTATTTTTGTCAATTATATTATATAAGTCAGAAGAGGCTTAAAATAACTAAATCTTGAAACTGTCTTTATAAGACGATTTCAAAAGACTCCAGTATGTATGTACAAAACAAATAATGTCTCATGAGAATGTATTGCTCAACACATCTTTTTAAACCATCGTTTTAATATTTCGTTTAAGGTTTTATGATGAAAGAAGTTTTGATAAAAAATAAAATAATATTTTTTTGAAGGAATGTGAAATGTGTTGCAATTGGGAAACAATGCAACGAGGTGAACTTTCATGATTGTCAAAATAATGTTCGAATAATATATCAAAGTATTTTCGAACAGGTACAGGAGCAAAGGTGGGTTTGATTTCAGTCCAAACAAATGTCGTTAAAAATGTTCATTTCATGAACATCTAGAAATGTTTTGCTAATGCTAAGATTTGGTGACTGTGCAATTCAAAATGTCGATTTCACATTGCTAGCAGTGTAAACAGTGTGCCTTCAACAAAATGCACTAGGGCATTCTATTCCCGAAATATGTATTTGTTGTTTGGGGAACGCCAAGCAATTACAGGCAACACATTGTTTTTAGAAACATTTCATACTTTTCCGCTTATATTTTCGGTTTCATTTCATCACAACTTTGCACAGCCAGTTGTTTTAGTCCCTGTCAGTTTAAATGATCCATTTTCTTTAAAGTTCGTATGAAACAGAGAAAACTGTACTATATGGCTTCTTAAAATTGATATAAGTTTCTGGTATTATTGTTTAATTTGTAAACACACACATGGCAACATATGTTTGTTTCTCTTCTCAATGACGAATTCAAACCATAAACCAAAACTAACAAAACGTAATTTGTTTCCATTAATTTTACTACGTCATAATTTCAGGAAACCAACCTCTTGGAAGAAGATTTACTTACGAAATCAACGCAAATTATAAATGTCTTAAATGTGATAATATATTTCGTAAAACTTACAACGAGAACAATTTGTATCCAAGTCATCGTGACAAATGAATTTTCACTGGTCCTGTCGGGCTTCAAACTATTGTATTATAACTTTATTATTACGAATCAGAACGCGCAGAACGAACTCAAACCGGATACAGAAAGAGCTGATTGTCGCAATCTGCTTAACATGACAATAAAACAATGACAGTTAAAGGATGCTCTCGTCTAGCATTTGCGTCCGTATCTCAACGCAGATTGTTAATTGTATTTTGAGTTTCAGACATAAATTACTACTTGCATTCTTAATTGACAAAAATATAACTGCAGTAGTATATAACCGCAGTCTCAGAAAACGCTATGCTCTTTTTCATATATAAATAATGCATTATATCAAAACAATAGAAGAAGAATACTAGTATGCATGTACATAACATTTGTCATTTAGAAACACGCTCTCATCGGTTATGTGATTTCACTTAGTCTTAGTTTAAAAAAAATGGTCACACGATGATACATTATTGTATTGTACTGTTTCGAGGTTGAAAATAAACATATATGCAAATGATTTTTGTAGTATTTCCATAATCAATGCGTTTTTATAATATCAGGTCGCCTTGGAAGTTATGGCCACAAATATCAATTACCTCATGCACAGATGAAGGTCAATCAAGGGACAGGATGATATTACATTTCCAACTGTATGCTGACCTAGTTAAAATTGGAAATGTATCTCGCATTCCTATGCCTTAAGAGCAGCAGATACCGATCATTAGATTGATGTAAGTAGCATTTGATGCTGAAACCGCTGACTGTCGGTATGCTTAATTTATTTGGTCGATGTTTGAATATTGGCTCAAATAACAAACTTGGTCATACGATCTAATCTTAAAAAATGCTAACATTGGTCATAATTTAAGACATTTTTTTTTAAATATTGGTCCGAGTCTTTGCCGTCATGGTGTTCTTTTGTACATTATTCATGCTTGTAGGCTACATGCCAACAATGCCGAGCCCTTCGCTATCAAAATTATGAAAATGTTATACGGAAAGCTGATTGACCTTACAACTTTAGGAATACTTTATACATATTTTTTTTTTGTTCGCGACATGCCATCTGTTTGTATTAAACTTATGTACCTAGTTATATTAAAATCCCACAATTCATGACCAAGATACAGCTGGAACAAGCATAAACCGGACAGACGCGCGATCTTGCGCACGAATAGACGGAGGAAAGCACAGACACCGAACCGCCATTGTGGCGGCTATATCGAGCTCACCCAAAGCAGTGTTATAACAATAAAAATAAAATACATTGAAAACGTTGATCATTGTGCTTATTCTTGATGTATACATTTTCATTTCAAAATGAAAGGGTATTAAGTTTGCCTCATGTTTGTTAATTCAATGCAAATTTGAGGATATAAACAAAAAGCACTGTCAGCCGTTATTTTTGCATTTTGTTATTATATATATTAAACTGAAAAGTACAAACTACAAAGTTTGAAATGAATATGTAAATAAGAGTATTTTTAAAGCATGCACATGTATCAATGTTTGTTTATGAGTATTTCAGTCAGAAATCATCGCATATCCTAGTAGATGTGATACTCCATATATGTTTATGCTAATCCTGCTTACCAAAACAAACTATTTTTTTACGTTTTTATTCTGTTTACAGAGCTTCATATTAACAACGTACTTAATATTCATTTTAAAAACATTATAGAGTCATTTTACTCTCCTCGCCCCTTTTGTTAATCGGTATTCGTGTTTGGTATTAAATTCTTGTCTTAAGCTCAAGCATCAAAATAGTTTGGAAGAATGCTTCATTTTTTGTTTGTTTACTGTTAACACCATAATTCCAATTTACATATGAGTTTTCAGCCACAACATTTAATTTTCAATGACCTTGAAGTGATCAGATATTTAAACTGTATTGATTGTCTATGACCTGTTTGCACATATCTATATGGCTAAACGCGAAAAAACCCACATACAAAATAATCCGAATTATCACATACAATTCCGCACACCACAAATCACGCAGAGAACTCGCGATTCAGAATAGCTATGTTTAAAATGGCATTAAATACATGTTGTTTGAAAAATGTTTGATCAATTGATATGACATGAATTCATTTAAGAAATAAATTGAGGAATTTATGTCATTATTTGGGGATGAAAGAATGAATAAATAAATAAATGCATGGATGAATGAACGAACGAGCGAACAAACGAACGAACGAACGAGCGAACGAACGGACGGACGTTCGGACGGACGGACGGACTGAGTGATTGAGTGAGTGAGTGAGTGAGTGAGTGATTGAGTGAGTGAGTGAGTGAGTGATTGAGTGAGTGAGTTAGTGAGTGAGTGAGTGAGTGAGTGAGTGAGTGAGTGAGTGAGTGAGTGAGTGAGTGAGTGAGTGAGTGAGTGAGTGAGTGAGTGAGTGAGTGAGTGAGTGAGTGAGTGAGTGAGTGAGTGAGTGAGTGAGTGAGTGAGTGAGTGAGTGAGTGAGTGAGTGAGTGAGTGAGTGAGTGAGTGAGTGAGTGAGTGAGTGAGTGAGTGAGTGAGTGAGTGAGTGAGTGAGTGAGTGAGTGAGTGAGTGAGTGAGTGAGTGAGTAAAGGAACAAAGAAATGAATGGATAATTAAATTAATTAATTCATCAATAAAAGAAAGATTGAGTAACTTAATAAATGAAAGGACAGACCGACAGACAAACAGAGTTTTTTATTGTCGAAAACATGTTAATAACAGTTTCTTGACAAAACATGATATATAATCATAATAATAATAAGTCGAATAATAATTATTTTGGTCACAATAATACATGGCAAAATAAGATCGAAAAGATAAAAAAATAAACACAGATAAAACAGATTATTATACTTTTATACAAATGGTTAACATCTCAATTAAATGTAAATGCTTAATATATGCATTACAAATTTGTACATACTTGGTTGTATAACATAGATTGTTTTTATGAACCCCTCCCTGATATTGTTATACACAGGGCATATTATGACAAAGTGGTATTCGTCTTCTATATCGTTAGAGTTACAAAAAGTACACTTACGATCAGCCCTTTCAATTCTATTACGTCCATAACCTCCTGTTTCAATATGTAATTTATGTGACAACAATCTTAGCTGAGACATAGCCATTCTTATTTTTTTGGTAAAACATCTAAATAAAATTCAATTCCAAAGTGTTTCTTAAGGTATTTATAAGTACATAGGGTATTACTGTTGTTAACATTTTTAAACCATGATTGTTTTAATACAACAAGCACTCTATTTTTAAATACAATATGAATTTTTTTCAAATTAACAGAGTTTGGGTTTAACCACAAATAAGAAAAACCATAGTTATCTAACAAAGTTTTTACATCATTAGCCCTATTATTTCGGTTAGCAAGACTGCCTAACATATAATTGTATAGCTAATTAATATAACTGACAAAATTGTCTTCCAACAAAATTTTATAATTCTACCATATCTATTTACACATAATGGGTATCTACCTAATTCACCATAAACGGCCATATTGCATGAGCTTGTTTTAACCCCAAGAATGTTTTTTTGCAAAACTCTAAGTGATTACGCTCAATTTCTTTTGATTTGGAAAACCCCCACACTTCACATATATAATTCAACGTGGCACTTACAAAAGCGTAAAATAATTGACAAAGAACACTAGGTTTGAAATTATAATATTTAGTATTATTAATAAGTACATTTAGTGCCTTAAGACCCTTCCTTGCAATGGTTTCTTGGTTCAACACAAATGATCTAGTAAAGTTAAAATAGTACCAAGATAATTAAAAGTATCGACCGTATCAATGTACTTATTGTCGTATAGCCATTTTTCATTGTTGTGTACTCTGCCCCTTTTACGAAAAACCATGACCTTCGTTTTATCTATATTAACATCTAGGCCCCATTTGATACAGTATTCATGTAATATATTTAGACTATTTTGTAATTCATCAACAGTTTTACCAAAAACAACCATATCATCAGCAAATAACATCAGTATAATCGTAAGTCCGCATAGCGGGTCACCTTCTAAAAATAGCTCATGATCATCAACGAAAAGGGCAAATAATATCGGGGACATTATCTCCCCTTGCTTAAGGCCGACAGCACACTCAAGATATTCGGACAGCGAACTACATTTTTTTACCCATAATTTGACATTTGCATACATATTCTTAACAACTCTGAGCATTTTTCCATCAACTCTTGATCTATATAACTTTAACCAGAGGCTATTTAAACTAATGCAATCAAAGGCACGTTTCATATCAATAAAGGCACAGTACAATCTTTGATTATCATTTTTTGCACAATTGCATTGAAAACAAAAATAGCATCTGTAGTAGACCGACCCTTTCGAAATCCAAATCGCTCATAATGTCATTATTTTCTGCCCAGGTGTTTATTCGTTTATTCAAAATACCGGTTAAAATCTTGTGCAAAACAGCTGACTAGCGTTTTATTCCGGTAATTACTTGGATTGCAAGGGTTGCTCTTTTTATAAATTGGTACGATAATGCCTTTAGACCACTCTAGGGGGAAATGACCCGAATCGATAATAGCATTAAATAAATCAACAAGATGTGACGCAAAAATATCAACTGACTCGATAAAATAAACATTTAATAATTGATCACCTCCAAAATCTTTTCCCCTCTTAAGGGATTTTGTAATACGGTTATCTAGTTCCTCAAGCCTACAATTTAAATTTTCAAAATCATGGTTGTTGATAAAATCGCCCGCCTCATAGTTTTTAGCAGAAGGTATATCATTTAGCAACGATGAAAAATAACTGTAAAAATCTTCAATATAAACATTGTTATCTATAGCTTTTTAAATAATGAAAGTAAATGATCTCGTCTCGTGAAATAACCGACCGTTAGCTATACGCCAGGCAATGGATTTACATAAATCTAACAATTTTGACCCAAATTGGTTATTAACATTATCAATAGAACTTCTGGACAAGCCAGAATCGGGTACATAATCTTCATAATCTATAAAGTTGACAAATCTATCACACACAATATAGTCACGTTTATTTCCCACTCTCGCATTCCAGTCACCTACTAATAAAACTCTGCCTTGAGATTGAAAAGTCCCAATAACTTGTTGAAGTAAATCGAAAAGATCAATATTAACAATATTATATGAAGGTGAATTTTCGGGCCATATGTAAAGCCCAGCTAAATATATATCACTATCTAAACAAAAAAATCTTTAGAAAGCTTTAACCACACAATAGTATCGTGTCTATTCAAAACTCATGTATAATACGAGACCGCCAATTACATCGTTTAGCCCGCTTATGTTGAAACTTTCTGTAAAAATTCAAACATTTATAACCTTCAATATCATATCAAGAGTCTAAATTGTCCCATGAATGGCCATGATTCATATAAAAATATTACATTATAATTGCACAGCTTAATCAAAAAATCTGAATCAGTTTATTTAGCACGTGTAAGGCCGAAAGGACATGCAAATGGACGAAAGGATTGATGGATGAACAACAGAATGTACGAACAAACAAATGCGCACACGCACGCATGCTCGAACGGACGAACGTAAGAATAAACAAAAAGAAATATTGTAATAAAAGATCAACTGAAAAGAGTGTGGTTAATAAACTGAAAATGATTTTGTTTCCTGTCTCAATTAGTAGTAGATTTGTTTCATAATTTGATTCTTTAAATTATTTCCTGCTTTTATTGTTAACTATAATGACTTTCATTTAAACAATATTCTTTGTGTTTAAGGGAAGTTAATTATTTTATTCAATTGAAAATCGACTTTAGTTAAAGTAATAAAATGTTGTTTTTTATCCTACCGTAGATATTTGCACTGTGTGTCCTCTTAAATTCAACATACATAATCACATATAACTTTCTAGTTACAAATGCAGTATGTTACTCTTACATCGAAACTTAATAAAGAAGCGATAAAGGGACTGTGTCACAGATTGGCACCAAAAAAAGTTGTTTTCTGTAACGAATCTCAGGACAATTATCTAATAGAATGTGTTACGCTTTGATATCATAATTGTAAAAAAAGGAGTACCAAAATGTAAAAATAAATTGTGTCGGAGACCGGGTTCGAACCCGCGTCGCCAAAATTGTAGACCTGCGTCTTACTCATTGCGCTACAATGGCTTATTCTAATCGGGTGACATAATTAAGCTATACACCTATCTCGGTAATATCACGTGAAAACACCGACTAGCTAATCACGCTTAAGGAATGAATTCTACCTGGTAGACGTACCCAGTAAACTTTTTAAATGGAAAAATACGAAATAACTGCTAAAGTTAAATTGTAAACTATGTGGTACTTCAGGTAATAAGTTTCAATGCATTGTTCACATCGATGCCAGGTTTATGTCAGTTTTCGACAATTTTCTTTTTTTCCCGCTATTTTATCATACGTGAGACAGCCCCTTTAAGCGTGATTTTGTAAGTAAAATCTGAGGTAAAGGCAAGTATGTAAGATTGCCATATCTGCTGGTTTGTATTAGTTAAATATTTAAACCATCGGAATACAAATGGAATAAAAAAACACCTTTGAGAAAAAAACACGCTTGAATCTTCAGGAAATGCAGTGCATGTACACAATAGGTGTCATAAAGGTGATAATTAGTTCTTCACGACATGTAATTTCCGTAGCACATGGAGCGCAGGCTGTTCAACTTTTATAGGAAAATCAATTTTCAAGGTTTCTACACGTTTATGAAAAATGTTTATGACATCAAAATGCCAGATGTTGAAGTTTTACACAAACAAAACCGATTTACTAAAATTGTACATTGAATGAAGTTTGACAACAACGCTTAAGAGACAGTTCCATTTCTGAAGCATTTGAACTGTGATACATAGATAATGATACATCAATGATACATGCTTGTAACCAAGCCAGCATATTGTATTGTCCTGGATTATGCTGTTATTGATGTGTATGAGGCATTTAAACGAGTTATTGACGTCGCATGGAAAATATGTTAATGTTGTACTATGGAGGGTCACGTGATCAATTGGATCAACCAACATTATAATTGTAAAAATAAACTTTAACATATGTTTGATAAAAAACAATTTTATGAACAAAAAATTGTATTAACTGATCACAGAAAAAAGAAAGAATCAAGATACAAAGGAACATATGTTTCATACCGTTAGTACAAACTTTTCGACATACATAATGGTGTTTATTAACCTGCCCCCAAATTTAAAATCCATGGAGCTGTGGATGTTCGAGCAATCAAAGAAACTCGGTTTTAACAACTTGTTAAGGTCATTGTCATACTCATCAAAAGACCCGTATTAATATTCTATGGCCTCGGAAGAAACATGTATGGTTTAATGCAATTATTATTACAGTTATTACATTAAAGCATCTAAATTATAGGGGTTTGATAACCCCTATAACGTCGTCCATAATTTTAAATATAGGTTGAACGGCCGTTTCCATCTTACTGTGAATATTTTCTACCTACTGAGCTTAGTAAGCTACGCAGGTAATCTTTACTCTTTAAGGTTAAATCTCACAGCTGCATTAAACTTAGGTATAATTGCACGTCAAAGATTCCAAGCTAAGTTTGATAAATGTATGCGATCGCAATTGGACATGAAGTCACACGGCATATGAAACGTTTAATACAAATGCAAGTTTCACAAAACTATGTTTTCCATGGTAGTTTTTACTTAGTTGCATATTTTACTTTCACTGTCAAGCGGCGATATTCACCCTAATCCAGTTCTCAGGGTAAAACACGACACTTTCCGTGGTAGTTCACATAGCGATGTGTCCACTTAACTCAACTTTTCTTTGTTATCCCAACTACCTTTCTATTATGCACTATAATATTCAAAGTCTTCTACCGAAACTAGATTTATTGTCAACTGAAGTTCTTTCGATATCTTTACCTTTTCTGAAACTTGGTTAGCTGATGCAATCACAGACGACCATATTCTCATCCTTGGCTTCTCAAGATAAGTTCGGCTTGATCAGCAAGGAGATTCATATGGCGGTGTTATCAAAAACGGTATCACTTCGAAAAGAAGGAATGATTTGGAGTTGATAGCGCTACAGTGTCTCTGGTTAGAAATAAAGATACGCACATTTAAAAGTTTACTAAGCGGTGTGTTCTATCGTCCTCCTAACTCTGATAGTAACTAGTATAACCTTATTAAAGATTCTGTAGGTTTGGCGGGAGAAAGCGGTATTGAGGATATTATCATAACAGGTGATTTCAATCTGAACACTTTAGTCGATAGTCCGGGGCGCATAATAAACTCTTTATCACAACAGTTTGCCATTGAACAATGCATCTCATATCCAACACACATTACAGAAAATTATTCGTCAATTATCGATAGTTGTGTATTTCCAGCTCGAACTCCTTAGTCTATAGTGGAGTTGGAGTGTTATTTCTAGATCAAAACATTCGTTTTCCTTGCCCTATTTTTGGATTTTTTAGATACCATAAACCGGTAAAGAAGGTAACTCGGCGTAGTATATGGAAACATGACAATGGGAACTATACGCAACTTTGCCAGAAGCTTTTGGACACTGATTGGTCACTATTTAGGAATACAAATATTGATTCGTTCACCTCTAATTTTACTAATCAATTGTTGATATTTCCAACAGCTGTATTCCTAACAAGGTTATAACTATCAATCCTCTTTAACCTCCTTGGATGAATAGTGACATTAAAATAAAAATTCGACAGCATTAAAGGGCTTATAGAAAGGTCAAACGCACTAACAATCCAATACATTGTATTAAGTTTCGCAAATTGCTTAACGATGTTGTTGCTCTGATTTGGAGTTCAAAGTTGAAATACTTTGACTCTCTTGCTTTGAAACTTAAATTCAGTGAACTTAGTTCAACGGACTGGTGGAAAATACTTAAGTCATTTATTTCTCCGGTTAAATCACGAGGTATTCCTCCACTACTCAACCCATTAGATGGTCAGTGCGTTGAAGACGACCAAGGCAAGGCTGAGATCCTTAATGACTTCTTTGTCCTTTAGACCTACGTTGACGATTCAACTCAAGTATTACTTGAGCTTGATTTAACTAATGGTGATGCTAAACTTGATTCGATTGTTATATTACCTTCCGAAGTCAAAGATGCTATAAGTAGTCTCGCGGTTGGTAGATCACCTGGGCCTGATGGCATTGATAATTGTATTTTACTTGAAGCTTCTTCAGAACTTAGCCAACCTTTGTGTGATTTGTTAAATGCTTCGTTAACTTGTGTTATTCCATCTAATTAGAAATATTCAAATGTTTGCGATGTCTTTAAAAAGTGGGATCCTTCTAACCCATTAAAACATCGCCCGATCCCTTTTTTGAATAATATGGAGAAGGTATTTGAAAGAATTATATTTAAACATGTATTCAACTTTCTTCGTGATACAAGGTTTTTTACTCGATCCCAATCCGGCTTTCTGCCAGGTGATTCTACTGTCAACCAGCTTAACTACCTCTGTAATAGTTTCTGTGAAGCTCTCGACAACGGTCTTGAAATACGAGTTGTTTTCTTTGCTATAAGTAAACCATTTGAAAAAGTTTGGCATCGTGGTCTACTGTATAAACTCGAAAAAGCGGGCATTTGTGGTCACTAACTATCTTGGTTTTCCAACTACTTAGAGAATAGGCGCTAAAGTGTGGTAATTCCGGGAGCCACTTCTACATTAAAATCAATTGAAGCTGGAGTTCCCCAGGGCTCAATTTTGGGTCCTCGTTTGTTTCTTATATACATTTATGACATAGTGAACGAGAAAGAATCACAGGTTTAACCTTTTTGCTGATGATACAAGTCTATTTTTTTATAGTGGACACCCCCCAGAGTGCAGCTTTAAAACTACAGACAGATATAAACAAAATATATATCTGGGATGATAAGTGGCTTGTTAAGTTCAATCCCAACAAATCTGAATCAATGGGCATATCTCTGAAACGAAACAAACCCATTCATCTGCCAGTGTACATGTTTGACACTGATATCCCGTTTGTTAAATCTCATAAACACCTGGGTATTTTTCTTTCTAATGAAGGCAATTCGCATACTCACATTAACTATATTAAAGAAAAAGCTTGGTCTAGAGTTAAAATCATGAAACTTCTACGCTATCAACTTGGTAGGAGGTCTCTGGAGGCGATTTATCTATCTTTTATTAGGCCAATCTTGGAGTATGAGGATGTCATCTGGAATAATTGTACATAGTATGAAAACAATTTTTGACAGAATTCAAAACGAATGCGAACGCATTGTAACTGGTTGCACTCGCCTTGTTTCTCTGCGTCTGCTTCACAATGAATCTGGTTTTGAAAGCTTGGAAACAAGGCTTTTACTCTTTTACAAAATGAAAAATGGTCTCTCCCCTGATTATCTTTCAAGTTTGGTTCCTCAGACTCTTGGTCAACCATCAACAAGATCACTTCGAAACGCATCCAATATCTCTAGCTTTCGTACACATACGTCACTTTATACGAATTCATTCCTTCCTTCATTAATTTCGGCATGGAATAGTCTCCCAGCTGAAGCACAAATATTGACACTATTTCGGGTTTTAAAGCGTACCTTTATTCGGATAGTTCCATACCAAATACTCTGTTTTATTATGGAAAACGTCGATTACAGGTCATTCACGCTCGCTTACGATTCGAATGCAGTTCATTGAACCATCACCTTTTTGTTAAAAATAGTGTTCCCTATCCCTCTGTGCGTGTGGAGTTCAGGAAACAACGTATCATTATCTTCTTATCTGTCCCTTTATACTGACCAAAGGAGACTTCTGCTTAATTCTGTGGAGGCTTTGACTGACGTAACGCTTCTCAATTTACTATACGTTGACAGTCTGCCCTTACAGAAGAAAAATATAAGACACAGTTCACCTCTTTATTCAAATGACAAAAAGTTTCGATAGCCAGTGACAGTCACTTTCTACTACTAATAACTAACCCCACCCAGGATTGTCTCATATTCTGTAAACATGTGATATTTAGCACTAACAATCAGGGCTCAGTGAAGAATAGGAACAGGAAGTAATTGATTAAAACCAACCACCCTACCCTCTTTCTTCTCTCTTATCCTCTTGTACCTTCTTATTCTCTTCTCAAACAGAATTAACGACTTTTGTATTCGATCAGTGAAAATAAACTATGCTTACTACAGCATTGTTAATCACACAAAATGTTTAACTTTTAGCTACTGTCTTGTCTGCAAAAAATCTTCAAATATTTAATAATATTAAATAAAGCCAAATCACGTTTAACACTACCATGATGCAATTCAACAATATCAATTTCATTATGTCATCTTCATTGAAAGCTGTAGAAATGTCCGTCATTAAATATGTACTTTTGCTAAGGTTTGGAGAAGAACATTTTAAGATGTATTTATCTTTCGTTCTAATCCTTTACTAGATTGAACATGTTTTCATTATATGTGTGTATACGCTGATGAATAAAATATGTTTAAACTAAACACGATATTAATTGCCATAAAAATACAACTTAATGTTTTAAATGTATTTCATGAAAATGTCTGATTTTTTTCCGGTCAAAGTCTATCGACCAATAACAATTCGTCTCTGTTCACACGTGCTCTCTAGTATTTGTCTTGTCCAATCAAAAACATCCTTGAAGTTCCTAAGGGAACGCCCACAGTCAGTGATTGGAGGTTCGGTAGACCAGTTGTAGCTGTTGTTACAGAACTTGTTGCTTGGAAAATTGGTCGCACCGAGGTAAATAAGCTCAACGTCTCACCCCAAAGGGTAAAGATGAGCTAACCCTTGGAACTGCGGGCTTTGGCAAACAAAATGATGAAAGCGATGATTCTGTAAGCCACCAGCATTGCACAAAGAAGGCTGACATCCAGCAAGACGTTGTCCTTTCGGGGAGAAACAAATAAAAGAGTTGTAAGAAGAGTTGTAAGAACAAATTTATTTGATTTTTTTTCAAATTTTAAAGTTGAATAAAAAAGTTAATTTATATATTATATTAACAGTTAGCGCCATTAGTTGTCAAAATTTTGTTTTATCCAGATAGTAAAATACATTGTGAATTAATTCAAGATCATCACATCATTGTTTTAGCAGTTCGCGTTGATTAAAACGCAGGAATTTACCATGAAAACATTGAGATGGATTAAATATAAAATCACCATTAAGTATAACGTTATTATGGAATAAATCGTTTTAAAATATACCCTAATATATCAAACTCTGGAAATTTTAAGATCAAAATTCAGATAATTTAAAACAGAATCAATTTATGTAGTGCAATGTTTATGCACCAGTCAATTGTAACCACCGTCCTCAGGTCCAGGGAATAGCGGAGACTTTGACTTTCCGTCCAGCCAATCCCGGGTAAAATCTGCGCCCTGTGGGTATGAACTGCTGGTAAAATCCCCGCCAAATGCTCCCGCACCCAGGGACCCCAGGTAAGGCCCATCCCCCGCTATTTTTTGACGCAAAGACACCGGAAGGTAAAAACACGGCCCATTTCCTCGGC
This sequence comes from Mya arenaria, assembly GCF_026914265.1. Lineage (NCBI taxonomy): Eukaryota > Metazoa > Mollusca > Bivalvia > Myida > Myidae > Mya > Mya arenaria. Next base: position 13,658,155 of record NC_069122.1, read on the forward strand.
TTTTCCCGGTATACCCCCGGACCTGGGGGCCGTGGTTTCAATTGACTGGTGCATTAAATGACCATCAAGCAGGAATAAACACAGGGTGCTCACCTGGTCATAGTTTAGATAGCTCAGAACCGAGTCGCCGTCCTTGTAAAGGCATTTTGTGTTGTTGCCGTTGCTAGAACATTCTGGAAAAATGGTAAAAAATTTGAACAACAAGTTTTATTGTTCTAGGATAATTCCGTACAAGTTCTGAAATACTCTTTTTGTATCTATGAATTGTATCAAGCATAAACATTGAATACACTAAGAGATATTCAAACCAAATACCAAAGCAAAGAGCGTTTAGAGCATATTTGTTACTGCTTACACTCACCAATGCTGTCGATGTTCTGCCATCGGTCAACAAGGGCGTTTAGAGTATGTTAGTTACTGCTTACACTCACCAGTACTGTCGATGTTCTGCCATTGGTCAACAAGTGCGTTCAGAGTATGTTAGTTACTGCTTACACTCACCAATACTGTCGATGTTCTGCCTTCGGTCAACAAGGGCGTTTAGAGTATGTTAGTTACTGCTTACACTCACCAATACTGTCGATGTTCTGTCATTGGTCAACAAGAGCGTTTAGAGTATGTTAGTTACTGCTTACAGTCACCAATACTGTCGATGTTCTGCCATTGGTCAACAAGGGCGTTTAGAGCATGTTAGGTACTGCTTACACTCACCAATACTGTCGATGTTCTGCCATTGGTCAACAAGGGCGTTTAGAGCATGTTAGTTACTGCTTACACTCACCAATACTGTCGATGTTCTGCCATTGGTCAACAAGGGCGTTTAGAGCATGTTAGTTACTGCTTACACTCACCAATACTGTCGATGTTCTGCCATTGGTCAACAAGGGCGTTTAGTGCATGTTAGTTACTGCTTATACTCACCAATACTGTCGATGTTCTGCCATTGGTCAACAAGAGCGTTTAGAACATGTTAGTTACTGCTTACACTCACCAATACTGTCGATGTTCTGCCATTGGTCAACAAGGGCGTTTAGTGCATGTAAGTTACTGCTTACACTCACCAATACTGTCGATGTTCTGCCATTGGTTAACAAGGTCGTTTAGAGCATGTCAGTTACTGCTCACACTCACCAATACTGTCGATGTTCTGCCATTGGTCAACAATGGCGTTTAGGACATGTTAGTTACTGCTTACACTCACAAATACTGTCGATGTTCTGCCATTGGTTAACAAGGGCGTTTAGAGCATGTTAGTTACTGCTTACACTCACAAATACTGTCGATGTTCTGCCATTGGTCAACAATGGCGTTTAGGACATGTTAGTTACTGCTTACACTCACAAATACTGTCGATGTTCTGCCATTGGTTAACAAGGGCGTTTAGAGCATGTTAGTTACTGCTTACACTCACAAATACTGTCGATGTTCTGCCATTGGTTAACAAGGGCGTTTAGAGCATGTTAGTTACTGCTTACACTCACCAATACTGTCGATGTTCTGTTTTGCCATTGGTTATCAAGGGCGTTTAGAGCATGTTAGTTACTGCTTACACTCACCAATACTGTCGATGTTCTGTTTTGCCATTGGTTATCAAGGGCGTTTAGAGCATGTTAGTTACTGCTTACACTCACCAATACTGTCGATGTTCTGTTTTGCCATTGGTTATCAAGGGCGTTTAGAGCATGTTAGTTACTGCTTACACTCACCAATACTGTCGATGTTCTGTTTTGCCATTGGTTATCAAGGGCGTTTAGAGCATATTAGTTACTGCTTACACTCACCAATAATGTCGATGTTTTGCCACTGGTTAACGGCAAGAACTTCGTTGGCGTATTTAAACCAGGACAGGTACTCTAACCAGATGAAATATACCGGGATGGAACTGAAAGAAATAAAGTACTATACAACATAGGGATAATACACTTTTTCGAGGGCGTGAACATCTTTGGACGCCCCCGAAGAACGTCTATGTTAGAGTGTACAGCACCAGGTCACAAATTTTACGCCAGAGAAAAAGAGCATTTTCGCTATGACTGCATGCTATTTCGCTATTACTGCCTTAAATAAAGACGGAAATATATTGTTGTTTTGAAACGTAAACATCTTTTAACAGTGTTCCGTTTTTTTATAGTCACCGTGTTCGATAATAATTTGATGACGTCATCAATTCAGTTTTACACCAATAATGAAACGAATACGGGGCTCTTCAATGGACATAGACTGCCCTATGTTTCGTTTAAAATGGTGGAAACAAGAAAAGTAATCTTTTTTTTTAAGTCTTCATTCGAAGCAAAATGCTGCCTTCCGGCGTAGTATTAATAACGTAATTTATCACGTGGAATAAACACACATGTCTTACGCAACACAGATGTACTAAAGGCATTTGCAGGGTAATTTTCAAAGTTATTTTTTTTTATAATTGGAATATAATATCATACTTATCAAAATGGTCAATTCAGAAGATTATTGACAACAGGTTCATGATTGTTAGTAAATGCTACAGTTGCCATTTGCCGTCCGATAATATCAAAATTTACCCACTCGGAGTTTAAGAAGAATCCTCAGAACATCATTAGCGGAATCATAAGAGGCGGGGAAATAGCCAGAGCCGTGGTTACAGAATTGGCCGCCGCTGACACAATGTAGCCTGTAAAGGAGAGATGACAGTGTGATAAATAGAGAGGGAACAATGAGGGGATTCATAAGGGGGGAAGCTATAGCCAGAGCTCTTGTTACAGAGTTGGCGGCCGGTGACACAATATAGCCTGTAGAGGAGAGATGACAGTGTAATAAATAGAGTGGGAAAACTAAAATAAAAAAGTGAAAGTGTAAAAGTGAAAACATAGTGTTATAAATAGAGAGGGGAGAAAACACAAGACGGGGAAGCTTTAGCCAGTGCCGTGGTAACAGAGTTGGCCGCCGCAAAGATATTTCAGTCATGCGCTAACAAGCAAGTGGTACGAGAAGAATACTGTGAAAAGGAGCGCATCTTAGTGGAAAGCAAACGTTAATCTGTAGTTTTTTTATGAACTGTGCGTATAACTTGAACAATATGTGAGTTATGGGCATAATCTTCGGTTTGCCTTGGGGGGGGGGGGGGGGGGGGTAAACAGTAACTTAACTCAGAGGTGTGTGCCTTGCTAGAAATGTTTATATTATCAATGGTAGGATGGGTGATAAGTTTCGTTTAAACGGCATTTGAGCAATGGCCAGGTTGTTTGCTAGACGACGACGAGAACACCAAGGAAATCATAAATCATCGATGTTTATTTATCGAAAAACAGATGCGCTTATTACAAAAAAACAACAACAAAGGAAACACCAATTCATGAAAAACAAAATCCTAAGCACAATAGTATGTGTTTAAGCGATGTAAACATTATTCACCGTTCATGTATGTTAACAATCAATAACACAAACATTACTCACCGAAAGACACAGTAATGTTGGCGACCAAGAGAAGAACACCCGTAAACACACAGAACGCCTCGAAGGACGAATAAAGACCTTAAATAGAAATCACACAATTATTTTTAAAGCTGCAATCTCACAGATTGAACATTTTGACAACTTGTATTATTTATTTTTCTTAGAACGATCCCATTTTGCGGAATGGTAATCAGTGATTTAAGAGTGCAGCTTTAAAGTGATGTCACCGTATTTAGGGCGTTCGCTTTGATCTCTCAAATTCGGCAAATTACGATTTAGCGCGAAACTGTGGTCTTGTGTTGTGAGTGAATCAAGCATACGGAACTTCTCGGTCATTTTCCATCAAAAACAACCTCGGATGTATGTCGGTACATCAGTAGAAGTAGTTCGTAAAATGTAAAATTAAAGTATTAATTAATTGTAGTGTTTTAACGTATATTTTGTTTATCTAAGATTCAACTGATTGCCAGTGAATTGTATTAGTGCATAAAATAATTAAGATTCCCAAGTTTTTAAGTTTAACCGCTAACTTTAAATTACTACGCGATCTACTTGCTGCGTACTTGTATATAAAGATTTCTGATATTGTAAACCGTTCATAGACATCCAAGGATATTTTCGCTGTGAAATGGCCGAGGTGTTCCGAATGGGATAACTCGAGGTACCCGGAGGAAACCCACTTGTGACGCTTGGTGACCACAAACCAAACTCATATGCGCCCAGGCCGTGAATCGCCTTGGTGGGAAGCGAGTGCGCTAACCACTGCGCTAACCATACGACCCACAACATAGAAACTCAACGTGTCTTACCAACCATCCAGTACGTTATAGCACAAAATATCATCGGTATAAAGATGAACGACGGCAACTGAAAACAGACAACAACAAAATTAGTTGAGCAATATAAGGAGCTGGGGTCGTTTCACTAAAGAAACATTCGATATAACCGAAATATTACGCCAATACATTCGAAAAAGGTTCGACATACATGAAACATCGAGATAACAGAGTTTGACAAAGTGTGTTTTGACTGTATGTTAATTGTGCAAAATTAACCAGTCGCTCATTTCAACTTAGTAAGGAATCCGTTGACCAGTTATAGAGTCAGTCTCTCAGCAGAGGGCAATACAGATTCCTATACACGGATAGGGTGGTTCACTAATAAAAGGCTTAAATAGGTTTTTTATCTCCTTGAACTTTGAACTATGTACAATACTTTATTTGTCGCTCACCTCCGCGAAAGTTTTGCAGAGGAAGTATATGTCCACACGGTAGAGTCCGATACCATATTCTCGCAGGAAAATCTCAAGTGGAAACGACTGAAAAGGGGTTAACATGAATTTATTGATAAAAAATCACTGCAGCATATTTAATAACGAAGTATAAAACAAAACAACAATGCTTTATATAACATTTATGGTTACAGTCGAACCTCGTTGGCTCGAACTCCAAGGGACCGGCGAAAATACCTCGAGCCTCGGATATTCGAGCCAAGCGGGATTGAGAAAACATTTAAAGTGACAGTCTTATTCAAAATAATTACATACACATGTATATCAAACATAAAATTTCAGTGATAAACCTTTAACTACTTACTTTATAATGCATTTATGGAAAATATCAATTACTGTTAACAAGATTTTAACCGTGTATTTAATAGCTGAAAACGCAACAATATTAATTGATTGGTGAATGCTAAAATATTTACTGTCATCTTCTATCGTATCATAAGGTAAAAATAGCGTGTTTTCTGCACATTTCTTTCAAATTAAACTCGATAGCCTTCATAAGAACCATTGTCATCGACATTTATTCATCCTTTTAGGTAAATTAAAACAATTGTATTACTTGTGGTAAATCTTATTTGCGAGTAAAAGTGTATCTTTAAAACAAACAGAACACAATATGATATATGCAACGAGTGAAATATTCACTTTTGGTGTTCACGAGGTGAAATATATTACTATCTCACACGGACACCAAAAAATTTATTTTTTTATTATATACCTTAAATCTGAGATAAAATTGGATTATTTACACCTTTTAGATATAAAACGCGTCATTGTGTATGCGTACTAAACGCCTTTCGAAAAATACGTCGAAATTATGTCCCAGCCCTGTGCGGGCTGACGTTTGATTTGGAACCGAAAGCGGGCTAGAATTTCAAAACAGTGAAAAATATCACTTTGATATTTTCACTGTTTGTTGGAGTGAAATATCAATTTCATTTCGCTAATCAATCTCTTCAAACCATCGGATGAAAAAAAAAAAAATAATCAAATATGATATATGCGAGAAAAAGTTTTAGATTTAATATTTTTTTTAAAATAAGCAGAATCACACTTACTTTGAGAACGCCGAAAACGTTGGAGAAAGTCATGTTGGTAAGCATCAGGAAGAGGACACCGTTGATGTTCATAACGCCTTCTTGATTGATGTCCAACTGTAGATAGATCACGCCCAATATCAACCCCAACATCTACAAGTGAAATGAGAAGATATTAAAATTGATGTTCATAACGCCTTCTTGATTGACGTCCAACTGTAGATAGATCACGCCCAAGTTCAACCCCAACATCTGTGAAATGAGAAGATATTCAATTTGATGATCATGACATCTTCTTGATTGATGTTTAACTGGAAAAACTAATCGAAAATTCCTACCCTAGGGCCCGCTGCGTGGCCGGTAACGCGGCTAGTCTCGTTACCGGGTTACGCGCGTGCCCTCGGGTCGCATTTTTCTATCTGAACCGGAAACACATTATCATCATCATCATCATCATCATCATCATCATCATCATCAGCAGCAGCAGCATCACCATCACAATCACCATCACCATCACCACTACCACTACCACAACCATCATCATCATCATCATCATCATCATCATCATCATCATCATCATCATCATCATCATCATCATCATCATCATCATCATCAAGTATAATCGTTGTTATAATCATCATACACTTTTTGGTACTGCTTCATATTAAACATAATACAGAGTACTCTGTTGTCCAACTCGTATAATTTCTATAATTTGAATTAAGCCATATCCAAGTGTTTTTCAAATACTAAATTCTCACAAGCGTTTGAGCGACTCTGACTCTGACCACCATAGGTTCTCTGATCATGGTCTTCCAGGAGCGCGCAAACACTGCGCGAAACTGGGTGAGAAAACTGGCTTCATATCGCGAGGTGTTGGAAAACGCTTCGTCAAACTGGAATTCAAAACAAACAAAAAACGCATAAAATATAGAGTTTATAAATATTTGATGAACAGTTGAGCGGACATGTGTTTGGGATTTTTTTAAAGCTGCACTCTCATAGATATACCATTTTTTACAACTTTTTTTTATTTTTTGTCTTGGAAAGAGCAAAATTTTGCGTAAATATCTGGAAACAAATGATATAAGATTGCTTACAAAAATTCAGATCGTATTTTTTCATATTTCTGTTCGGATATTAATGTTTTATGGCTTAAACCGTTACTAAGGGTTTAAGCAAAATGCATAAATCATCATTTTTTTAACTTAAATTGAAAAATCTGCGATCTATTTGTTTTGTCAGCAGTCTTATATAACTGGTTTCCATGGATTTTCGCAAAAATTGACTCGTTCCAAGACAAAAAATAAAAAAGCTGTCAAAACGTTTAAACTGTGTGAGTGCAGCTTTAAATGTGCAAATCTGTAAGTCGTAAATCAGCTTCTCTTGAGTGATTCACTTTCAATATTGCATGACATTGGGCAGATTGTTTAGAACTGATTTTAAGTTAACAACGTAGTCTATAATAAGATGAAATATTCATTATTAAATCTACAGTCGAACCCCGTTGGCTCGAACTCGCTTAGCTCGAAATCTTCGTTGACTCGAACTGGATGTAAAGGACTGATTTCTATACACTGAAGGTAAGCATATCCGCTTGACTCGAATTTTCCGAGGCTCGAGGTATTTTCGCGGTTCCTGGGAGTTCGAGCCAATGGGTCTCGATTGTAATATGATAATTTCAATGTACTTACGATGATGCCAGTTTCCTTGGGGTTTTCACCTATACGCTTGATATCAGTAAGCATAGTATTGCTTTCATCTGAGGACTGGAACTTGTCGCATATGGACTAAAAATGATATAGAAAATGAATATCAGTTTTACATAAAATGTCACAATTTGAACGATAACGTGGTAAATAATAAATATCGTTTTCGTGCAACAGGTCGAAAATCAAAATGTTATGGAAAAGATTGTGCGCACGTAAAATGTCATTTCGGAAATAAAGTTGTTGAAATTGTGTCCCAGCCCTGTGCGGGCTGACGTTTGATTTTAAACTGAGAGCAGGCTAAATTTCCAAAACAGTGAAAAATATCAATTTGATATTCAATATTTGAAACAGTGAAATATCAATTTTATTTCACTGATAAATCTCTATAAGCCACCGGAAAGCATTTAATAAATATATATATATTCATTTTATACCCATAAAACTTGACTCGAACTGATAGGCCTACCTCGATTTGCGCTTTACATGCTGTTTCCTTGCCTGGAATTACAGCCATCGTGTGGATGTAGAAATCTGCGGGGTTGAAGTTTTCTGGACACGGGAATCCGGACCTGGAAGAAGGTAGAAGTACATGTATACATCATTAATTATCACTGTTATGTTTTACGGTGAAATATCATACAATTTCACTGAAAATATCATCTTTTATATTCTCACTGCTCTTTTAGAAATTGGTCTTCGCTTTGCTTGATTATAGTATTATAGCGTTCTATCCGCCGGGTGGGACACATCTGAAATGACGTCACCAGAATGACGTCACAGCTTTTACTTTCTGTGATAATTCAATGAAATACATTTCGACCTTACACCGAAATTCGAAAAAATATATTCTGCTTATTTCAAATTTTAAAATATAAATTCATAATGAGTGTGCGGACATCTGTATTAGAAGTTGCCATCATGCGACGTCGGGCATAACATGACCCACTGAATCTAGTAGCGCATTTTATAATTCTCTTAGTGAAGTAACAATTCATTAATCTTACTCATTCTGTTTATAATGTTTCTCTATAAATAGCTCATTTCTGGATGTGCAACTTATGCTTCATGATCATAATCTGTGATGCAAATACATTCGAAGCCTGTTGGCTCGAACTCGCTTGGCACGAAATCCTCGTTAGCTCGAACTGGATGAAAAAGACCAATTTCTTTATACTGAATGTAAGCATTCCCGCTTTGCTCGAAATTTCCGAGGCTCGAGTTATTTTCGCAGGTCCCGGGGAGTTCGAGCCAACGGGGTTCCACTGTATTCAATTTCTTACCGTTTGAAGACCTCTAATGCATGTTTCATTTCTCCCATAAACGCCACCCGGCCTTCAGCCATTATCAGCAAGCTGAAAGTACAATACGGATATGTTGAAACTACTGAAGATACTGCAGGGGACGGGTGGAAACAAGCTGAGAGCACAAGGGCATGTTGAAATCAAAGTGCTGAAGGTACTGCGAGGGACGGTTAAAACAACATGGACATCTTGAAATCAAAGTGCTGAAGGTACTGCGAGAGACGGTTAGCAACAACATGGACATCTTGAAATCGAAGTGCTGAAGGTACTGCGAGGAACGGTTGACATCAACATGGGTATGTTGAAATCAAAGTACTTAAGGTACTGAAGGGGAGGGTAGGCGTATTACTAAGTGGTCAAACAACTCAAACATCTCAGATGGGGGTTGATAAATGGTGCAGACAGCCTACCATACGCGAATGACTAACTGGCCAATCAGCGTGAACATCTCATATTAGGGTTGATAAATAGTGCAGACAGCCTAACCAAACTTGTATTACTTAATGGTCAAACAGCATCAAAATTTCAGATAAAAGTTGATAAATGGTGCAAACAGCCTACCATACGCGTATTACGTTCTGGTCAAACAGCAAGAACACCTCAGATAAGGGTTGATCAAGTGTGCAGACAGATTACCTCAAGAGTATAAGTACTGGTCAAACAGCATGAACACCTCAGATGAGGGTTGATAGATGGTAAAGACAGCCTACCATACGCGTATTACTTCCTGGCCTAACAGCAAGAACACCTCAGATAAGGGTTGATCAAGTGTGCATACAGATTACCTCAAGAGTATAAGTACTGGTCAAACAGCATGAACACCTCGGATGAGGGTTGATAGATGGTAAAGACAGCCTACCATACGCGAATTACTTACTGGTCAAACAGCATGAACACCTCAGATGAGGGTTGATAGATGGTAAAGACAGCCTACAATAACCGAATTACTGACTGGTCAAACAGAATGAACACCCAAGATGAGGGTTGATAAATGGTAAAGACAGCCTACTATACGCAAATTACTTACTGGTCAAACAGCATGAACAATTCAGGTGAGGGTTGATAAATGGTAAAGACAGCATACCATACGCGAATTACTTAATCGTTAAACAGCATGAACATCTCAGATTAGGGTTGATAAATGGTAAAGACAGCCTACTATACGCAAATTACTTACTGGTCAAACAGCATGAACACCTCAGATGAGGGTTGATAGATGGTAAAAACAGCATACCATACGCGAATTACTTACTGGTCAAACAGCATGAACACCCCAGATGAGGGTTGATAGATGGTAAAAACAGCCTACTATACGCAAATTACTTACTGGTCAAACAGCATGAACAATTCAGGTGAGGGTTGATAAATGGTAAAGACAGCATACCATACGCGAATTACTTAATCGTTAAACAGCATGAACATCTCAGATTAGGGTTGATAAATGGTAAAAACAGCCTACCATACGCGAATTACTTACTGGTCAAACAGCACGAACATCTCTGATTAGGGTTGATGAATTGTGCAGACAGACAACCACAAGCGTATTCATTTCTAGTCAAACAGCGTAAACACCTCAGATGAGGGTTGATGAATTGTGCAGACACATAACCACACGCGTATTACTTACTGGTCAAACAGTGCAAACACCTCAGATGTGGGTTGAGGAATTATGCAGCTAATAACCACAAGCGTATTACTTACTGGTCAAACAGCACAAACACCTCGGATGAGGGTTGATGAATTGTGCAGACAAATAACCACAAGCGTATTACTTACTGGTCAAACAGCGCAAACACCTCGGATGAAGGTTGATGAATTGTGCAGACGATGGTCTTTCCCTTGTCCGCCATGCCTTTAAGGGTCTGCACAATATTTTCCGCCATGAACGAATCCAAACCGGAAGTCGGCTCGTCACAAAACAGAAGAGGTGGGTTAGTCAGAAACTGTAAAAAAAGAATCGATATCACTTTTAGGCAATTGTTTTATCGTTGGCTGATTGGTAAATTGTATTACTCTTATTTTGCATAAAAATGTTTGTGTCAAAATATGACCAAATTTCGCAAAACTTCATAAGCTTAACAGGCTTAAGTAGCTTATCCCAATCAGCCAAAACACATACTGAAATTGAATTTTGATAAATGAAAAATGGTTTATTGTGAATATCATCATCATAATTCCTATCTTAAGTATAACAACTTAATAATAAAAATTAAATATAACCCTCATCATTGAAAAAAACACAAAGTGAACATAGCTTAATCCTGACATAGGGGACTTAAGAAGTTTCGAGAAAATGGGACCATTTCACTCGGGTTTGATTAAGATGTGTTCATACATGTACAACGTTACTGTCCAAGCAAAATGTGTAAATTAAAGAAAACATGACGCAACAAACACTCAACCCTCAAAAATGACTAAACTCTGAAGTTAACGAAACCATTTGCATCTCTACGCCGGAAATACCCTATCGCCTTACAGGATAGTCAATAGTGCATTGATCGGAACGTTTCCGCAAACACATACTTTTTTAACCATTAGCAGATACAGGAAGGGGGTCACCAGCCCCCCCCCCCCCAAAAAAAACAACAAAAAAACCTTTAAATCGCCTAAGCTTATTTTTTTTTATTTCAAATATAGTATATATAAATGACAATAAAACACGCCAACAATGCACCTTCTCGGATAAGACATTGGTAAAATGTTATTACCAACACTTCAAACCAAATAAATTTCGGTTATGAGGGAGGGCGCAATAAATGGAGATAAGTATTACCTCATTAAGTTACGCCCACTCTTACATCAAATCAGCTCCTCGGAGGGAAATGAAAGGTGACATATTACCCAGCCGGAAATGCTCTTAAAGCCCTGGAAGCTAGCAATGTTACCCTGTGGCCGGCTTTCGACAAATATCATCAACACTATAACCATCCCAAAAAAACATAATTACCTCGGAGGCAAATGACAGGCGTCGCATCTCCCCACCGGAAATCCCCTTAAGACGGCCGGGGTCGCCAATCATGTTGTCCTGACACTTGGTCAATCCAAGCTCCTTGATCACTTCCTGCACACGTTCCAGACGTCGCGACCGCGAGACCTCATTCTCCATCCGCAATAGCGCCTGAAATACCCAAATGTAGATTCATAAAAAAGCGCTTTAATGACACAGATCTATAAAAATATAAAGAATGTTAAATATCGACACCGTATGTATGAATAAACGTCGTTCCCGGCCAGTACCGGACTGATACGCAAATTAAGAGCCCAGTTAAATATTTATATTTGAGTCAACATAAAATAAAAGGCGACGGAAAAAAGAGGGGCGGGCGGGGATGATAACCTAGCAAATAATTTATAGTCGCCAAAGCGTATTTAAAAGATACTCTTGATCCAACGAAATAAATGCATAACCTATCAATGAATAGCACCTGTTACTGTTTACTGTTTTACATCACATACCCTGAAGGTCAAGTGTTCTTTAACTGTCATTGTGGCTATAAATAGATCATCCTGTTGAACGTAAGCCGAGATGTTCCGAATGCCGGAACCGACGTCGACGCCGTTAACTCTTATATCACCGGAAGCCGTCAAGGACTGTTTATACGTTGTGTGATGGTATTCAGGAGTGTTGTTTTTCCTGAACCACTGAAAAGTGGAACATATTCTGTTTTCTTTATGTAAACTGTTTTCATTTTGGCTTAAAGTGACACTCTTATTCAAAATCAATACAAACACATGTATAACAAACATAAATTTTGAGTGTTAAACTTTTAACTACTGAATAAATAATGCATTCATGGAAAATATTAATCATTGACAACAAGATTGGAACCGTGTATTTAATAGCTAAAAATGCAAACGTATTATACAATTGGTGAGTGCTACGGGATTTACTGTGATCTACTATCGTCTCATTAGGTAGAAATACCATGTTTTCTGCACATTTGTTTTCAAATTAAACTCGGAATCCTTCATGAGAACCATTGTTTTTGTCAATGACATTTATTTATCCTTTTTGACATGTTAAAACAAAGTGTTTAATTGTGGTAAATCTTATTTGGGAGTGCATCTATAATGGATGATGTTTTTCGATACCAAATAAGGTAGTCCCTCAACGAATTTGTTGACAGATCTTGACAGAAGTTATAGCCGTGGTACTTACCTGGCACCGATAATGGCCACGAGAGTTCCTGGCTTCACTATGCCGTACACTGAAACAGAGAATAAACATGCTACACTGAAACAGAGAATAAACATGCATGGTCTATAAATAGCGGCTCAATTGGTACCCGTTGAATCAATAGCAACAATATGTTAGCGCGGTCGTAGCTGGGACAAAACTATTGACGTCATTTTCGACAAAAAAAAAATAATCCGGAGTAACGCCGAAAATAACGGCATACAGGGAATTTCAGAATACTTTTTTAAATCACCCTTCTTATTTTTATATGAGATTTGAAATAAAGGGTTGCTATTCATGCTAAAACAACGTACCGTCACGAAGAACGTGTTTATGGGTTACGCTAGGGTCGGGACCCCGGAAGCACGCGCGGTTTACGAGGTTGACGTGAACGTTAACGTTATTCCAGGATAACGTAACTGTCTCCATGGAATCCACCATACTATGGTGCGCATCATTCCTGAAAATAGACGGATACAGAATTGAAAAGTATTTAGGTGAACTGTTTCATTGAAATGAATTGCTTGATTGCATATCTGGAGTTTATTTACTTATTCGACGTCTGAGATTATATTTTCTTCTTTTCTGTGACGCCTTATGCCCTTTTTTTGTAAAACTGTAGTCCATTTACTGCAACACTGCGACCTCTTCAAGAACGATTACTTGGACTCTATAGCCTATTGTCAATCGTACTTTTATTATAGGCGATGGACCAATCAAATTGACCGAGAGCGAGGTTTACCAAAATCGCGTCGACTCCTGAGAATTATGTGTAGACGTCATCATATTTTTAAACAAGAAAAAGGTTAATTTTCCCATATTCCCTTTAACACATTTAAAGAATTTGAAGTGCAGACCTTCATTTTTAGAATAAGTGAAACAATATGATTCCTTACATTATTGGCGCATCCATTTTGGATTTGACAGACACAATGACCGGATGTGACGTCAGAGACGTTCACGTCGTGTACGGCGTCAAAGCGCGCCAATTTAAAATTTGTTACCTATTTTTCCGTAGAATCTGTTCGAATGTCACAAAAAAGATACTTATTATAGACCGATGTTGAGGCGTATATACATATATATATATATATTATTAACATAGTGGTTCAGACCTCTTGTGATACTTAATATTCATATACCTTTCTTCTTAATGTAAAAGTACAAGACTTAAATCCAAGGGACATCAATGATTGGAGGCCATTTTTTCACGGTCACTCTGGTTGTCTCCCTTGACCCGAGTTGGTTCCCTGCTTCCAGTATATTAGTGTTAACTAAACTGACCCAATAGTTTACATGTATACATGTATATTTAAACCGCATCCACGTTGACAATCAGAAGACTTTCGATTACTTGTACTACAATACTTTTTACTTTAACACAGGAAATGCCTCATTTTAAACAATGTCTAGAATAATTATACAGAACACAATGTATGTATATACATGTATAATAATTATACAGAACACAATGTATGTATATACATGTATAATAATTATACAGAACACAATGTATGTATATACATGTATAATAATTATACAGAACACAATGTATGTATATACATGTATAATAATTATGAATTTGAATCTGTTGTTTTATACAATGTATGCATAAATTTCTGAATGTTTATATAATGCACCAGTCGATTGTAACCACGCCCCCTCTCCCCCTCCTCCAGGTCCGTTGGAATACCGGGGACAGCCGGGGAAATGGGCCGTGTTTTTACCTTTCAGGTGGCCTCGCAGTGCCGGATGGATGCGGTGTTTTGTCTTCGCGCCAAAAATAGCGGGGTGATTGGACCTTACTTAGAGTCCTATGGGTGTGGGGGATTTGGCGGGGATTTTACCAGCAGTTCGTCCCCGCAGGACGGGCATTTTACCCGGGCTTGGCTTGACCGAAAATCAAAGTCCTCGCTATTCTCCGGACCTGGGGGCCGTGATTACAATTGACAGGTGCATTATCAGTATTGTTTTATTTCGTAGCCATCGCGACTGGCACCTTAACAATAGCTTGCTTTTCATGTTGTATCATACGAGCATACCGTGAATAAAATTATCTCTGTTAGGTATAAAATTATTGTGTTCACACACGTTATTAAGTAAAAGTCAGGCTGTTGTTAGTTGTAGCTATATTATAGCCGTCCATTTATTCTCATTTTTGTTTTCATTTTGTGCACAAACTTGCGAATAACTTTAAACAAACCTAAAAACTTATCAAGACATACATGGATTTCCCCATAGAATACGTTTAAGAAGGTTACCAAAATAAATGATTTAATAGGATGCATCTAATTATGGTTTGTTTCCAAAGTCAAACTTTAGACACACACACAGACAAACACTATTGTTAAATTAAATTATTCCATTCGTTTTACAAACGTAAATAGTGTGAAAGATGGAATAATTTCGAAAGGTAATGGAAATTAGCAAAATTGATCATCACACCTCAAATAAAAAGAGTAAAAAGAACATTTGCAGTTTTGCCACTAGACTTGCGACCGTTCGTATTCATTGCCCTCGTGCAGCTTGTGTTTAAATCGGAAAACCGCTGATACATGAAAATCAAAATCATCAAAATAAACGTATGACCCATTTGAAAAATAGTGCCATCAACATAGGACAAAATATAATTTCGACCACTATAGCATGTTTTATGACCAGAGTTCGTGTATACAAACAAAAATAATTATAAATGTTCAAAGCAAATGCTGGAATAGTAGCAAAATTTCGTGAAGATTTTGGTATTGTTGTTCAGAGACAGCCGCTTTTAACATCGCCAGCTAAAATACACAAGAATTAGCATTTAAAAGGCATTAGCTAAAACATTTTGGAGGGGAGGCCTTAACCTCCTTTCCAAAAGCGGGGTGGGTTGGGGGTGGGGGGGGGGGGGGGGGCTGTAAGTATCCCTATAGCGTCTATTAAACACATTCAGTGCACTGTTTTACATGCTAGATTTTCATCCATTTTTAAAAAATGAGAGCGGGGAGAGGGGTGACTTATTTATTTTTTATTTATCTTAGAAGACTGGTTCAATTGAATATGTGTTCATGCTCTTTTTTATTGCATAGGAGACCATATACGCGAATTTCTTGACGGACCATAAACACGATCGTAACCATTCTTCCATTTATACAGGTAAATGATACATGTAGGTATGAATAAACGCCGGTCCCGGTCAGTACCGGCCGGTACGCAAGTACAGATCATAGTTCATTATTTTCATTAAAGTCAACACATTTAAGGGGCAGTGAAAAAAAGAGGGGGCGTGCGGGGATGAAAATATAGCAATTAATTTCAGTAGTCGCCCAATAATGCATGCGAGCGAGAGATAAGCTGAATAACTTTAAAGTCACCGTCTGTCAAAGAAGTGATTACGTTTTGCCTCGAAACACTCGGTCCTATTATCTTTCAACAATCGATAATTGGCTAGTACTTGTATATGTTACCACGGACCTATAAACCGTGATTTTACTTAGAATTTCACCTTGTTATCGGGAAATTACAAGAAACAGATTTCTGCGCGTTTCTCTCACCCATACATCCGTATATAAACATCTTAACGTTCAACTAAGAATAATAAAACTGTCTTAACCTGCGTGTAAATGGATGTTACTGCCCATTGTGTTAAGAGGTGAATGTGAAAAGGTTCTAAGTGACATTAAATAAACAAGCAGATAGAACATTTTCCCTTACACCTCTCGATATACAATAATGTACCAATCAGTTGTAACCACGGGTCCTCCCAGGTCCGGGGGTATCCCGGGGGTAGCGGGGGGAAATGGGTCGTGTTTTTACCTCTTAGGTGGCCCCACAGTGTCGGGTGAATGCCGGGTTTTGTCTTCGCGCCAAAAATAGCGGGCAATGGGCCTTATCAGGGTCCCTGGGGTGCGTGGGCATTTGGCAGAGATTTTACCAGCAGCTCGTCCCCGCAGACCGGGATTTTTACCCGAGCTTGGCTGGACCGAAAGTAAAAGTCCCCGCTATTCCCCGGCCATGGGGGATCCGTTGTTACAATTGACTGGTGCATAACGCATGAAGGTGTTCGTATGTTGTTGATTTAAAACTTGAACAAAGTATGGTGTGTATACAGTACAAAACAATTTCTCAAAACGTACGCACTGTATAATGTAGTGTGTAATAGAATAATTATGTCAACTTAAACTTATTAAAACAGAAACCATTACACGTACATATAAACACCAATACAACAGTAACATCCTACAGCCAGCAACACATGTTACTCAATATAGGCGTTCCATCTTTTAACCTTGCGTGAACTGTCTTGTTGTTTGGCCGAAGGGATATTGATGATCAATAGTCAAATTTTCATGAATATTCATATGCTACATCAATGAACTAATTAATTAACACCACCTGTTGTAGGAAATAATCATATAGACGATGCGATGTTTAAAGTTCAGCATATTCATAAAATACAGATTTATAAGATTATTGATATTCATAATCCTTCCTCATCTCATGAATTATAAAATGATACACTAGCGGATCCAAGAGGGACGCAAACGCAGCCCCCCCCCCCCTTAAGAATTGTCCAAGTTTACTTTTTATTTCAATATAGGAAAAAAGTAATAAAATACGCCCAAAATGTACCATTTCGGACTAGAAATTGTTAAATTGGGGGAGTACTCCATAACCGCCCTGCCAACACTTTAAGCCAAATATAATTCCGTTCTGAGGGAGGTGCGCACGTCAAAAGATTATGTCCCTAAGTTACGCCCCTCTAGCACCGAGTCATGGATCCTACCCTGAGCTATTTCATTTATCGAATTTTGTATTTGTTACATTTTCGTCAATGTTGATTGATTTGTGTTTATTCAGATTGAAACATACCAAATATAAACACAGTGTTTGCACTCAGAGTACATTAAACAACAGACATTAGGCTAAAGGATGTTTCTTAAAGCTTAAACCCTAATGTTATCCAACTCAAATATAAAACACCAACTCATACATCAAATACAAGTTTCATTATAATGCTTTTAGAAACATATACGGTTGACAACACAGTTTCACGGCGTCAAAAATATTTGCATGTTTATCTGGCTTCGTGATCTATCATTCATTCACAGCAATGTTTCCCGCTTTTTAAGGGGAGGGGTGGGGGGATCTAGCATTAATTCACAGCAATGTTTTCCGCTTTTAAAGGGGGACTATCATTCATTCACAGCAATGTTTCCCGCTTTTTAAGGTCGGGGTGGGGGGGGGGGGTGTGAAGGGGATGATTTGGGGTAGAAATGTTCTCATGAAATTAATATGAATACTTATTCAATAATTAACAAATAAAAGTATACATTAAATTGTTGCTCAGCAATTAGCTCAATAAAAATGTGTATGTGTCATGGTCACGTAAGGACATCAAGGTCTTCAGTGTTTAATAAGAATATGTGATGGAATTAAATAAAACCGCGACCCCTTTGAACAAAAAGTGGTAAACATGGGAATTCAAGCTGAACTCTCATAGATTGACTGTGTTGCCACCTATTTGTTTAGTCTTGGAACGACCAAAAATTTACATTAATGTCTGATGTGATATCAGTGAAATACAACTGCCGAGAAAAAATCAGATAGAGGTTTTTCCTATTCACGTTCAAAAACTGACGTTTTATTGCTAAAGGTGTTACTAACGCTTTTAGTAAAATTAAATATTTGTCAGTTTACCAAACGATTGATATCTTTTCAATTGTGAGTTATCTTATAAAACTGAATTGAAGGGTCTGGTGCCAAAATCAGCTGATTCTGGGACAAAAATATGCAAAAACGGTTAATCTGTGAGAGTGCAACCTAGCTTGAGCAACCTTGCCTAACAACTTTCTAAACTATCTAAACCAGTTAAGGTAAATAGTAAAAGACTCAATTCGACTACCTAGATCACTCATTTGACACGGACCAGTGGCGGGTCTTTTGTGGGTGGGACACAATGGCCCGTGCTTACTCACCCCTTCCTCCCTCCACCCCCATCCCCTTGCCCGACAAATGAACCCTAAACAAACATCTTATTATAGCTTTAAATTGACATTTTTAAAATAAAACGCTGATATGTAAAGTATCGCTAAGGGCAGTAAATCTAACATTACTATAGTTCTGTTGACGCATCATCGGTATTCTCCCTTTCTCCTCCATTCCATTATTTTTGCAATGGGCAGTAAATATAACATTACTATCGTTCTCTTGACGCATCATTGTTATTCTTCCTTTCTCATAAAATGCGTTCGTATTACTTGGTGCAAATCATTCGGAGCTGCCATTTTTTTTAGAAAACAACCTCGGATGTATGCCGGTACATCAGTTGAAGTAATTTTTAAATTATTTTTCTATTATTTTAATCATTAATTATAAGTAGTGTTTTAGAGTTGTATTAATTGATCTTAGTATAATTGATTGCCAGTAAAGTGTATTATTGCAAAAATAATTAAGATACCCAACAGTTAAGTCATTAAGTTTAACTGCTAAATAAAATTACTACGCGATATACTTGCAGCGGACTTAAACGTATTGCTTTTTAAGGATGTAAGCCGTCCAAATAAATCCGAGATTGTTTTCGATAAATATGGCCGAAGAGCTCCGAATGGATGCAAATACATTCATTTGGGTATATACACACCGACCTAGCTGGTCTTTCTAAATTTAACATATCCCTTAACCCCCCCCCCCCCAAAAAAAAAAAAAAAAAAAAAAAAAAAAAACCTACCACCTATAGTATGACACATTTTGCACGGCCTTATAACGTGTAATCAAAGGGCAGTAACTGTAGTATATAAAACATTACTACAGTGTGTTTGATTCACCGTCCATATTCTCACTAACTCATAAATATTTGTGTTAAAATTTTGTGTTAAATCGTTGACTGTGTACAGGCAAAGATCCCGCTATTCCCCGGACCTGGGGGGCGTGGACAGTCAATGTCCCCGCTATTCCCCTGACTTTTGGGCGTGTGTACACTGTACAGTAAAAGTCCCCGCTATACCCCTGACCTTGGTGTGGGGTACAGGCAAATATCCCGCTATTTCCCGAACCTGGGGTGCGTGGGTACAGTCAAAGTCCCCGCTATTCCCCGAACCTGGGGTGCGTGGCTGCAGTCAAACTCCCCGCTATTCCCCGAACCTGGGGTGCGTGGGTACAGTCAAAGTCCCCGCTATTCCCAGAACCTGGGTGCGTGGGTACAGTCAAAGTCCCCGCTTTTCCCCTGACCTGGGTGTGTGGGTACAGGCAAAGATCCCGCTATTCCCCGAACCTGGGGTGCGTGGGTACAGTCAATGTCCCCGATATTCCCCGAACCTGGGGTGCGTGGATACAGTCAAAGTCCCCGCTTTTCCCGAACCTGAGGTGCGTGGGTACATTAAATGTCCCCGCTATTCCCCGAACCTGGGGTGCGTGGGTACAGTCAAAGTCCCCGCTATTCCCCGGACCTGGGTGTGTGGGTACAGGCAAAGATCCTGCTATCCCCCGAACCTGGGATGCATGAGTACAGTCAATGTCCCCGCTATTCCCCACACCTTGGGGCGTGGATACAGTCAAAGTCCCCGCTATTCCCCGAACCTGGGGTGCGTGGGTACAGTCAAAGTCCCCGCTATTCCCAGAACCTGGGGGCGTGGGAACAGTCAAAATCCGCGCTATTCCCCGGACCTTGGGTGCGTGGTTACAGTCAATGTCCCCGCTATTCCCCGGACCTGGGGGCGTGGGTAAAGTCAATGTCCCCGCTATTCCCCGAACCTGGGGTGAGTGGGTACAGTGAATGTCCCCGCTATTCCCCGAACCTGGGGGCGTGGGTACAGTCAATGTCGCCTCTATTCCCCGAACCTGGGGTGCGTGGGTTAATTCAAAGTCCCCGCTTTTCGCCGAACCTGGGGTGCGTGGGTACAGTCAATGTCCCCGCTATTCCCCGAACCTGCGGTGCGTGGGTACAATCAATTTCCCCTCTATTCCCTGACCTGGGTGTGTGGGTACAGGCAAAGATCCCGCTATTCCCCTGACCTGGGTGCGTGGGTACAGTCAAAGTCCCCGCTATTCCCCGAACCTGGGGTGCGTGGGTACAGTCAAAGTCCCAACTATTCCCCGAACCTGGGGGCGTGGGTACAGTCAAAATCCTCGCTATTTCCCGAACCTGGAGTGCGTGGGTACAGTCAAAGTCCCCGCTATTCCCTGGACCTGGGGGCGTGTGTACAATGTACAGTAAAAGTCCCCGCTATTCCCCGGACCTTGGGTGCGTGGGTACAGTCAAAATCTGCGCTATTCCCCGGACCTTGGGGCGTGGGTACAGTCAAAGTCCCCGCTATTCCCCGGACCGGGTGTAAGGGGAGGCGTGGTTACACTTGACTGGTGCATTATAAACATTGAGGTCTCCTATGTCAATGTCTTTATGTTAGTCCAATACTTGAACATGAAAAATAGATTATATTTAATGGATAAAACATGTATAAACATATTGTAAAGTATCTTATTTTATTTGTTTTACTTGACGATATGATTAATAAATATATATTTTGCAAAGCGTTTGTCATGGTTATGTTTCATTCAGTGACTACCTTACTAAAAATATTACGTTTTGAGCATCTGAAATGTAAACATGCTGATAGTTTGTTTACGTATTTAAATAGCGTATCCGATTACATACATCAAAGTTATAACAGGAATATATAATAAAACATCACAGTGTCTTAGCTTGTGCAACACTGATCACGACGATTTTGAAAAATGATAATATAATTTGTTTAAGCTAAGGCCAATAAAAAATAATTGCTAAAAGATTTTAAATTATTCTCTTTTTAAATTCGGTCGAGGGGTTGGGGAGGGGGGAGGGGGTTAGTTATGTTTAATAAAAAAAAAATTCTTTTTTTTAATGACTGTTTCATCAATGTTCTGATGTTTTCATGCTATTTCTTATTGCATATTTATGTTTTTTCTTGACGAACTAGGAACAGCATCGTAACAATTCACTACTTTTACATGTAAATGTTTATATTGACACCGGATGGTATGAATGAATGAAATCCGTTCCGGGACAGCATCGGTCCGATACGCAAATACAGATCCCAGTTGAACATTTTTATTTGAGTCAATAAAATTTCAGGGGCGGCGCAAAGAAAGAAAGAGCGGGTATGAAAAACTAGCTATAAATTGAAGGTCGCCTACCAAAATGATATATAGATCGTTTATTGGATTACATGCCGTCCCATATTTAATGCTGCACTCTCACAGATATACCGTTTTTACATTTATTTTGTATTTTTTGTCTTGGAAAGAGCAAATATTTGCGTAAAAAATCGGCAAACCAATAATAAAAGATTGCTGACAAAAGATCAGATCGCAGATTTTTATATTTCGGTTCGAAAATTAATATTTTTTGGACTAACGGTTTAAGAAAAAGGCATAAAACATCAATTTTTGAACTTATATATAAAAATCTGCGATCCATATTTTAGTCAACAGTCTTATATGACTGTTTTGAATGCATTCTCGCAAAAATAGCTCGTTCCAAAAAAAAAAAAAAAAAAAAGTTGTCAAAACGTACAGCTTTAAACACGTCATATTAAAGCAGGTCAATGCGTTATCTGTTCAGTTTAAACGTATGGTTATTTAATGACACATGTTCAGTAGTTGCCACTCAAACTTAGGATTTAAAACGATAAAGGCAAAGAATGTTATCACTTCTTTACGTCTTCTATTTTGTATATTGACCCGTGACGTCACAATTAGTTCTCTACATGACTAAGTTCATCGAGTAACTATAAGTCGCTTATTGGTCTTGTATTGCAAATTCATCAAACTTATTTCTGCTGTCACTGTCGCTCCCTTCGATTCAATTAGTTTAATTCGAAATGCATCTTTAACCTTTATATAACCACAAATGAAAAACTGTTTACGCAACAAGAGTGCAGTCATAATGTAGTTATGACGACGAGTTATTCATGACGTCATCACTACGTATTAGCCATGTACCAAAGGCTCTTAGCCTATCAAAAAGTAATACTATGGGAACGTATTATGGCGTTTTGTTGTGGTTAAACTAGTTTTGGTTTTATATCAGTTTCATGAACTGAATATATGTTGTAACAGTTTCAAATGTTAAAATGAATTTTGAAATTTTCGAAAATCCCTCCGCATGCAGTGTCATCGTTTCGTTCCATCCGAAAATTTGTTCACTTTTAAAACCAACAACATGGCGAAAATGACATTTAGTTAAAACAGGCAGACAACCATCATTCAGAAATAATGGCAAATAAGGGCTAATCCATGATATTTAAACTGTACACAAAACCATGCATTTTTAATTTATTACTTCAAGCAAAACTTTCAAAACACGTTTCAACACCGCCGAAACCTTTGAAACCCAAACTGAAACAAGTTTGGTACCAACAAACACACCCTCAATGACCCTCGTCATGATGTGTAGAAGAATACAATACCCCAAAGTACAACAAACAAACACAATAATAGACCACAAAAAGGACTATGGTCGTGAGCTAAAAATATTACGTCGTATGACACACAGCTGTCGAACACTTTTAAAAAATAAAAAATGTTTCTACGTGTGGTGGCGAGTGTGATTAAAAGATCCATTTTTCTCATGGTGATGGCTGTCAAACGCAGCGTTTCCGTGTGTAGACGTCCCTGGTGGAAGCGGTAGTGGCACTACGTCTTTCTGTGGTGTTTTGACGTCCATATGACCACCGTTATGGCCTCGATGGTCGGTAGCAAACGGATTGTCCATAATAAATACAGCATTGTCAGTCCCAGTGGCTGTTTGCGCCATAGTTTCCTTCTCCGGGTGAAATTGTGTGTGTGTGTTCACTGCTTATGATGATAAGCGGAGGTTTATAGCTTTGTGTAAGGACCACACTAAGTTCGGCTAAAGATAAGAGCATACATTTTTTACCGATGTTTACGGTTTCACAAACTATTTCATACTCTCACGATTGTAGTTGATATGTTCGCCATACTACTTTAAAAAAGACAATATATATTACATGTTTTATGTAATTCATAAGCCACTGGTTTCTATCAAGATATTGCTATTTCTTTTTTTAATCTATCTGCATGTAAAAGTATAAGCTTCTCTATTCCGTTTTTTAACAAATCTGCTATGTAAAAGCATAAGCTTCTATTCCGTTTTGTAACAATTTCATGACAATGGGTGTCACATGGCAAATTCCGTTGTAACCCAGGAGTCATAATCCGAACGAGTTCCATCTTTTAACCTGTTTACATAATCGTTTTATGGTCACCTGTGGCCGTATCCAATAACCGAATTTGATCCAAGTAGAATTTAAGTGTATGGATTGAAGTGTAAAAAACCTAGCCATTAGATTGAATGGACTCACTGGAGCATATCGAAGGTTAAAACATGTTTGTGACGTCATCCATTGTTCTTTTTGTACTCATATAGGGCTATTGGACTGCGTTCCGTACTTCTTTTCTACTTAAACTGCCCAATATCTGAAGAATGGACTGTCAGACAATAGAAATAAAAGTATATCAAATTATGTACATCTATGCACTATCTGAAGGAAAATAACTTTGAAACCCTTTTTATTAAAGCTGCACTTTCACAGATTGAAGGTTTTGACAACTTCGTTTTTTTGTCATGGAACGTGCCAAATCAATGCGAAAATGCATGGAAACCAGTAATATAAGACTGCTGACAAAAAATCGAATCGCTGATTTTCATATTTAAGTTAAAAAATGATGTTTTATGCATTTTTCTTAAAATATTTACGCAAAAATTGGCTCATTCCAAGACAAAAAAATAAATAAAAAAGTTGTCAAAACGGTAAATCTGCGAGAGTGCAGCATAAAGATTTAATTATAAAATTCCATTTTTAGGTCGTAACAACTCAATGCCGATTGAAGATGTGACTGAGTTTTGTGCAGCCGTTAGGGAAAAGGAACATGTTGATTTGTTGTATGTCCCTTTAAGAGTAGAAAAAAAATAGTGTACGTATTATTAAGCGAA
Organism: Mya arenaria; assembly: GCF_026914265.1. Taxonomy (NCBI): domain Eukaryota; kingdom Metazoa; phylum Mollusca; class Bivalvia; order Myida; family Myidae; genus Mya; species Mya arenaria. Next base: position 13,683,070 of record NC_069122.1, read on the forward strand.
TATTGCATAATGTTTACACATTTCGCTCTTGCTATATGCATGTACCCTAAGAAGTTTAATTTTAATGATGTTTATTTTAAATACTAACAAAAATAACTATTTACAATTTATATGAATATACGCGCAAAAGTATTTAGATTTGTCTAAGAGATGTCACATGATAAGTATCTTTTCAATGGATGTGACAGTGTCCAATAAGTTGACAATACAGCGCCATGAAATTCATGATTTGGACCGCGTTGTTTACATGTTTTAAGAGTTAAGTGAAACGCCTCAAACTGTCCATTATGTCAGCGAAAAAAAGGCTCGGCACTGTCTGCCTCGGACTGTTCTTTCCCTGACGTAATGGACAGTTTTCGGCCTTTCACCCTAATACGACTATACCCATAGCAGAGCTATTGAAAAAGTTTATTCGTACGGTTGTTAGTGGACTGTGCACGAGAATTTCGAGTAATCCCACTAGCCGTTACATTGTATTAAGAAAGGCCATGATAAAAATCTAATGTTTATCTTTCGGAAAAAAAATGTGTATGTATCTGTTAATAAACATGTATTTATTTATTTATTAATGCATTTATTTGCTCACTAATATATGCAATGTATACTCTTACCGTCGTTGAAGTCAGATACAGTTACTCGTTCTTTCTTCAAACGTGTCCTCTGACAGACGTAAGAAACCGTTTCGCTAGGACGAACTCCAATTGTAAGAGGATACTTTTGAAGAAAAGAAACCGTATATATTACATAATGAATGGAATATTATTGACGGCTACTCCATCATCACTAGTCATGTGTTTTCAAAGCATATCCAACACTATCTATATAAGGCCAAGGCCAAAAAAATTGTTTGTTTAGGTTAAACTTCCCAAAATTTCTAGGTAGGGTAGGTAGGTTGTTTTTTTTTCAAAATCTGTCGTTAGTTCAGAATGATTGCTTGCACATGGCAGTCTTTCCTACATTACTGTCATTGCCCGACTTTGTTTTATCATATAAACAATAATTCTGATTAAAATCTGCGTTTATCCGCCCTTTGCTCAGAAACGGAAAAAAATAGTCAGGGTCGGCGCATTTTTATAGGTAGGGTCGGGTTACCCGAAACAGACATATTTTTTAGGCCCAATATATATTAATTGTAAGTTATTCAATGATGCAGAAATTTACAAACTACAGAGTCGTGGCAAAGGCATGAATTGATGTAACATTAAAGATGCACTCTTACTCCCAAATAAGATTTAACACAATTAATACCATTGTTTTAATATTCCAAAAAAGATGTATAAATGTCGAAAACAATGGTTCTTATGAAGGATAGCGAGTTTAATTTGAAAGAAATGTGCATAAAACACTGTATTTCCACCTTGTGAGACTATAGTAGACCACAGTAAATCTTTTAGCATTTACCAGTCATTTAATATTTTTAAGTTTTCTGTTATTAAATGCACGGTTACAATCTTGTTACTAGTAATTAATATTATCCATAAATGCATTATTTAGTAAGTAGTTGAAGGTTTATCAGTCAAAATTGATATACATGTATGTAAAGATGTTGATTAAGAGTGTCACTTTAACAAACAATGCAAACACGAATTCAAATGTATGCAAAATAAAAAAAACAGTGTTTGATGTAACTAAAGCAATACATTTCATCATGTTCTAAAAAATAACCACAATGAAATAGTTCGAGAATTTAACCATTTTGCTTATCGATGTAAAACTTTAGCGCGCTGTATTGATTTGCAAAATACCACCACATGGATCAATCCTTTAATAAACATGTTTTGTAAAATTGACAAAAAGCCTTCATGTGTTTGTTCTCAAGTCATAGAAAATATTAATCTTTAAGTATTGTGCTAACAAATATTCCATTGGGTTCTTATGTACTTAACTTCGGAAGTTAATATAAACGTTTTTCGGCTTCCGAGTCATTCGCAATCAGAGTACCTCGACCACTTTCCTTCGATTATCATTATTATTATAATTATTATTTTTATTAATATTGTTATTATTATTATAAGTATTATTATGAAAAAAAAGATGAATATTTTTATTATTATTTGTATAATTATTATTATTATTACTATTATTATTATTATTATTATTATTATTATTATTATTATTATTATTATTATTGTTATTATTATTATTTTTAATATCATCATCATCATCATCATCATCATCATCATCATTATCATCATCATCATCATCATCATCATCATCATCATTATTATTATTATTATTATTATTATTATTATTATTACTATAATTATTATTATTATTATCATTATTATTATTATTATTATTATTATTATTATTATTATTATTATTATTATTATTTTTATTATTCTTATTTTTATTATTAACTTAATGAACTGCTTTTAGTTATGCATCGTCATACATCCATGACTCGTTGTATGGCGAAGATGGCCGAGGTGTTCCGATTGCAAGAAACGGAGCGATTGGGCAGGACAACATTAAAGCTGCACTCTCACAGATTCATCGTTTTGACATTTTTTTTAAGTATTTGTCTTAAATGTGCCAATTTTTGGCGTAATTGTCTGGGAAAACAGTGATATAAGACTGCTGCCAAAATATCAGATGACATATTATCATATTTAGGATCAATGTTTGATGTTTTATGGCTAAAAGCGTATCTAACGCTTGGAGAAAGATGAAATTTAGGCAGTGTACCAAACAATTGCGATCTGTTCTATTGTGTGTTATCTAATATGATTAAATTGAAGGCATTGTTGTCCAAATCTGCCGATTCTAAGACAAATACATATAAAAGTGTCAAAACTGATAATCTGTGAGAGTGCAGCTTTAAAGACCTAGTTCAATCCTTCTATAAGTGACCCCCCCCCCCCGAACCGTTTTGTACACAACCTCTGTGCATTGATCTTAATCTAATTGCCTAATTGTCTTATCAGATCTCTGATCAGAATATCCTTCTGTGCAGTGTTAGAGGTTTTATCTATAGAAATGGACCCTAAATGGCCCTGAGCCTATAAACGAATGAAACAGAAAATTTACCCCTACTGTGACACCATGCAATTAGCTGGAGATGCACAGCAGGGGATTGTCATGCAAAACATTTCTTAAACTAGGCCTTTAAGGCATAATCATTTTTGTTTTATCTTTGTTTTTATTTAAAACTGATAGTAATGTCCTAGATAAAATCACAAATGGCTAGTAATGATACAACTAATCCAAATTGATCCTTTTATTTTTACGAATGTGTCGGCTGCAGATCAAACGGTACAATTTATGACGTCAGAGCACGAGCGATAATTAGATCAAAGGCGCGTGGCAATGGTTTCTTTTTAAATCGGTCATTCGGATACCATATGATCCGATTTTACTCCCACGATTTCGTCAAGGCTGGTTAGAAAATACCATACGATTGAAAAATAATAATCAATAATCGTCGTCTTGGAACTTTCAAAACATGTTTGAATTCACTACAAATATGAATGAACCTTTGACTGTACGAAAATAAGATACGTAAAATAAATCCATGACGGCACAAACTTGTTCTATTACTAACCTACCTCCACATTAGAGAGCTCACAGTTGACAAGAAAATCGGCGATTTTCTTCAAGCAAATGAACAAATTTAGTTGGTAATTGACTGTTTGGCTTGAACATTATCACAGACTTGGAGAAATTAAAGTGTTGGACAAGCTTTAAAAATCGACGCCGTCTTATAATTGAGTCTATACAAAAACACCATATTTCATGGGCAAATATGGTAGTCGAAGGAAAGGTTATGATTTTAGACATTTAACAATGCTGTTTTTTCCTGACATTTTGTGAATTATAAAACGCTTAGATATAAGATAGTTGATATGATGCAACAGAATAGTGCAAGATCCTGTAACTTGAAATCGAAACTGTAACAAAAAAGACCGACCTACTCTTTTTTCACCGTGTAACCGGGAACACAGGTATTATATTTTTGGCCTAATGTATGTCGATCAACCTTATATATGGTATAATATTCAGTCGATATCAACTTAAAATATGTCGATCAACCAAATTTACGGCTTGACATTAAGTCGATTAACCTAATATATGCCAATCAACCTGATATATGGTATAATATTCAGTCGATATCAACTCAACATAATCATGTCGATCATCCCTATATATCGTTATTATTCAGTCGATTAATCTTATATATGTCTATCAAGCTAATATATGTTTTTAAATTAACATATGAACTCGATAAATTTAGAATGTGTTAGTTCCATTTCATGCATACATATATATAAAACATGTTTACTTTCAAAATGATTTAATATATTTTTGAAAAGACACTATTAATTCTTAAGCTATGTTTAGTGGTCAACAATATATTTTCTCCAATGAGAAAGGCAGTGTTTCTCAAGTTTTTAAATACACTTTATTTCAGTAAATTAGCAGTCAGTCTGATTTTATTTGAAGCAGGTGAAGCAGTAGTTATAAACAGTGGCTGGCCCAGTTATTGGGTGGCTTACACACTATAATGTAGACCACTAAAAGCGTAAAAAATGTTACTATGTATTTACACAAGATAGATGGCTTTGCCACCGCCTCACATTCTCATTCGTCAGAGGTTTGACATTGATAAATCTGATGTCCTATGCCATCATCGCTTTGGTGTTCGAGAATGCTGCGTCGCATCAAACAATTTTTTGTAAGTACATACTAACACTATTAAACCATTACATAGAGGCCTTTAAATCAATACATTACACTTCCAAAATGCATTGGAAACGTTAATAATACATCGACACGTGACCAAAACTGTTATCTGTACACCTTAAGGCATTTTACATAAGTATTTGCCGAACGAACTTGAATTAACATTCCCCCCTATTCGGCCTTGTCGGACGGACAGCCAAAATAACAATTAGAATCAATCGTAATACATGTATTTGCATTTCTCCTGGTTTATTTTTTTGGTGATAATAATGATTGATGATAATGATTTTAGATATATGATTTCCGCGTTTATTAAGAAAATTATTAATATTTTTCTAGTCATGTTTTACATATGCTTTACCTAGGTATTTCTTGCAAAACGTGGTCTAGAAAGGTCGACCAGTTCATAAAAATGAACGTCAATTTTATCGTACAGAAAATGAATCGTGAATGTAAATATTACAGTCGAAACTCGTTGGCTCAAACTCCTAGGGACTTCGGAAAATTCGAGCCAAGCAGGAATGCTTACATTCAATCTAAAGAAATCGGTCCTTAACATCGAGTTCGAGTCAACGAGGTATTCGAGCCAAGCGAGTTCGAGCCAAAGGTGTTAGACTGTATAAGGTTAGGAGGAACATCCTTTCAAGACTGTGGATATAGTAAGAATAGTTGTTGACCAGCAGTTCTTAATACTGTTACAGGGGGTGATGCGGTATGTCCAGTTAAACACATCTCCTTTGTGAATTAGTTAAATGGAGAATAATGGCTTAAGGGCAATCTGCAAGTGATGCTTATATACAGAGAGCTACTTAAAGGTCACCAAGATGTTTATAGCAAGTCTGAAGACCGTCCAAACGATTTATTTATAATGTACGGATAAGGTTCAAATGTTCACGATCACTGTGAAATTGACCTGCTGACCTCAAATTCAATAGCGACTCATCTACATGTCATGCCCAACGTCTCTACTAAGTTTGATGACCGCAGGCCAAAGCATGATATAGCTATCAATCGGAGAAGCTTTTTTGTGTTTAATTTCACTGCAACCTAGCTATAGGTTTGTGTCCTACTGACCCCGAATGACCAACGACCTACCAAGTTGAAGGACTTTAGACCCCAGATATATCTATTAAACAATCGGGCAATGTTTTGACAAAATAATAGTTCACAAAAATGCGTATATATTGTCAGGCCGCGTGAGCTACGTACATCTGTCCGTTTTAGCGATTTTGGAAAAGACATAAATAAGCAATTATAATAAAGAAAAGTCAAAAGGTCCTACGTGTAATTATATTTGTGGTGACCAACCCCATGCTTCTCATGATGTTGATCGTCAAACGCAGGGTTCTGATGTGTCGGCGTCCCTTGTTGATGTGAAAGTGACCCTACACCATTCTTTGCTGTTATCGCAGCGTCCCCTGCCCCACCGTTCTTGGTACTATCAGCAAACGAATTGTCCATAATAAACACAGCATTGTCTGTTCCTGTGTCTGTTTGCGACATATTTTCCTTTCCTGGTTGAGCTTTATTCACTAAGGATGCTAGTATTCCTAAGTAAGTGATCACCAGTTATGATGATAACGCCCTGTCAACCATTTAGTTCCTCTTGAGAAAAGACCAGAAAAGTCAACGATTTCGATGTAAATAGTTGTATACAGCTTTAAAACAGTCTTCAATACATCAACACGTTCATGAATAACTGGATGATTTACGTGTCTTTAAACTGTTTCACTTTCAATATTTGAACAACTTCAGCCTTTATGCCTTTAGATAACATTGTGCACAATTCCTTTATATAACAGAAACAATCAATCGGACGAGTTCTACCTTTTAACCTCCAATATTTATGCGTCCGTGAAGTAATATACCCGTATTAGTTTAAGGGTATTTTATTTCAGTCAGCGCGACATCATATCGGATTTCAAGTCGTATGTTTCCAAACTTAAGTCATAAATTTCATCATATCCAATGACACCATTCCAGAATTTACCCATAATCTATAACATCAAGAAACGGCACTTCTGTTATCATATAACGGCTTACAAAGTCTGCTAGAGGCTTAGATGTCTGTTTAAATGTCAGGCATATCCACAAGGAGTTTTGCTTATAACTTATTGAAAGATGCACTCTTACTCCCAGATAAGAGTTACCACAATTTATAATATTGTCTTAATGTTCAAGAAAGGATGAATAAATGTCGAAAACAGTGTTTGTTATAAAGGATGCCGAGTTTGATTTGAAAGAAATGAGCACAAAACACGCTATTTATATGAGACTATTGTAGATCTTTTTACATTCACCAATCATTTAATACTGTTGCGCTTTCTGCTATTAATTAAACTGTTACAATCTTGTTATCAGTAATTCATAGTTTCCATAAATGCATTATTTAGTAAGTAGTTAAAGGTTTATCAGTCAAAATGGATGTTTGTTATACATGTTTATGTATTGATTTTGAATGAGAGTGTCACTTTAATATTGCTGGGTATAAACTGCGCTATAACACTGGATTTCCGTTTCTGCTTATAACATTCAATCATTGTGGTGCTATGTTTAATAACCCATGTTTTACTAGAACAACTTGGCAATCAGTTTAGTCTTGAGTGTAATATATAGTATATTGTATATCTTCCCACCCCAGAAGTAGATACAAAAAATTGGCCATGCTGGAAAGCTTTGCATTACCAACGGTCAAAGATAGAAAAAAGTAATCACATGGAACTACTTTTTGCACTACGCTCAAAGGGGTTCCACCGAAAATATACATTTTTACCTTATTTTGATTAACTGAAATGGGAGAAAAAGAACGTACCATGGCCGATCGTGATTGATTTGTTTTGCGCAACCCATCGCGCAGGTTGTTCACAGGAAACTCGTTTAACCTCGTTTTCGAAAAAAAAAAACTACGCTCGTTTCGGATGAACCTAGCTTACACTCACAGCCATGGCATATTCTAATACACTGTAATAGTTTGATATATACGGATAATAAACATCACCGATAGACAGAAGCTATATTTATAATGTTACTGAGTGTTGCACTCGAAACAAACTGCATGAATTTATTATAATTTACTTTTTGAAACGTCTCGTAAAAAACAATGTTATTATTTGCTTTATCGATAAAATCATTGACATATTTGTCTACTAGCTACATAACAAAATTATGTCATTTATGATATCAAAACAATCAGGATAGCCTTTATTATTAAAAGGCCGAAACAATGTATGTTGACACACAATTTGACTCTGGTGGGCCTGCCTTATGTTAACGAACAACTCGGCTATGGTGGGCCTACCTCATGTTAACCAACAACTCGGCTGTGGTGAGCCTGGCTCATGTTAACGAACAACTCGGCTATGGTGGGCCTGCCTCATGTTAACGAACAACTCGGCTATGGTGGGCCTGCTTCATGTTAACGAACAACTCGGCTATGGTGGGCCAGCTTCATGTTAACGAACAACTCCGCTATGGTGGGCCTGCCTCATGTTAACGAACAGTTCGGCTATGGTGGGCCTGCTTCATGTTAACGAACAACTCGGCTATGGGTGGCCTGCCTCATGTTAACGAACAACTCGGCTATGGTGGGCCTGCCTCATGTTAACGAACAACTCGGCTATGGTGGGCCTGCCTCATGTTAACGAACAACTCGGCTATGGTGGGCCTGCCCCATGTTAACGAACAGTTCGGCTATGGTGGGCTTCCCTCATGTTAACGAACAACTCAGCTATGGTGGGCCTGCCTCATGTTAACGAACAACTCGGCTATGGGTGGCCTGCCTCATGTTAACGAACAACTCGGCTGTGGTGGGCCTGCCCCATGTTAACGAACAGTTCGGCTATGGTGGGCTTCCCTCATGTTAACGAACAACTCGGCTATGGTGAGCCTGCCTCATGTTAACGAACAGTTCGGCTATGGTGGTCCTTCCTCATGTTAACGAACAACTCGGTTATGGTGAGCCTACCTCATGATAACGAACAACTCGGCTATGGTGGCCTGCCTCATGTTAACGAACAACTCGGCTATGGTGGGCCTGCCTCATGTTAACGAACAACTCGGCTATGGTGGGCCTGCCTCATGTTAACGAACAGTTCGGCTATGGTGGGCCTGCCTCATGTTAACGAACAACTCGGCTATGGTGGGCCTGCCTCATGCTAACGAACAATTCGGCTATGGTGGGCCTGCCTCATGTTAACGAACAACTTGGCTATTGTGTGCCTGCCTCATGTTAACGAACAGTTCGGCTATGGTGGGCCTGCCTCATGTTAACGAACATTTCGGCTATGGTGGGCCTGCCTCATGTTAACGAGCAACTCGGCTATAGTGGGCCTATCTAATGTCAAATGCTCATGTTTTTTATAATACGGGGACGTAAACTCTCCAGATTGCGGACGGGTTCATAGCTCTGTCATTTAACGAATAAAGAACAATATTTGAGCAACCGTCGAAAGCAACATTCAATAAAACAGCATTGTCATTTTGCGAACATAAAAACCGTGCATAGGACGATATTTGAGCGCCTTAAAGGAGACAATTTTTTTTAATTGAAATTGGACTCTATTTAATAAAATGTTTAAAACATGGAACGGGTTTATATTTTTTTATATAAACATGGAAAAAGTGGTTTGCTAAGCATGATGACATGAAAACTTAAACCGAGTTACATAAACTTAAGACCAGAAATAGAAATAATTATCATAATAATCCAAACTTTTATAAGCCATTCTAAAATAACAATGTTATCTTAAAAAGACTCGCTCATGTTTTTGTAAAATGCACTTTTTTGTATGACAAATAAATTGTGGCTGATCATTAGGAGTGTTAAAACTAAGATACTGACGGCTGGAACCCTTCAACAAATGTTGATATATGCTCGAATATTGTCTTTGAAGTCCAATATTCGTTAGTAACGCTTTCTAACCAAAGGCTTAAAGGTTAAGTTATTCTTATGTTTGTGTATGAGTCCCTGTGGGCGTTTGGTTTTGATCTCAGTTGTCTTATACTTCATTGACTGTGCAGCCGTGGGTACGATCCAAGCTAAACTCAGAATATTATTTTATACTTGAAGTGTACTTTTTCTTAAGCTTCTGTATCAAAGAGTTAAATAAATATAATATTGTAAAAGTGTTTTCAGATGTATAACCTGGAAGAATTGTATTCAAAAAGTTGTATATGTTTATAATTAGTTGTGCCCCCCCCCTCCCCATTTAGAAAGTTCTGGATCCGCCACTGATTGTAATAGTGTTTTCAGATGTATTATCATAGATATTGATATCGACTTATGATGTTGAAATTGTGACAAAACATGAGCGAGTCCCTTTAAGGACAAACATGTTCTCTTATACTTAATATATTTATTTAGGTATTCATATTCGAACAGTGTAAAATTAAACGTTTAGTACTAAGAGAAGAGATAGTTTAATCTAAAAGGTATTTTTCTACTTCTCCAATTGCATTCACTGCATCATCATTATCATCATCACCACAACCACCACCACAACAACCACCAACACCACTATCACCACCACCATCACCACCACCACTACCACCACCACCACCACCACCATCACCACAACCATCACCACCACCACCAGAACAAATACCAGAACCATCATCACCACCACCATCACCATAACCACTACCACCACCACCATCACCACCACCATCACCACCCCCATCATCACCACCACCATCACCACCATCATCACCACCACCACCACCCAACACCATCACAACCACCACCGCCACCACCACAACCACCACCATCACCATCACTACCACCACCACCACCACCACCACCACCACCATTGCCATCACCACCACCACCCCCACCATCATCACCACCATCACCACCATCACCACTACCACCACCACCACCACCTCCTTCACCACCACCACCACCACCACCACCACAACCACCACCATCACAAGCACCACCATCACCATCATCATCACCACCACCATCACCACCACCATCATCATCATAACCACCATCACCACCACCATCAACACCACCACCATCACCACTACCATCACCACCAACACCACCACCACAACCAACACCATTACCAGCACCACCAGTACCATCATCATCACCACCACTTCAACCACCAGCACCATCACCACTACCATCACCACCAACACCACCACCACAACCACCACCAGTACCAGCACCACCAGTACCATCATCATCACCACCACTTCAACCACCAGCACCATCACCACTACCATCATCACCGCCACCTACGACAATTTTCGTGGAAACGTGTTTCCGTACCCTAGTTGACCATACCTATTGCTTACAACTCGTTTGCTACAATACACAACGGAATGCCGTGAGGGCCATCGCCTGTGATTGTGTTGATCTGTAACGCGATACTCGATAGTTCGATATTGAAAACGCGAAATCATGAAACTACGCAAACGCGACAGTACGATGATAAAAACGCGACAGTACGAATACGAAAACGCGAAAATACGACAGTACGATGATAATAATGGGATATACTATCGTGTTTTCACCATCTTATTGTCGCATTTTCCGGCCATCGTGATATCGTGATTTCGCGTTTTCGTTATCGTTATATCGTACTGTCGGGTTTTCATAACCGTATTATCGTGTTATCGTACCGTCGGGTTTTCATCACCGTATTATCGTGTTTTCGTTATCGTACTGTCGGGTTTTCATCACCGTATTATCGTGTTTTCGATATCGTACTGTCGGGTTTTCATCACCGTATTATCGTGTTTTCGTTATCGTACTGTCGGGTTTTCATCACCGTATTATCGTGTTTTCGATATCGTACTGTCGGGTTTTCATCACCGTATTATCGTGTTTTCGTTATCGTACTGTCGGGTTTTCATCACCGTATTATCGTGTTTTCGTTATCGTACTTTCGGGTTTTCATCACCGTATTATCGTGTTTTCGATATCGTACTGTCGGGTTTTCATCACCGTATTGTCGTGTTTTCGTTATCGTACTGTCGCGTTTTCATCGTCGTTCTATTGAGTATCGCGTTTCAGATCAACACATTCACAAGCGATGGCCGTAACGGCATTCCGTAATACACCGCCATTAAAAGTGTGTTTAAGTGAATACAAGAAATTAGTGCATCAAGTTTATACAGGAATGGGAAAGAGGACTTTCTCGAGACATCTTAAAGCTGTACTCTTATTCAAAATCAATACAAACACATGTATAACAAACATAAATTTTGACTGATAAACCTTTAACTACTTACTTAATAATGCATTTATTGAAAATATTACTTTCTGATAACAAGATTGTAACCGTGTATTAAATAGCTGAAAACGTGCAAATATTAAATGATTGGTGGATGCTTAAAGATTTAGTGTGATCTACTATCGTCTCATAATGTAGAAATACCATGTTTTTTGCATCTTTCTTTCAAATTAAACTCGGTATCCTTCATAAGTACCATTGTATTTGGAAATAAAAGTGCATCTTTAAAGCTGCACTCTCACAGATTAACCGATACGACAACTGTTTATGTTTTTTTTTGTCTCAGAATCAGCTAATTTTGACATCATTGCATTGAAATCAGTCAAACCGGTTGTAACCAGATTAACAACACATTTTAATAAGCGCTTACCACCTCAGCCTTTAATTAATTATTAAGTATTTTATTAATTAACTATTACCATTTTGGTTAAAAACATTCTTATAACTTACCTTTAGTTCACATTGAAGCCGTATTTATCCCTTATTCATTCATGGTGTCTGCTTTTCTAGACTTGACTTTGCTGATTTTGACATGGATCCTTAAAGTGACATTGCACAAACTTATGAATAAAGCACTGTACATTGTAAGGAAGCATGTCTTTTCGCCTTGATTTTGTAAATCGTTTGCCAACACGTCAAATGTTTCACCTTCGTCATCCATTTTGTCGGCTTACACAATCATAATAGTCGTAAAATTCACCAACGGGTTAAATACAACTGTTATATCAAACCGTACAAAGTGGTTCAATCATTCAATGGGTTTAAGTATTCCAAATAGGTTTATACAAAGCACGAACTTTTCAATACAGTTGGAAACGGAAAACAAAATGGCTACCTTTAAAATTAATCTCCAGCGTATTTCTCATATAAGGCGAGTTTCGACAGCCAATGGAAATGGCTCATTTCTCAAATCCTATATTAGGCGAGGTTTCCAGCCAATGAAAACGGAGGAAACTCATATTAGGCGAGTTTTGTTGATATTGGCCGAGTTTGGTCGATATTGAACGAGTTCTGGCATATACTGTCTTCAATTGTCTGGTATTGGTACCGCAATTGTCTCTGTATCTCGTCAAATACGTAATAGTTGATTAATAATATCGCCCGGTAATGTTGACTGGCAGAGTAATATCACATGCGCAGAAAAGATGTGCGTGCGCTTTAGAATTCTTAATGGCCGCATTAATGATAAGAGCTGATGCCCGCACAATAAATAAAATTGCATAACAAAATGGTTCAAGTCATCGACTACGATATGAAAAAAAAAGATAATAATATTTTTTTCAAGACATCAGAGGCAGTGGAAACAGAGACCGATGGAAATACATCAGTTGAGTCTATAAAAATTCTTAAAGTACAAAAAGGTCTAAAAATAGGCATTTTTGGTTTCACAAGGCTGCGGTGGTAAGCGCTTATTAAAATGTGTTGTGAATCTGGTTTTAACCGGTGTTTGCATTATTTCTAAACGTCATTTGCAACAAAAATACAGCTAATAATGTAAATAAACAATAAATTTACAAAAAATGATTAAATTTGAAAGTTGTGTAATGGTAAAAATCTTATATATGTATATACATGTAACTGTGTTCGGTATAATAAAATAAATATTCCATGGTTTCCAGTTTGGCAGTACATATTGTCAACATGAGGGAAATACTGTTACCCGAGGCGAACTCTACTACCAACTAAACGACATTACATTGACATACACTATAAAAATAGTTATTCTGATATGAAAATTGTAAAGACACACACCATGGGGACAGGGATTTCAGGGATAGACATTTCATTGACATACATTATAGGAATAGTTATTCTGCCATTATCATTGTAACAACAAATGCCATGGGGACAGTTATTCAGGGCCGACATTACATTGATGTATACACTTTTATAAGTACTAGTTATTTTGACATATTAACATTTTAAGACAAGCGCCATGAGGACTGAGTTATTCAGGGACAGATGTTACATTGACTAGACTTAATTGACATACACTATAGTTATAGTTATTCTTACATGAACATTGCAAAGACACACACCATGAGGAGACTTATTTATGGACAGACATCACACTTGACAATAACCATATACTAATAATTATCCTGACATTTACATTACATAGAATTGAACCATTGGGACAGTTATTCAGGGACAAACATACATTGACTAAATGACATTATACTATAGTAATAGTAATTCTGACATGTACATTGTAATGACACACCCAATGGTGACAGTTATTCAGGGACGGACATAACATTGACACACACTCCAGAAATTGGTATTCTCAAATGTACCTACAAAGAATCTCACCATGGGGTCAGTTATTCAGGGACAGGCATTACAATTACATACAATATAGTATAAATAGTTATTCTAAAATGTACTTTATAACAAAAAATGACACTATAGTGACATTTATTCAGGGACGGACATTACATTTGACTTTTAATATATAGTAATAATCATAATAGTCATTCTAAAATGTATGGTACATTACAAAGACACATGCCATGGGGTCAGTTATTCAAGGACGAACATTACACTGACACATACTATAGTAAGAGTTATAAGGACATTTAGTACAATGAAGAGATACACCCCATGGGAACAGCTATTCACGAACAGACATTACATTCATGTATACAACTTACAAATGAATAATTCTGAGGACAGGTACATTGAAAGTAATCACATTTTTGAAACAGTTATTTAGACCAATATAACAGTGACATATACTATAGTCATAGTTATAATGACATTTACATGGAAAAACACACACCATGGATACATTTTTTCTGAGGGAAGAATTTACATCTAACAAGCACAACTATGCTACCAGAAAGTCCAAACAGTAACAAAAATATGTGAAAACATGCACATACTGAGTCAGTCATTCAATTAGACTTTTTTAGGTACAAGCCCGACTTCTAACACTAATGCTTGGCATTAATTTTTCTATCAAGCCCTGCTAAATAAAATTTGGGCTGGTGTCAATTTTGACCACTGCAGTCAGCTAAATATGCCATTAATATATAATAATCATGCGCCAACCTGCAGATCATATATAGGCAAAACTGTTGTCTGTGTCATAAGAAGCTTACTAAATCTGAAATCTGGGGGCAGATCATGACAGTTTATATTGCATTTGGATGTTGAATGCGCAATTACAGGCAAAAGACTTTCATGAAAAGAATAAATACTTTTAATAATAATATTGTTTTTTCTCACCGTTTTTTTAGGAGGGTGGGAAGGCCATGAATACCGGAGGCCTTACCTAGGGTCCTTGGGGTACAAGTCTAAAATAATAGACGTGTTATACGGATTTCTTCCAATCCCTAATGTCTAAACGGGTTTGTGTAAAAACCAGAGGTGTTTGAAAAATATTGAAATTGTATTAAGTGTAGTATTTTATGGTTGAAATTGATCATAAAGGTTTCTATTCATAATTTACCATACATGTAAAAGAAGTTATTTTGCACAAAACAAGCATTTAATGCATTAAAACACATTTACCTTTCCAATAAAATGAAAGTTGACTGACACAGACAACAATTATGCAAAACGGAACAACTCGACACAATCGTAATAAGTCGGCCACCTCCGACAAGCTTCGAGATAGACCGTCAAACTCATAATTATTCGTCGGATACTTATTTTTTGTGTACGGAACTAATATAAAATAACATAATCTGGTAATATTACTTGTTTTTATGATATTTAATGGACGCAATATGCTTTAACCCGGAACATCTACCCACTTTTGGTACAAAACAATTTGTACATTAAGGATTTGCCATATCAAAAATCATAAAAAAATCTGTCAACGTACAATTATTTGGACTACTTGGGGTACAGGATCATTTGGCAGGGATTTTATCGGCAGTTTGTCCCCGCAGGACAAGGATTTTACCCGGGCTTGGCTTGACAGAAAGCCAAAGTCCCCGCTTTTCTCCGGACCTGGGAAGGCTGTGATTACCGGAGGCCTTACCTAGGGTCCTTGGGGTACGGGATCATTTGGCAGGGATTTTACTAGTCTAAAATAATAGACGTGTTATACGGGATTCTTCCAATCCCTAACGTCTAAACGGGAATGTGCAAAAAACGGGGGTGTTTTAAAAATATTGAAATTGTTTTAAGTGAAGTATTTTATGGTTGAAATTGATCATAAAGAGTTATATTCATATTTTACCATGTAAGTGAAATGTTATTTTGCACTAAACAAGCATTTAGTGCATTAAAACAAGTTGTTTACCTTTCCAATGAAACGAAAGTTGACTGACACAGACAACAATTACGCGAAGGGGAACAACTCGATACAATCGTAATAGCTCGGCCTCCTCCGACAAAGCTTCGAGATAGACCTCGTTATACAATCGTAACAACTCGGCCATGGCCGAAATGTTCCGAGCGATTTAAAACTGTGCCCTAAAGCCTTGCAGGTGCCCTTCATGTATATATCGTTATGTTTTGACAGAATGGAATGAAAAAAAGCCGTCAAACTCATTATTATAAGTTGGATATTTATTTTTTTGTGTACGAAACTAATATAAAATAACATTATCTGGTAATATTTCTTGTTTTTATGATATTTTATAGACGCTATATGCTTTAACCCGGAATCCTGATCGGAACAACTACCCACTTTTGATACTAAACAGTTTGTACGTGAAGGATTTGCCATATCAAAAATCTAAAAAAAATCCGTCAACGTACAATTATTTGGACTAGGATTTTACCGGCAATTCGTCCCTGTAGGACAAGGATTTTACCCGGGCTTGGCTGGACAGAAAGTCAAAGTCCTCCGGAACTGGGGAGGCCGTGATTACCCGAGACTGGGTGTATACCATTCCCTTGTCTGGGGTGGGGGCGGTTACAACTGACTGGTGCATTAACCAAGAGTTGTCCTATTTCTTAGCCACAGGTGCAAGTCACATAATCAATAAACGCCTTATATATGGGATAAGTGTATGAAGATATTCTTATTAAAATTGTTTGTGTCAAGTAGATCTACCTAGCTGATACATATTCAACAAGCCACACAAAAATGCAATAGAATAAAATATATATGACTTACCATGGAAGTTAGGGATATATCCATTTTGCAAAACTTAGTGTCATTC
Organism: Mya arenaria; assembly: GCF_026914265.1. NCBI lineage: Eukaryota > Metazoa > Mollusca > Bivalvia > Myida > Myidae > Mya > Mya arenaria. Next base: position 13,700,120 of record NC_069122.1, read on the forward strand.
AGTCATTCTGATTCATCGTTCTGCAAAGCTCGATGATTTTGTTTATCTTCTATGAAAAACAAAATAATTCGTCTGACACATTCGTAATTTTCCAGCATGATACATGTACCCTGGTATTGATTATTCTAATTGTATGTTTGTGTTAAACCGGTTTAAAGTCAGATTCAAGTACAATAATTAAACAATTTTAAGTACCAATAATTAAACAATTTTAAGCAATATCATCTTTTTAACGATACAACTCTTTAACGTCACGTATAATTTTCATTCCTGCAGTATTTTTAAAGACGGTTAAAAAAGGAAATTTAAAAAAAAAAAAAAAAAGGCTACATTACACTAATTCATAAGTTTCGAAATTAGTTAAATTACCTTTAATAATATCATTTACATAACTAACATGGTTGTTATATTAAACATATAAGATACATATGTAGTAACATTTGTTTTTGCTTTCAATGAAGTGCAATAATCGCGTTTTAAATCATAAATAGTCAAAACAGGTTTTGCTGGGTTTTTCTCCCGTAAAAAACATTCAAAAAAATTTATGTTGTTCTTTAAATAAAAAGCAAGTATTTCAAAATCCTTAAACAAGTGATAATTAACATCATAACAATAATATAATAGATTAGAAGTGGGTTTTTTACGGATTTTGAATTATCGGTAAAATCTTGGAGTTTTATCCCGCAGGAGAAAAACCCCGTACTGAAAAGCGGTTTTTTTTTTGTTTCGCGTTATTTCACTTCCGGTGTCGAAGCATAATGCTCCTTTTGATATAAGATGTTGTTTTGAGCTAAAATAACTTGAATCGTGTATTATTGAAACCCCGCGGGATTTTTCCCCAGCTTTTGAAAAACGAGAGAAAAATCCCGCGGGATAGTGAAAAACCCCGTGTTTTTCTGCGAAAACCCCGCTGGGGCCCGAAGTTGGCGGGTCAATTAGACAAACTTCCAAAAACATTTCGCAAACAAAAAACACCGAAATCATACCTTAATGAAGCCTTCTAACTAAAGTATAGGCCAGTATTCGATTACACCGTATTTAAAGGGTACTTGAGTTTGCGAAATCTAGGATTTGCAAACACAAATT